>NC_091198.1:31417374-31752321 GCF_040958095.1 Procambarus clarkii
TAAATATATTTAAAAATAAATATTTTTTATTTTCAAGAAATTTAACTTTAAACACAAAGATGTGAAAAGGGTTCAGATAAGGCTCAAACCTTTCACAAGAGATTCATATTGGTGTATGAATGGATTATGAATGACTCATGTTAGGAGTGTAAGTTGCCACAACATCTCAAATTAGTGTTAGATACATATGTCTTGGTTATAAGTTTTGGAAACCTATTTAAGTCCACACACAATATCGTATCTGATACGATAAAACAAACGTTTCCAATACTTTCAAATACTTTCCAGATATGTTGTGGCAACCTAAAATTGTTTGCTGGGTTGAGAGTGACACAGATGCTCAAGAGAGGGATGCAGAGGCTTATGAGAGTGATGCAAAGCCTCACGAGAGGGATGCAGAGGCTCATCAGAGGGATACAGGAGTTCAAGAGTGATGCAGAGGCTCGAGAGAGTGATGCAGAGGCTCACGTGAAGGATTTAGAGGTTTAAGAGAGTGATGCAGAGACCTCAAGAGAGTGATGCAGAGGCTCAAGAGAGTGATGCAGAGGATCAAGAGAGGGATGCAGAGGCTCAAGAGATTGATGCAGAGGCTGAAGAGAGAGAGATGCAGTGCCTTAAGAGAGTGATGCAGAAGCACAAGAGAATGAGGTAGAGGCATAAGAAAGGGATGCAGAGGCTCAAGAGAATGATGCAGGGGCTCAAGAGAATTATGCAGAGGCTTCAGAGAGGGATGCAGAGGAACAAGAGAGTGATGCAGAGGCTTAAGAGACGGATGCAGAGGCCTAAGAGAATGATGAAGAGGCTCAAGGCAGTGCTGCAGAGGCTCAAGAGAGGGATGCTGAGGCTCCAGAGAGGGATGCAGAGGCTCCAAAGAGTGATGCAGAGGCTGAAGAGAGAGATGCAGAGGCTTAAGAGAGTGATGCAGAGGATCAAGAGAGTGATGCAGAAGCTCAAGAGAATGATGTAGAGGCTTAAGAGAGGGATGCAGAGGCTCAAGAGAATGATGTAGAGGCTCAAGAGAGTGATGCAGAGGACCAAGAGAGGGATTCAGAGGCTTAGGAGAGTGATGCAGAGGCTGAAAAGAGTGATGCATGGGCTCAATAGAGTGATGTAGAGGCTCAAGAGAGTAATGCAGAGGCTCAAGAGAGTGAAGCAGAGGATCAAGAGAGGGAAGCAGAGGCTTAAGCGAGTGATGCAGAGGCTGAAGAGAGTGATGCAGAGGCTCTAGAGAGTGATGCAGAGGCTCAAGAGAGTGATGCAGAGGCTCAAGAGAGTGATGCAGAGGCTCAAGAGAGTGATGCAGAGAATCAAGAGAGTGATGCAGAGGCCCGAGAGACTGATGCAGAGGCCTCAAGAGAGGGATTCAAAGGCTTAAGAGACTGATGCAGAGGCTGAAGAGAGTGTTGCAGAGGCTCAAGAGAGGGATGCAGAGGCTCATGAGAGTGATGCAGAGGCTCAAGAGAATGATGTAGAGGCTTAAGAGAGGGATGCAGAGGCTCAAGAGAATGATGCAGAGGCTCAAGAGAGTGATGCAGAGGACCAAGAGAGGGATTCAGAGGCTTAGGAGAGTGATGCAGAGGCTGAAAAGAGTGATGCATGGGCTCAATAGAGTGATGTAGAGGCTCAAGAGAGTAATGCAGAGGCTCAAGAGAGTGAAGCAGAGGATCAAGAGAGTGATACAGAGGCTCAAGAGAGTGATGCAGAGGATCAAGAGAGGGAAGCAGAGGCTTAAGCGAGTGATGCAGAGGCTGAAGAGAGTGATGCAGAGGCTCTAGAGAGTGATGCAGAGGCTCAAGAGAGTGATGCAGAGGCTCAAGAGAGTGATGCAGAGGCTCAAGAGAGTGATGCAGAGAATCAAGAGATGCAGAGGCCCGAGAGAGTGATGCAGAGGCCTCAAGAGAGGGATTCAAAGGCTTAAGAGACTGATGCAGAGGCTGAAGAGAGTGTTGCAGAGGCTCAAGAGAGGGATGCAGAGGCTCATGAGAGTGATGCAGAGGCTCAAGAGAGTGATGCAGAAGCTCAAGAGAGTTATGTAGAGGATCAAGAGAGTGATGCAGAGGCTCAAGAGAGTGATGCAGAGGCTCAAGAGAGTAACGCAAATGATTAAGAGTGGGATGCAGAGGCTTATGAGAGTGATGCAGAGGTTTATGAGAGTGATGCAGAGACTGAAGAGAGTTAGCAGAGGCTAAAGAGAGGGATGCAGAGGCTCAAGAGAGTGATGCAGATGCTCAAGAGAGAGATGCAGAGGCTCAACGGAGTGATGCAGAGGCTCATAAGAGGGATGCATAGGCTCAAGAGAGGGATGTTCAGGCTCATGAGAGTGATGCAGAGGCTCAGGAGAGTGATAAAGAGGCTGAAGGGAGTGGTGCATAGGCTCAAGAGAGGGATGCAGAGGCTCAAGAGAGTGATAAAGAGGCTCATGAGAGTGATGCAGAGACTCTAGAGAGGGATGCAGAGGCTGAAGAGAGTGGTGCAGAGGCTTACTAGAGTGATGCAGAGGCTTAATAGAGTGATGCAGAGGCTTAAGAGATGGATGCAGAGGCTCAAGAGAAGGATGCAGAGGCTCAAGAGAAGGATGCAGGGCCTCAAGAGAGGGATGCAGAGGCTCAAGTGAGGGATGCAGAGGCACAAGCGAGGGATGCTGAGGCTCTTGAAAGTGATGCAGAGGCTTAAGAGAGGGATGCAGAGGCTTACGAGAGTGATGCAGAGGCTAAAGTGAGGGATGCAGAGGCACAAGAGAAAGATGCAGAGACACTTGAGAGTGATGCAAATGCTCAAGAGAGTGATGGAGAGGCTGAAGAGAGTGATTCAGATATTTACGAGAGTGATGCAGAGGCTTAAGAGAGGGATGCAGAGGCTCAAGAGAGGGATGCAGAGGCTAAAGTGAGGGATGCAGAGGCACAAGAGAAAAATGCACAGGCAGAGGAGAAAAATGCAGAGGCACTTGAGAGTGATGCAAAGGCTCAAGAGAGGGATGCAGATGCTCAAGAGAATGATGTAGAGGCTTAAGAGAGGGATGCAGAGGCTCTAGAGAATGATGAAGAGGCTCAAGAGAGTGATGCAGAGGATCAAGAGAGTGATGCAGAGGCTGAAGAGAGAGATGCAAAGGCTTAAGAGAGTGATGCAGAGGCTTACGAGAGTGATGCAGAGGCTTAAGAGAGTGATGCACAGGCTCAAGAGAGATATGCAGAGGCTCAAGAGAGGGATGAATAGGCTCAAGAGAGGGATGCAGAGGCTCAAGAGAGGGATGCAGAGGGTAAAGTGAGGGATGCAGAGGCACAAGAGAAAGATGCAGAGGCACTTGAGAGTGATGCAAAGGCTCAAGAGTGGGATGCAGAGGCTCAGAAGAATGATGTAGAGGCTTAAGAGAGGGATGCAGAGGCTCTAGATAATGATGCAGAGGCTCAAGAGAGTGATGCCGAGGATCAAGAGAGTGATGCAGACGCTGAAGAAATAGATGCAGAGGCTCTTGAGAGTGACGCAGATGCTCAAGAGAGGGATGCAGAGGCTTAAGAGAGTGATGCAAAGGCGCAAGAGAGGGATGCAGAGGCACATGAGAAGGATGCAGGAGTTCAAGAGAGTGATGCAGAGGCTCAAGAGAGGGATGAATAGGCTCAAGAGAGGGATGCAGAGGCTCAAGAGAGGGATGCAGAGGCTAAAGTGAGGGATGCAGAGGCACAAGAGAAAGATGCAGAGGCACTTGAGAGTGATGCAAAGGCTCAAGAGAGGGATGCAGAGGCTCAGAAGAATGATGTAGAGGCTTAAGAGAGGGATGCAGAGGCTCTTGAGAGTGATGCAGAGGATGAAGAGTGTGATGAAGAGGTTCAAGAAAGGGATGAATAGGCTCAGGAAAGCGATTCAGAGGCTTACGAGATTGATGCAGAGGCTTAAGAGAGTGATGCAGAGGCTTAAGAGAAGGATGCAGAGGCTTAAGAGAGTGATGCAAAGACTCAAGAGAGGGATGCAGAGACTCATGAGAGAGATGCAGGAGTTTAAGAGAGGGATGCAGAGGCTGAAGAGAGGGATGCATGGGTTCAAGAGAGTGATGCAGAGGCTCAAGAGAGGGATGCAGAGGCTCAAAAGAGGTATGCAGAAGCTTAAAAGGGTGATGCAGAGGCCCAAGAGAGTGATGCAGAGGCTCAAGAGAGGGATGCATGGGTTCAAGAGAGTGATGCAGAGGCTAAAGAGAGGGATGCAGAGGCTCAAGAGAGGGATGCAGAGGCTCAAGAGAGGGATGCAGAGGCTCAAGAGAGGGAAGCAGAGGCTGAAGTGAGGGATGCAGAGGGTCAAGAGAGGGAAGCAGAGGCTGAAGTGAGGGATGCAGAGGCACAAGAGACGGATGCAGAGGCTCTTGAGAGTGATGCAGAGGCTCAAGAGAGGGGTGCAAAGGCTTATGAGACTGATGCAAAGGCTCAGGAGAGGGATACAGAGGCTCATGAGTGGGATGAAGGAGTTCAAGAGAGGGATGCAGATGCTCAAGAGAGTGATGCAGAGGCTTAAGAGAGGGATGCAGAGGCTCAAGAGAGTGATTCAGAGGCTTAAGAGAGGGATGCAGAGGCTGAAGAGAGTGATGCAGGGGCTCAAGAGAGGGATGCAGGGGCTCAAGAGAGTGATGGAGAGGCTCAAAAGAGTGATTCAGAGGTTTACGAGAGTGATGCAGAGGCTTAGGAGAGGGATGCAGAGGCACAAGAGAAAGATGCAGAAGCACTTGAGAGTGATGCAAAGGCTCAAGAGAGGGATGCAGAGGCACAAGAGAATGATGTACAGGCTTAAGAGAGGGATGCAGAGGCTCTAGAGAATGATGCAGAGGCTCAAGAGAATGATGCAGAGGATCAAGAGAGTGATGCAGAGGCTGAAGAGAGAGATGCAGAGGCTTAAGAGAGTGATGCAGAGGCTTACGAGAGTGATGCAGAGGCTTAAGACAGTTATGCAGAGGCTCAAGAGAGAGAGATGCAGAGGCTCAAGAGAGAGATGAAAAGGCTCAAGAGAGGGATGCAGAGGCTCAAGAGAGGGATGCAGAGGCTAAAGTGAGGGATGCAGAGGCACAAGAGAAAGATGTGGAGGCACTTGAGAGTGATGCAAAGGCTCAAGAGAGGAATGCAGAGGCTCAAGAGAATGATGTAGAGGCTTAAGAGAGGGATGCAGAGGCTCAAAAGAATGATGCAGAGGCACAAGAGCGTGATGCAGAGGATCAAGAGAGTGATGCAGACGCTGAAGAGAGAGATGCAGAGGCTCTTGAGAGTGACGCAGATGCTCAAGAGAGGGATGCAGAGGCTTAAGAGAGTGATGCAAAGGCTCAAGAGAGGGATGAAGAGGCTCATGAGAGGGATGCAGGAGTTCAAGAGAGTGATGCAGAGGCTCGAGAGAGTGATGCAGAGGCTCAAGAGAAGGATTTAGAGGTTTAAGAGAGTGATGCAGAGACCTCAAGAGAGTGGTGCAGAAGCACAAGAGAATGAGGTAGAGGCTTAAGAAAGGGATGCAGAGGCTCAAGAGAATGATGCAGGGGCTCAAGAGAATGATGCAGAGGCTTAAGAGAGGGATGCGGAGGATCAAGAGAGTGATGCAGAGGCTTAAGAGAGGAATGCAGAGGCTGAAGAGAAGGACGCAGAGGCTTAGGAGAGGGATGCAGAGGCTGAAGAGAATAATGCAGAGGCTTAAGAGTGTGATGCAGAGGCATAGGAGACTGATGCAGAGGCTCAAGAGAGTGATGCAGAGGATGAAGAGTGTGATACAGAGGTTCAAGAGAGGGATGCATAGGCTCAAGAAAGTGATTCAGAGGCTTACGAGATTGATGCAGAGGCTTAAGAGAGTGATGCAGAGGCTTAAGAGAATGATGCAGAGGCTTAAGAGAGTGATGCAAAGACTCAAGAGAGGGATGCAGAGGCTCATGAGAGAGATGCAGGAGTTTAAGAGAGGGATGCAGAGGCTGAAGAGAGGGATGCAGAGGCTTAAGAAAGTGATGCAGAGGGTCAAAAGAGGGATGCAGAGGCTTAAAAGGGTGATGCAGAGGCCCAAGAGAGTGATGCAGAAGCTAAAGAGAGTGATGCAGAGCATGAAGAGTGTGATGCAGAGGTTCAAGCCAGGGATGCAGAGGCTCAAGAGAGTAATTCAGAGGTTTACGAGATTGATGCAGAGGCTTAAGAGAGTGATGCAGAGGCTTAAGAGAAGGATGAAGAGGCTTAAGAGAGTGATGCAAAGACTGAAGAGAGGGATGCAGAGGCTCAAGAGAGGGATGCAGAAAATAAGAAAGTGATGCAGAGGCTCAAAGGAATGATGCAGAAGCTTAAAAGGGTGATGCAGAGGCCCTAGAGAGTGATGCAGAGGCTCAAGAGAGGGATGCATGGGTTCAAGAGAGTGATGCAGAGGCTAAAGAGAGTGATGCAGAGGCTCAAGAGAGGGATGCAGAGGCTCAAGAGAGGGATGCAGAGGCTCAAGAGAGGGAAGCAGAGGCAGAAATGAGGGATGCAGAGGGTCAAGAGAGGGAAGCAGAGGCTGAAGTGAGGGATGCAGAGGCACAAGAGAGGGATGCAGAGGCTCTTGAGAGTGATGCAGAGGCTCAAGAGAGGAGTGCAGAGGCTTATGAGAGTGATGCAAAGGCTCAAGAGAGGGATGCAGAGGCTCATGAGAGGGATGCAGGGGTTCAAGAGAGGGATGCAGAGGCTTAAGAGAGGGATGCAGAGGCTGAAGAGAGTGATGCAGAGGCTCAAGAGAGTGGTGCAGAGGCTTAAGGGAGGGATGCAGAGGCTCAAGAGAGTGATGCAGAGGCTTAAGAGAGGGATGCAGAGGCTGAAGAGAGTGATGCAGGGGCTCAAGAGAGTGATGTAGAGGCTCAAGAGAGTAATGCAGAGGCTCAAGAGAGTGATGCAGAGGCTGAAGAGAGTTATGCAGAGACTCTAGAGAGTGATGCAGAGGCTGAAGAGAGTGATGCAGAGGCTCAAGAGAGTGATGCAGAGGCTCAAGAGAGTGATGCAGAGAATCAAGAGAGTGATGCAGAGGCACGAGAGAGTGACGCAGAGGCCTCAAGAGAGGGATTCAGAGGCTTAAGAGAGTGATGCAGAGGCTGAAGAGAGTGTTGCAGAGGCTCACGAGAGGGATGTGGAGGCTCAATAGTGATGCAGAGGCTCAAGAGAGTGATGCAGAGGATCAAGGGAGTTATGAAGATGATCAAGAGAGGGATGAAGAGGCTTATGAGAGTGATGCAGAGGTTTATGAGAGTGACGCAGAGGCTGAAGAGAGTGTTGCAGAGGCTTGAGAGAGGGATGCAGAGGCTCAAAAGAGTGATGCAGAGGCTCAAGAGAGAGATGCAGAGGCTCAACAGAGTGATGCAGAGGCTCAAGAGAGGGATGCAGAGGCTCAAGAGAGGGATGTAGAGGCTCAAGAGAGTGATGCAGAGGCTCAAGAGAGTGATGCAAAGGCTCAAGAGAGTGATGCAGAGGCTCTAGAGAGGGATGCAGAGGCTGAAGAGAGTGGTGCAGAGGCTCAAGAGAGGAATGCAGAGGCTCAAGAGTGATTCAGAGGCTTACGAGAGTGATGCAGAGGCTTAAGAGAGTGATGCAGAGGCTTAAGAGAGGGATGCACAGGCTGAAGAGAGGGATGCTGAGGCTCGAGAGAGGTATGCAGGGGCTCAAGAGAGGGATGCAGAAGCTCAAGTCAGGGATGCAGAGGCGCAAGCGAGGGATGCAGAGGCTCTTGAGAGTTATGCAGAGGCTTAAGAGAGGGATGCAGAATCTTAAGCGAGTGATGCAAAGGCTCTAGAGAGGGATGCAGAGGCTCATGAGATGCATGCAGGAGTTCAAGAGAGAGACGCAGAGGCTCAAGAAAGTGATGCAGAGGCTTAAGAAAGTGATGAAAGGCTCAAAAAATGGATGCAGATGTAACACTGTAAAAGTGTTTGGTTTAGTTTAATACATACATAGAGTACATGAGTCACAGACAAGGATCTGAGAGGCGCCAGTTTGTCGGCCTGAGATCTCACACCTCAAAGCGTTAATGAGCTCAAGTGACCTGAGGTCAGATCATGAGAATTTCACCTTGCTTCCGCTAAGCTTATAACTGTAGTCTGGTAGCCTTCAAACATGCCGACGTTTAAGGAGTGGCTTGGTAGTGCCGGAGGCTATCTACTTGTGGGCGGAGTTAGTACTAGGGTCCCCAATATATACTCTGAGAGCATTAGCATTAAGAGAACAGCAGACGAGCCAGCAGAGCAGAGAAGACGTCCCTAGCAGGGAGGCTGTCGGCCGGCAGGGGCGAGACAGTCTCGGTCAAGCTACAGACCCCCCCCCCTCTCTATTCAACTTAGACTCAGTCCTCGGTGAGTGAACATTAAGGTGACTTGGTCGTGTTTACATATGTTGTGTGATGATCAGGGGCAGTCAAGTTGTAGGGTTCTCGAATTCTTGGATGATGACTCACTTTGCATATTAAACTGGAACATTTTAATTGAATTGCTAAATTATGATACTTCATGGGAAATATAATTATGAATTTATTATTTAAATTGTGTTTAACTTTGTTCCCTAGAGATTTGAGTTGAGGTGAGAAAGCCTCTGTGGTTACTGGTTTCATGATATTAACGAGTACATGTTTGGAGTTGATACATGGTAATAACATCTTTTGAGAATATTTTGATACAGACAAGTTCCATTCCTTGTCTTGTATGTAATGATCGTGAATGGATGGTGGCAGCAATTCGTCTTCTACTATCTACTCTTCTACGTCTACTTTCTACTCTTCTACTACTACCTATCTATTCCTCTCCCTCCACCCCTCTCTAAACTCTCACTTTCAGCTAATGACCGTCCTCGCTCCTCCCACCTCTACCTCTCTCACCCCAAACCCTCACTAATTACTTCACTATTCATTTCTTTCCTTTCGTTTTCTCTTATACGTTTGTGGCAATGATTCTGTATTCTAGAGTTCTCTCTAGAGTTTCGGGTAGCTGATCCAGTTACGGCGCCTTGTAGTCTTAGCACCTAGGTAGTCAAATACCTAGGTTACAGGGTGTTGAACGAGAGAGGCTGCCTTAGGAACTCTGGAGGGTGCTCTAGAATAGTTAGCTAACTGGGGACGGGATAACGGACTAGAGAGAGCTGTTTCCCCCGGCCTCGTTAGTTAACTGGGGGGTGGAATAATGGACAAGATAGAGCTATTTCCCCCATCCCCCGTTACAATGTTGGCAGCGGTGTTGAACAATGTTGTAGGTAGTTGCTGTTCTTTTAACATTGTTCAGTCCCACGTGTCTTTTTGCCGCTCAAACCTATCAGGGAGATCTTGACAGGTGTTTTACTTTCGCGAGTTTAGCGTTTTTTCAGGTTAGGAGATAGTGATTCTCTGGCGTTGTGGTTTAGTGAGTTTGTGAGTTTTGTGAAGTTCAGGGAATGTTCACCAGAACTTGCGTGTGTAGTGTTTTATGTTAGTGATAAGATTTGGTGATTTGGGAACTTAGCGGTGTTGGTAGTGGAGCTTACCTGAGTGTGACAGGTGACCTCGCATGTCCCACGGGGACACCCAGCCACCGCTGGTCTCCAGGTCAGTGGAGAGTGGCAGGTGTAGTTCTTAAGTAGTTAAGTAGTGGTTCTGCTCAGATTATTGCGATCGACTGTTTTACTCCATTTGAACGCAATAACCCGAGGTGTACTGGTATTGTACAGCATGCTAGGGGGAGGCTTAGTATGTCAGTAGACTTCACGTTGGGGACGCTCGACGTTAGATAGTCTGGTCACAGGGGGTGGCAACAGTTTGGAGTTGTTGACCGGCGGAGAAGCTAGGGAAACACTCTGGGTCACGTAGGTGGCTGTAGGTTAAGGGTGGGAGTAACGGCTGTTTAAGTACTTAAGATTAAGAACGGTACAGTTAAGTTAGGCTAGTGTTTTGTCTATTAGTTTTGATATTTATTGTGGAGATTCGGTTAGTGACAAGTTAAAAGTAGTGACGACCTTATTCTCTCTTCCCTAACTTTACTGTTTTACTTCTCTAACTAGTACTGGTTTATGTTCCACCAAGTCAGTATCATTCAGAGTTAATTGGATTATTTTAAAAATTTGAGTGTAGTCGTTGCCAGGAGGAGAGCGGTATGACTGGACTGTGTAACCCTATACAAACTACAGGGTCACACAAACATTTTGGGAGCACGGTATTGTCGCCTTTATGTTCAATTCACAGGTGGGAGCCAGAGGAGAGGCGCGACGCATATACAGAAGAGGGAGACGGCTGCTGTGTACCATACTCAGGGGCGTTTATCACCACCACCATGACCAGCCCACTACCTGGAGGTCATGGTTCCACCACCCCAGGGGACCCCAAGATGCAGCCCTCTCGGTCGGTCAACATTGGTCTACCCAGTGGACCCCAGGACGGACGGACCCCAAGACGGACGGACCCCCAGTGGACCCCAAGACGGACGGACCCCCAGTGGGCCCCCAGGTCGTTCTGAAGACGACCCCAGACGACCCAGTAAAGATGGAAGAGGAACAACAACAACTCCAGTCTGTCCCACCAGCATCGGTCTACCCAGGATGGACCCCAGGACGGACGGACCCCAATGGACCCCAGGTCGCTTGTCAAAGACCCATGGGAGGAGGAAGAGAGAAGAAAGAAGAGAGAAGAAAGAAGAGAGAAGAAGGAAGAGAGAAGAAAGAAGAGAGAAGAAAGATGAGAGAAGAAGGAAGAGAGAAGAAAGAAGAGAGAAGAAAGAAGAAGAAGATAAGACCAAGCTGAGTGAGACACGATGCCTAGTGTCCCTTGCTGGTGTCAGCATCATTGCATGGAGCGTAATTGCAAGACAGGATCGTTTGCCTTAACTGGCCGCCCCTCCTGCAAGCAGGTAGCTCTGTTGAGTGATTCTTCCTGTGTCATGCGGACTTGATGTGGCTGTCAGAAGTAGCTCTCTGAAGGAGACGTGCTGGAGCAACAGGGAGGAAGAAGAGTAGGATGGGATTTCTACTGTTGGCAACTATATGGAGGTCTCGAAACTTGTAGTCCCTACAGCTGTGAAGAACCCCAATATATGTCTCTCATGGTGACTGACGTAGGGCCAATTACAGATCAGCTGGGACAACCGAATTCCACGGTCCTGTGCGCAGTTCAAGTAGTAACGGCTTTCGGGTTGACCAAGTGTTGTTGTGCGTTAACGACGGAGAAGCGACGGAGGCAGTTGTGTTGAAGAAATGTGGTACAGGATTATCTACAAGACCAAGCAGTGACGTCGCCCAGCCAGAGACAATGGACGTCTGTCTACATATTTCATTTTTTTAGAGTAGGATGATGTATATTTGTTTAGCTAGGATGTATTTTTTTTTCGTTAATAAATTTGTTGCACACAGCTAGCTTGCTTTAGCAGTGTTGCAAAAACTTTATTTCGGGGAGAAGGGGAGATGTAACACTGTAAAAGTGTTTGGTTTAGTTTAATACATACATAGAGTACATGAGTCACAGACAAGGATCTGAGAGGCGCCAGTTTGTCGGCCTGAGATCTCACACCTCAAAGCGTTAATGATCTCAAGTGACCTGAGGTCAGATCATGAGAATTTCACCTTGCTTCCGCTAAGCTTATAATTGTAGTCTGGTAGCCTTCAAACATGCCGACGTTTAAGGAGTGGCTTGGTAGTGCCGGAGGCTATCTACTTGTGGGCGGAGTTAGTACTAGGGTCCCCAATATATACTCTGAGAGCATTAGCATTAAGAGAACAGCAGACGAGCCAGCAGAGCAGAGAAGACGTCCCTAGCAGGGAGGCTGTCGGCCGGCAGGGGCGAGACAGTCTCGGTCAAGCTACAGACCCCCCCCCCTTCCTCTCTATTCAACTTAGACTCAGTCCTCGGTGAGTGAACATTAAGGTGACTTGGTCGTGTTTACATATGTTGTGTGATGATCAGGGGCAGTCAAGTTGTAGGGTTCTCGAATTCTTGGATGATGACTCACTTTGCATATTAAACTGGAACATTTTAATTGAATTGCTAAATTATGATACTTCATGGGAAATATAATTATGAATTTATTATTTAAATTGTGTTTAACTTTGTTCCCTAGAGATTTGAGTTGAGGTGAGAAAGCCTCTGTGGTTACTGGTTTCATGATATTAACGAGTACATGTTTGGAGTTGATACATGGTATAACATCTTTTGAGAATATTTTGATACAGACAAGTTCCATTCCTTGTCTTGTATGTAATGATCATGAATAGATGGTGGCAGCATTTCGTCTTCTACTATCTACTCTTCTACGTCTACTTTCTACTCTTCTACTACTACCTATCTATTCCTCTCCCTCCACCCCTCTCTAAACTCTCACTTTCAGCTAATGACCCTCCTCGCTCCTCCCACCTCTACCTCTCTCACCCCAAACCCTCACTAATTACTTCACTATTCATTTCTTTCCTTTCGTTTTCTCTTATACGTTTGTGGCAATGATTCTGTATTCTAGAGTTCTCTCAAGAGTTTCGGGTAGCTGATCCAGTTACGGCGCCTTGTAGTCTTAGCACCTAGGTAGTCAAATACCTAGGTTACAAGGTGTTGAACGAGAGAGGCTGCCTTAGGAACTCTGGAGGGTGCTCTAGAATAGTTAGCTAACTGGGGACGGGATAACGGACTAGAGAGAGCTGTTTCCCCGGCCTCGTTAGTTAACTGGGGGGTGGAATAATGGACAAGATAGAGCTATTTCCCCCACCCCCCGTTACACAGAGGCTTAAGAGGGTGATGCAGGGGCTCAAGAGAGTGATGCAGAGGCTCAAGAGAGTGATGCACAGAATCAAGAGAGTGATGCAGAGTCTCGAGAGAGTGATGCAGAGGATCAAGAGAGGGATGCAGAGGCTCAAGAGAGGGATGTAGAGGCTCAAGAGAGTGATGCAGAGGCTGAAGAGAGAGAGATGCAGAGGCTGAAGAGAAGGACGCAGAGGCTTAAGAAAGGGATGCAGAGGCTGAAGAGAATGATGCAGAGGCTTAAGAGAGTGATGCAGAGGCTTAAGAGAGTGATGCAGAGACATAAAAGAGGGATGCAGAGGCTCAAGAGAGGGATGCAGAGGCTCAAGAGAGGGATGCAGAGGCTCAAGAGAGGGATGCACGGGCTCAGGAGAGTGATGGAGAGGCTTAAGAGAGGGATGCAGAGGCTTACGAGAGTGATGCAGAGGCTAAAGTGAGGGATGCAGAGGCACAAGAGAAAGATGCAGAGACACTTGAGAGTGATGCAAAGGCTCAAGAGAGTGATTCAGAGGTTTACGAGAGTGATGCAGAGGCTTAAGAGAGGGATGCAGAGGCTCAAGAGAGGGATGCAGAGGCTAAAGTGAGGGGTGCAGAGGCACAAGAGAAAGATGCAGAAGCACTTGAGAGTGATGCAAAGGCTCAAGAGAGGGATGCAGAGGCTCTAGAGAACGATGCAGAGGCTCAAGAGAGTGATGCAGAGGATCAAGAGAGTGATGCAGAGGCTAAAGTGAGGGATGCAGAGGCACAAGAGAAAGATACATAAGCACTTGAGAGTGATGCAAAGGCTCAAGAGAGGGATGCAGAGGCTCAAGAGAATGATGTAGAGGCTTAAGAGAGTTATGCAGAGGCTCAAGAGAGGGATGCAGATGCTCAAGAGAGGGATGAATAGGCTCAAGAGAGAGATGCAGAGGCTCAAGAGAGGGATGCAGAGGCTAAAGTGAGGGATGCAGAGGCACAAGAGAAAGATGCAGAGGCACTTGAGAGTGATGCAAAGGCTCAAGAGAGGGATGCAGAGGCTCAAGTGAATGATGTAGAGGCTTAAGAGAGGGATGCAGAGGCTCAAGAGAATGATGCAGATGCTCAAGAGAGTGATGCAGAGGATCAAGAGAGTGATGCAGACGCTGAAGAGAGAGATGCAGAGGCTCTTGAGAGTGACACAGATGCTCAAGAGAGGGATGCAGAGGCTTATGAGAGTGATGCAAAGCCTCAAGAGAGGGATGCAGAGGCTCATCAGAAGGATACAGGAGTTCAAGAGAGTGATGCAGAGGCTCGAGAGAGTGATGCAGAGGCTCACGTGAAGGATTTAGAGGTTTATGAGAGTGAGGCAGAGGCTCAAGAGAGTGATGCAGAGGATCAAGAGAGGGATGCAGAGGCTCAAGAGAGGGATGTAGAGGCTCAAGAGAGTGATGCAGAAGCACAAGAGAATGAGGTAGAGGCTTAAGAAAGGGATGCAGAGGCTCAAGAGAATGATGCAGGGGCTCAAGAGAATGATGCAGAGGCTTAAGAGAGGGATGCAGAGGATCAAGAGAGTGATGCAGAGGCTTAAGAGATTAATGCAGAGGCTGAAGAGAAGGACGCAGAGGCTTAAGAGAGGGATGCAGAGGCTGAAGAGAATGATGCAGAGGCTTAAGAGAGTGATGCAGAGGCTTAAGAGAGTGATGCAGAGACATAAAAGAGGGATGCAGAGGCTCAAGAGAGGGATGCAGAGGCTCAAGAGAGAGAAGCAGAGGCTTAAGAGAGTGATGCAAAGGCTCAAGAGAGGGATGAAGAGGCTCATGAGAGGGATGCAGGAGTTCAAGAGAGGGATGCAGAGGCTCAAGAGAATGATGCAGAGGCTTAAGAGAGGGATGCAGAGGCTCAAGAGAGTGATGCAGAGGCTTAAGAGAGGGATGCAGAGGCCTAAGAGAATGATGAAGAGGCTCAAAGCAAGGCTGCAGAGGCTCAAGAGAGGGATGCTGAGGCTCCAGAGAGGGATGCAGAGGCTCCAAAGAGTGATGCAGAGGCTGAAGAGAGAGATGCAGAGGCTTAAGAGAATGATGCAGAGGCTCAAGAGAGTGATGCAGAGGCTCAAGAGAGTGATACAGAGGATCAAGAGAGGGATTCAGAGGCTTAAGAGAGTGATGCAGAGGCTGAAGAGAGTGATGCAGGGGCTCAAGAGAGTGATGTAGAGGCGCATGAGAGTAATGCAGAGGCTCAAGAGAGTGGAGCAGAGGATCAAGAGAGTGATGCAGAGGCTCAAGAGAGTGATGCAGAGAATCAAGAGAGTGATGCAGAGGCCCGAGAGAGTGATGCAGAAGCTCAAGAGAGGGATGCAGAGGCTCAAGAGAGGGATGAATAGGCTCAAGAGAGCAATGCAGAGGCTCAAGAGAGGGATGCAGAGGCTAAAGTGAGTGATGTAGAGGCAAAAGAGAAAGATGCAGAGGCACTTGAGAGTGATGCAAAGGCTCAAGCGAGGGATGCAGAGGCTCAAGAGAATGATGTAGAGGCTTAAAAGAGGGATGCAGAGCCTCTAGAGAATGATGCAGGGGCACAAGAGAGTCATGCAGAGGATCAAGAGAGTGATGCAGACGCTGAAGAGAGAGATGCAGAGGCTCTTGAGAGTGACACAAATGCTCAAGAGGGATGCAGAGGCTTAAGATAGTGATGCAAAGGCTCAAGAGAGGGATGCAGAGGCTCATGAGAGGGATGCAGGATTTCAAGAGAGTGATGCAGAGGCTCGAGAGGGTGAGGCAGAGGCTCAAGAGATTGATGCAGGGGCTTAAGAGAGTGATGCAGAGACCTCAAGAGATTGATGCAGAGGCTTAAGAGAGTGATGCAGAGGCTTAAGAGAAGGATGCAGAGGCTAAAGAGAGTGCTGCAAAGACTCAAGAGAGGGATGCAGAGGCTCAAGAGAGTGATGCAGACGCTGAAGAGAGAGATGCAGAGGCTCTTAATTGAGAGTGACGCAGATGCTCAAGAGGGATGCAGAGGCTTAAGATTGTGATGCAAAGGCTCAAGAGAGGGATGCAGAGGCTCATGAGAGGGATGCAGGATTTCAAGAGAGTGATGCAGAGGCTCAAGAGGGTGAGGCAGAGGCTCAAGAGAGGGATTTAGAGGTTTAAGAGAGTAATGCAGAGACCTCAAGAGAGTGATGCAGAGGCACAAAAGAGTGATGCAGAGGATCAAGAAAGGGATGCAGAGGCTTAAGAGAGTGATGCAGAGGCTGAAGAGAATGTTGCATAGGCTTACGAGAAGGATGCAGAGGCTCAAGAGAGGGATGTAGAGGCTCCAGAGAGTGATGCAGAGGATCAAGAGAGTGATGCAGAGGCTTAAGAGAGGAATGCAGAGGCTGAAGAGAAAGACGCAGAGGCTTAAGAGAGGGGTGCAGAGGCTGAAGAGAATGATGCAGAGGCTTAAGAGAGTAATGCAGGGCTTAGGAGACTGATGCAGAGACTCAAGAGAGTGATGCAGAGGATGAAGAGTGTGATGCAGAAGTTCATAAGAGGGATGCAGAGCCTCAAGAGAGTGATTCAGAGGCTTAGGAGATTGATGAAGAGGATTAAGAGAGTGATGCAGAAGCTTAAGAGAAGGATGCAGAGGCTTAAGAGAGTGATGCAAAGACTCTAGAGAGGGATGCAGAGGCTCATGAGAGAGATGCAGGAGTTCAAGAGAGGGATGCAGAGGCTCAAGAGAGGGATGCAGAGGCTTACGAAAGTGATGCAGAGGCTCAAAAGAGGGATGCAGAGGCTTAAAAGGGTGATGTAGAGGCTAAAGAGAGTGATGCAGAGGCTCAAGAAAGGAATGCAGGGGTTCAAGAGAGTGATGCAGAGGCTGAAGAGAGTGATTCAGAGGCTTACGAGAGTGATTCAGAGGCTTATTAAGAGAGTGATGCAGAGGCTCAAGAGAGTGATGCAGAGGCTCAATAGAGTTATGTAGAGGCTCAAGAGAGTAATACAGAGGCTCAAGAGAATGATGCAGAGGATCAAGAAAGTGATGCAGAGGCTCAAGAGAGTGATGCTGAGGATCAAGAGAGGGAAGCAGAGGCTTAGGAGAGTGACGCAGAGGCTGAAGAGAGTGATGAAGAGGCTCTAGAGAGTGATGCAGAGGCTCAAGAGAGAGATGCAGAGGCTCTAGAGAGTGATGCAGAGGCTCAAGAGAGTGATGCAGAGAATAAAGAGAGT
Organism: Procambarus clarkii; assembly: GCF_040958095.1. Classification (NCBI taxonomy): domain Eukaryota; kingdom Metazoa; phylum Arthropoda; class Malacostraca; order Decapoda; family Cambaridae; genus Procambarus; species Procambarus clarkii. The sequence continues at coordinate 31,434,228 of NC_091198.1, forward strand.
GATGCAGAGGCTCGAGAGAGTGACGCAGAGGCCTCAAGAGAGGGATTCAGAGGCTTAAGAGAGTGATGCAGAGGCTGAAGAGAGTGTTGCCGCGGCCCAAGAGAGGGATGCAGAGGCTCAATTGAGTGATGCAGAGGCTCAAGAGAGTGATGCAGAGGCTCAAGAGAGTTATTCAGAGGATCAAGAGAGTGATGCAGAGGCTCAATAGAGTGATGCAGAGCCTCAAGAGAGTTATGCAGATGATCAAGAGAGGGATGAAGTGGCTTATGAGAGTGATGCAGAGGTTTATGAGAGTGATGCAGAGGCTGAAGAGAGTGTTGCAGAGGCTTAAGAGAGGGATGCAGAGGCTCAAGAGAGTGATGCAGAGGCTCAAGAGTGAGATTCAGAGGCTCAACAGAGTGATGCAGAGGCTCATGAGAGTGATGCAGAGGCTCAAGAGAGGGATGTAGAGGCTCAAGAGAGTGATGCAGAGGCTCAAGAGAGTGATGCAAAGGAACAAGAGAGTGATGCAGAGTCTCTCAAGCCTCTTCATCCCTCTCTTGAGCATCTGCATCACTCTCAAGAGGCTCTGCATCCCTCTCTTGAGTCTCTGCATCCCTCTCTTGAGCCCCTGCATCCCTCTCTTGAGCCCCTGCATCTGCATCCCTCTCTTGAGCCTCTGCATCCCTCTCTTCAGTCTCTGCATCCCTCTCTTGAGCCTCTGCATCCCTCTCTTCAGTCTCTGCATCCCTCTCTTGAGCCTCTGCATCATACTCCTAGGCCTCTGCATCACTCTCTTGAGCCTCTGCATCACTCTCTTGAGCCTCAACATCCCTCTCTTGAGCCTCTGCATCACTCGCTTTTGCCTCGGCATCCCTCTCCTAAGCCTCTGCATTACTCTCTTGAGCCTCTGCATCACTCTCTTAAGCCTATGCATCCCTCTCTTGAGTCTCTGCATCACTTTCTTGAGCCTCTGCATCACTCTCTTGAAGCTCTGCATCACTCTCTTGAGCCTCTGCATCACTCTCTTGAGCCTCTGCACCCCTCTCTTAAGCCTCTGCATCCCTCTCTTGAGCCCCTGCATCCCTCTCTCGAGCCTCTGCATCCCTCTCTTGAGCCTCTGTATCACTCTCTTGAGCCTCTGCATCCCTCTCTTAAGCCTCTGCATCCCTCTCTTGAGCCCCTGCATCACTCTCTTGAGCCTCTGCATCATTCTCTTGAGCCTCTGCATCCCTATCTTAAGCCTCTACATTATTCTCTTGATCCTCTGCATCACTCTCATGAGCCTTTGCATCACTCCCTTAAGCCTCTGCATCCCTCTCTTGATCCTCTGCACCACTCTCTTGAGCCTCTGCATCACTCTCTTGAGGTCTCTGCATCACTCTCATAAGCCTCTGAATCCCTCTCTTGAGCCTCTGCATCACTCTCTAGAGCCTCTGCATCACTCGCTTGAGCCTCTGCATCACTCTCTTAAGCCTCTGCATCACTCTCTAGAGCCTCTGCATCACTCTCTTCAGCATCTGCATCACTCTCGTAAGCCTTTGCTTTCCTCTATTGATCCTCTGCATCACTCTCTTGAGCCTCTGCATCCCTCTCTTGAGCCTCTGCATCACTCTCTTGAGCCTCTGCATCACCGTTTTAAGCCTCTGCATCCCTTTTTTGAGCCTCTGCATCACTTTCTTAAGCCTCTGCATCCCTTTCTTGAGCCTCTGCATCATTCTTTTGAACTCCTGCATCCCTCTCATGAGCCTCTGCATCCCTCTCCTGAGCCTTTGCATCACTCTCTTAAGCCTCTGCATCCCTCTCTTGTGCCTCTGCATCCCTCACTTGAGCCTCTGCATCCCTCTCTTGAAATCCTGCATCCCTCTCATGAGCCTCTGCATCACTCTCTTGAGCCTCTGCATCCATCTCTTCATTTTCTGCATCAGTCTCTTGAGCCTCTGCATCACTCTCTTCAGCCTCTGCATCCCTCTCTTGAACCTCTGAATCACTCTCTTAAGCCTCTGCATCTCTCTCTTCAGCCTCTGCATCACTCTCTTGAGCCTCTGCATTCCTTGTTTTGAGCCTCTGCTTCACTCTCTTGAGTCTCTTCATCCCTCTCTTTAGCCTCTGCATCATTCTCTTCAGCCTTTGCATCACTTTCTTAAGCCTCTGCATCATTCTCTTCAGCCTCTGCATCACTCTCTTTAGCCTCTGCATCACTCTTTTGAGCCTCTGCATCCCTCTCTTAAGCCTCTGCATCCCTTTCTTAAGCCTCTGAATCACTCTCTTGTGCCTCTGCATCCCTTTCTTCAGCCTCTGCACCACTCTCTTCAGCCTCTGCATCCCTCTCTAGAGACTCTGCATCACTCTCTTGAGCCTCTGCATCACTCTCATGACCCTCTGCATCACTCTCTTGTGCCTCTACATCCCTCTCTTGAGCCTCTACAACCCTCTCTTGAGCCTCTGCATCACTCTGTTGAGCTTCTGCATCCCTCTCTTAAGCCTCTGCAACACTCTCTTCAGCCTATGCATTACTCTCATAAGCCTCTTCATCCCTCTCTTGATCCTCTGCATAACTCTCTTGAGCCTCTGCATCACTCTCTTGAGCCTCTGCATCACTCTCTTGAGCATCTGCAACACTCTCTTCAGCCTCTGCATCACTCCCTTAAGCCTCTCAATCCCTCTCTTGAGGCCTCTGTGTCACTCTCTCGAGCCCCTGCATCACTCTCTTGATTCTCTGCATCACTCTCTTGAGCCTCTGCATCACTCTCTTGAGCCTCTGCAACACTCTCTCCAGCCTCTGCAACACTCTCTAGAGCCTCTGCATCACTCTCTTCAGCCTCTGCATTACTCTCTTCCCAGCAAACACAAATCATCTACACAACGTTCGCCTATCTCTTCCCATAGGTGTGGGAATGATTTGCATTGAGAATGGTGCAGGAGAGCCTTTGAGAAACTTTTACTCAAAAAATCCAAACACAAAGGTTTAATTATAAATTGTTTTTCTACAATTATTTTCTTCCAAATGTAAAACAAATAGTTTTTACATGTTTAAATATAAAATTTATGGTGTTTTTTTGTAAAATTCATTAATAAATTGTGAATGATATATATTGGCTGAGTGAAACCTTTAAAATCCATTTAGTTATAATATGAACAGAAAAAAGTAGTTTTCCAAATTTTCTAAAAATCGCTCTTTTTAACACAATTTGACTCCTTATGCATTCCACTAAACACTAATATCATGTTTAAATATATAATTTATGTATTATTCCCTAAGATAATTTATATAAATTATAAAAGTTGCTGGAAAGTGTTGAGAATAATCTGAAAACGTTTTGTTGTCTTATATTGGCGTGTTCTTATTAACTAGAGTGAGTAAGAGTGAGCGAGAGTGGGTAAGAGTGAGTAAGAGTGACTGAAGGTGAGTGAGAGTGCCAGAGAGTGTGTAAGTGTGAGTAACAGTGAGTATATGTAAGAGTGACTGAGAGTGAGTAAGAGTGAGAGTAAGGGTGACAGAATGAGTAAGAGTGAGAGTAAAGTGATTGAGAGTAAGGGTGAGTATGAGAGTAAGAGTGATTGAGAGTTAGAGTGAGAGTAAGAGTGATTGAGAGTTAGTGAGAGTAGGAGTGATTGAGAGTAAGAGTGATTGAGAGTAAGAGTGATTGAGAGTAAGAGTGATTGAGAGTAAGAGTGATTGGGAGTAAGAGTGATTGAGAGTAAGAGTGATTGAGAGTAAGAGTGATTGGGAGTAAGAGTGATTGGGAGTAGGAGTTAGAGTGAGAGCAGGAGTAAGAATGAGAATAAGAGTGATTGAGAGTAAGAGTGAGTAAGAGTAAGAATGAGAGTAAGAGTGATTGAGAGTAAGAGTGATTGAGAGTAAGAGTGATTGAGAGTAAGAGTGATTGAGAGTAAGAGTGATTGGGAGTAAGAGTGATTGGGAGTAAGAGTAAGAGTGAGAGTAAGAGTAAGAATGAGAATAAGAGTGATTGAGAGTAAGAGTGATTGGGAGTAAGAGTAAGAGTAAGAATGAGAGTAGGAGTGATTGAGAGTAGGAGTGATTGGGAGTAGGAGTGATTGGGAGTAAGAGTGATTGAGAGTAAGAGTAATTGAGAGTAAGAGTATGAGAGTAAGAGTGAGAGAGTGAGTATGAATGGGTAAGGGTGACTGAGAGTGAGTAAGAGTGACAGAGTAAGAATGACAGAGTAAGAGTGATAGAGAGTAAGAGTGACAGAGAGTAAGAGTGACAGAGAGTAAGAGTGACAGAGAGTAAGAGTGACAGAGAGTAAGAGTGACAGAGAGTAAGAGTGGCAGAGAGTAAGAGTGACAGAGAGTAAGAGTGACAGAGTAAGAGTGAGTATGAGAGTGAGTAAGGATGACTGAGAGAAAGAGTGAGTAATAGTGAATAAGAGTGATTGAGAGTTAGAGTGAGAGTAAGAGTGATTGAGAGTTAGTGAGAGTAAGAGTGATTGAGAGTAAGAGTGATTGAGAGTAAAAGTGATTGAGAGTAAGAGTGATTGAGAGTAAGAGTGATTGGGAGTAAGAGTGATTGAGAGTAAGAGTGATTGGGAGTAAGAGTGATTGGGAGTAGGAGTAAGAATGAGAATAAGAGTGATTGAGAGTAAGAGTAAGAGTAAGAGTAAGAATGAGAGTAAGAGTGATTGTGAGTAAGAGTGATTGAGAGTAAGAGTGATTGAGAGTAAGAGTGATTGGGAGTAAGAGTGATTGAGAGTAAGAGTGATTGGGAGTAAGAGTGATTGGGAGTAGGAGTAAGAATGAGAATAAGAGTGATTGAGAGTAAGAGTGAGTAAGAGTAAGAATGAGAGTAAGAGTGATTGAGAGTAAGAGTGATTGAGAGTAAGAGTGATTGAGAGTAAGAGTGATTGGGAGTAAGAGTGATTGGGAGTAAGAGTAAGAGTGAGAGTAAGAGTAAGAATGAGAATAAGAGTGATTGAGAGTAAGAGTGATTGGGAGTAAGAGTAAGAGTAAGAATGAATGTAGGAGTGATTGAGAGTAGGAGTGATTGGGAGTAGGAGTGATTGGGAGTAAGAGTGATTGAGAGTAAGAGTAATTGAGAGTAAGAGTATGAGAGTAAGAGTGAGAGAGTGAGTATGAATGGGTAAGGGTGACTGAGAGTGAGTAAGAATGACAGAGTAAGAGTGACAGAGAGTAAGAGTGACAGAGAGTAAGAGTGACAGAGAGTAAGAGTGACAGAGTAAGAGTGACAGAGAGTAAGAGTGACAGAGAGTAAGAGTGACAGAGAGTAAGAGTGACAGAGAGTAAGAGTGACAGAGAGTAAGAGTGACAGAGAGTAAGAGTGACAGAGTGTAAGAGTGACAGAGTAAGAGTGACAGAGTAAGAGTGACAGAGAGTAAGAGTGACAGAGTAAGAGTGACAGAGAGTAAGAGTGACAGAGTAAGAGTGACAGAGTAAGAGTGACAGAGAGTAAGAGTGACAGAGAGTAAGAGTGACAGAGAGTAAGAGTGACAGAGTAAGAGTGACAGAGAGTAAGAGTGACAGAGTAAGAGTGACAGAGAGTAAGAGTGACAGAGAGTAAGAGTGACAGAGAGTAAGAGTGACAGAGTGTAAGAGTGACAGTGTAAGAGTACCAGAGTAAGAGTGACAGAGAGTAAGAGTGACAGAGAGTAAGAGTGACAGAGTAAGAGTGACAGAGAGTAAGAGTGACAGAGTAAGAGTGACAGAGAGTAAGAGTGACAGAGTAAGAGTGACAGAGAGTAAGAGTGACAGAGAGTAAGAGTGACAGAGTAAGAGTGACAGAGAGTAAGAGTGACAGAGAGTAAGAGTGACAGAGAGTAAGAGTGACAGAGAGTAAGAGTGACAGAGAGTAAGAGTGACAGAGAGTAAGAGTGACAAAGTAAGAGTGACAGAGAGTAAGAGTGACAGAGAGTAAGAGTGACAGAGAGTAAGAGTGACAGAGAGTAAGAGTGACAGAGAGTAAGAGTGACAGAGAGTAAGAGTGACAGAGTAAGAGTGACAGAGTAAGAGTGACAGAGAGTAAGAGTGACAGAGTAAGAGTGACAGAGAGTAAGAGTGACAGAGAGTAAGAGTGACAGAGTAAGAGTGACAGAGAGTAAGAGTGACAGAGAGTAAGAGTGACAGAGAGTAAGAGTGACAGAGAGTAAGAGTGACAGAGAGTAAGAGTGACAGAGTAAGAGTGACAGAGAGTAAGAGTGACAGAGAGTAAGAGTGACAGAGAGTAAGAGTGACAGAGTAAGAGAGTGAGAGTGATTATGAGAGAGTTAAGAGTGTGAGGTGTGAGAGGGTAGCAGGCCAGGGAGGCAGGATGTGTGGTCACAGGCGAGGCCTAGGCCTCGTGATCTCTAATGTTGGTTTTTATATATATGTGGGATTTTTTGTCCTGTTTCAAATTATAATTATTTAGCAGGAATGTAATAAGATATTGCACAGTATTAATGTGACAATAATATATGCATTATTTCCTTGATAATCAAACTTGTTGTTCAGAGATAATATACAATCTTTAAAGGAAACATTTTGAGAGCGCGAGCTGGCAAAACTGGGCTGGTGGGTGAGACATATGGTTAGTTTTGCTCAGACCTTCAGTGGTGAAGGGTGTGTCCCAGCTGGCCGCCACCAGCCGCCACCCGCCGCCACCCGCCGCCCACCACCAGCCGCCACCCGCCACCACCCACCACCAGCCGCCACCCACCACCAGCCGCCACCCGCCACCACCCACCACCAGCCGCCACCTGCCACCACCCACCACCAGCCGCCACCCGCCGCCACCCGCCACCCGCCGCCACCCACCACCACCCGCCACCACCCACCGTCAGCCGCCACCCGCCACCACCCACCACCAGCCGCCACCCGCCACCACCCACCACCAGCCGCCACCAGCCACCGCCACCCACCACCGCCACTCACCACCCGCCGCCACCACCCACCACCAGCCGCCACCCGCCACCAACCACCACCAGCCGCCACCCGCCACCACCCACCACCAGCCGCCACCCGCCACCACCCACCACCAGCCGCCACCCGCCACCACCCACCACCAGCCGCCACCCACCACCAGCCGCCACCCACCACCAGCCGCCACCCGCCACCCGCCACCACCCACCACCAGCCGCCACCCGCCACCCGCCACCACCAGCCGCCACCCACCACCAGCCGCCACCCGCCACCAGCCACCGCCACCCACCACCGCCACTCACCACCCGCCGCCACCACCCACCACCCGCCGCCACCCACCACCAGCCGCCACCCGCCACCACCCACCACCAGCCGCCACCCGTCACCAGCCGCCACCCGCCACCACCCGCCACCAGCCACCGCCACCCACCACCGCCACTCACCACCCGCCGCCACCACCCACCACCAGCCGCCACCCGCCACCGCCACCCACCACCGCCACCCGCCGCCACCACCCACCACCACCACCCACCACCACCAGCCGCCGCCGCCACCACCACCCACCACCACCGCCGCCACCACCCATCACCGCCGCCGCCACCACCACCCACCACCACCGCCGCCGCCACCACCCATCACCGCCGCCGCCGCCACCACCCACCACAGCCGCCGCCGACACCACCGCCACCACCCACCACAGCCGCCACCACCACCCACCACCACCACCACCACCACCACCCACCACCACCACCACCACCACCACCCACCACCACCACCACCCACCACCGCCGCTACCACCAGCTGCCACAGGCCGCCACCGCCCGCCACCGCCCGCCACCAGCCGCCATCACCACCACCACCACCACCAGCCGCCATCACCGCCACCAGCCGCCACCAGCTGCCACCACCACCAGCCGCCACCACCACCACCACCACCAGCCGCCATCACCGCCACCAGCTGCCACCACCACCAGCCGCCACCAGCTGCCACCACCACCAGCCGCCACCAGCTGCCACCACCACCAGCCGCCACCACCAGCCGCCACCACCGCCACCACCACCTGCCACCAGCCGCCACCACCGCCCGCTATCAGCCGTCACCGCCCGTTGCCACAGTCGCCACCGCAAGCCGCCACCGCCAGCCGCCACCCGCCGCCCACCACCAGCCGCCACCCGCCACCACCCACCACCAGCCGCCACCCACCACCAGCCGCCACCCGCCACCACCCACCACCAGCCGCCACCTGCCACCAGCCGCCACCCGCCGCCACCCACCACCAGCCGCCACCCGCCGCCACCCACCACCAGCCGCCACCCGCCGCCACCCACCACCAGCCGCCACCACCCACCGTCAGCCGCCACCCGCCACCACCCACCACCAGCCGCCACCCGCCATCACCCACCACCAGCCGCCACCCGCCACCAGCCACCGCCACCCACCACCGCCACTCACCACCCGCCGCCACCACCCACCACCAGCCGCCACCCGCCACCACCCACCACCAGCCGCCAGCCGCCACCCACCACCAGCCGCCACCCGCCACCACCCACCACCACCCACCACCAGCCGCCACCCGCCACCACCCACCACCAGCCGCCACCCGCCACCACCCACCACCAGCCGCCACCCGCCACCACCCACCACCAGCCGCCACCCGCCACCACCCACCACCAGCCGCCACCCACCACCAGCCGCCACCCGCCACCACCCACCACCAGCCGCCACCCGCCACCACCCACCACCAGCCGCCACCCGCCACCACCCACCACCAGCCGCCACCCGCCACCACCCACCACCAGCCGCCACCACCCACCACCAGCCGCCACCCGCCACCACCCACCACCAGCCGCCACCCACCACCAGCCGCCACCCGCCACCACCCACCACCAGCCGCCACCTGCCACCAGCCGCCACCCGCCGCCACCCACCACCAGCCGCCACCCGCCGCCACCCACCACCAGCCGCCACCCGCCGCCACCCACCACCAGCCGCCACCACCCACCGTCAGCCGCCACCCGCCACCACCCACCACCAGCCGCCACCCGCCATCACCCACCACCAGCCGCCACCCGCCACCAGCCACCGCCACCCACCACCGCCACTCACCACCCGCCGCCACCACCCACCACCAGCCGCCACCCGCCACCACCCACCACCAGCCGCCAGCCGCCACCCACCACCAGCCGCCACCCGCCACCACCCACCACCACCCACCACCAGCCGCCACCCGCCACCACCCACCACCAGCCGCCACCCGCCACCACCCACCACCAGCCGCCACCCGCCACCACCCACCACCAGCCGCCACCCGCCACCACCCACCACCAGCCGCCACCCACCACCAGCCGCCACCCGCCACCACCCACCACCAGCCGCCACCCGCCACCACCCACCACCAGCCGCCACCCGCCACCACCCACCACCAGCCGCCACCCGCCACCACCCACCACCAGCCGCCACCACCCACCACCAGCCGCCACCCGCCACCACCCACCACCAGCCGCCACCCACCACCAGCCGCCACCCGCCACCACCCACCACCAGCCGCCACCCACCACCAGCCGCCACCCGCCACCACCCACCACCAGCCGCCACCCGCCACCCGCCACCACCAGCCGCCACCCACCACCAGCCGCCACCCGCCACCAGCCACCGCCACCCACCACCGCCACTCACCACCCGCCGCCACCACCCACCACCAGCCGCCACCCGCCACCGCCACCCACCACCGCCACCCGCCGCCACCACCCACCACCACCACCCACCACCACCAGCCGCCGCCGCCACCACCACCCACCACCACCGCCGCCACCACCCATCACCGCCGCCGCCACCACCACCCACCACCACCGCCGCCGCCACCACCCATCACCGCCGCCGCCGCCACCACCCACCACAGCCGCCGCCGACACCACCGCCACCACCCACCACAGCCGCCACCACCACCCACCACCACCACCACCACCACCACCCACCACCACCACCACCCACCACCACCACCACCCACCACCGCCGCTACCACCAGCTGCCACAGGCCGCCACCGCCCGCCACCGCCCGCCACCAGCCGCCATCACCACCACCACCACCACCAGCCGCCATCACCGCCACCAGCCGCCACCAGCTGCCACCACCACCAGCCGCCACCACCACCACCACCACCAGCCACCATCACCGCCACCAGCTGCCACCACCACCAGCCGCCACCAGCTGCCACCACCACCAGCCGCCACCAGCTGCCACCACCACCAGCCGCCACCACCAGCCGCCACCACCACCTGCCACCAGCCGCCACCACCGCCCGCTATCAGCCGTCACCGCCCGTTGCCACAGTCGCCACCGCAAGCCGCCACCGCCAGCCGCCACCCGCCGCCCACCACCAGCCGCCACCCGCCACCACCCACCACCAGCCGCCACCCACCACCAGCCGCCACCCGCCACCACCCACCACCAGCCGCCACCTGCCACCAGCCGCCACCCGCCGCCACCCACCACCAGCCGCCACCCGCCGCCACCCACCACCAGCCGCCACCCGCCGCCACCCACCACCAGCCGCCACCACCCACCGTCAGCCGCCACCCGCCACCACCCACCACCAGCCGCCACCCGCCATCACCCACCACCAGCCGCCACCCGCCACCAGCCACCGCCACCCACCACCGCCACTCACCACCCGCCGCCACCACCCACCACCAGCCGCCACCCGCCACCACCCACCACCAGCCGCCAGCCGCCACCCACCACCAGCCGCCACCCGCCACCACCCACCACCACCCACCACCAGCCGCCACCCGCCACCACCCACCACCAGCCGCCACCTGCCACCAGCCGCCACCCGCCGCCACCCACCACCAGCCGCCACCCGCCGCCACCCACCACCAGCCGCCACCCGCCGCCACCCACCACCAGCCGCCACCACCCACCGTCAGCCGCCACCCGCCACCACCCACCACCAGCCGCCACCCGCCATCACCCACCACCAGCCGCCACCCGCCACCAGCCACCGCCACCCACCACCGCCACTCACCACCCGCCGCCACCACCCACCACCAGCCGCCACCCGCCACCACCCACCACCAGCCGCCAGCCGCCACCCACCACCAGCCGCCACCCGCCACCACCCACCACCACCCACCAACAGCCGCCACCCGCCACCACCCACCACCAGCCGCCACCCGCCACCACCCACCACCAGCCGCCACCCGCCACCACCCACCACCAGCCGCCACCCACCACCAGCCGCCACCCGCCACCACCCACCACCAGCCGCCACCCGCCGCCACCCGCCACCCGCCGCCACCCACCACCACCCGCCACCACCCACCGTCAGCCGCCACCCGCCACCACCCACCACCAGCCGCCACCCGCCACCACCCACCACCAGCCGCCACCAGCCACCGCCACCCACCACCGCCACTCACCACCCGCCGCCACCACCCACCACCAGCCGCCACCCGCCACCACCCACCACCAGCCGCCACCCGCCACCACCCACCACCAGCCGCCACCCGCCACCACCCACCACCAGCCGCCACCCGCCACCAGCCGCCACCCGCCACCCGCCGCCACCCGCCACCACCCACCACCAGCCGCCACCCGCCACCACCCACCACCAGCCGCCACCCGCCACCACCCACCACCAGCCGCCACCCACTACCAGCCGCCACCCACCACCAGCCGCCACCCGCCACCCGCCACCACCCACCACCAGCCGCCACCCGCCACCCGCCACCACCAGCCGCCACCCACCACCAGCCGCCACCCGCCACCAGCCACCGCCACCCACCACCGCCACTCACCACCCGCCGCCACCACCCACCACCCGCCGCCACCCACCACCAGCCGCCACCCGCCACCACCCACCACCAGCCGCCACCCGTCACCACCCGCCACCCGCCACCACCCGCCACCAGCCACCGCCACCCACCACCGCCACTCACCACCCGCCGCCACCACCCACCACCAGCCGCCACCCGCCACCGCCACCCACCACCGCCACCCGCCGCCACCACCCACCACCACCACCCACCACCACCAGCCGCCGCCGCCACCACCACCCACCACCACCGCCGCCACCACCCATCACCGCCGCCGCCACCACCACCCACCACCACCGCCGCCGCCACCACCCATCACCGCCGCCGCCGCCACCACCCACCACAGCCGCCGCCGACACCACCGCCACCACCCACCACAGCCGCCACCACCACCCACCACCACCACCACCACCACCACCACCCACCACCACCACCACCCACCACCACCACCACCCACCACCGCCGCTACCACCAGCTGCCACAGGCCGCCACCGCCCGCCACCGCCCGCCACCAGCCGCCATCACCACCACCACCACCACCAGCCGCCATCACCGCCACCAGCCGCCACCAGCTGCCACCACCACCAGCCGCCACCACCACCACCACCACCAGCCGCCATCACCGCCACCAGCTGCCACCACCACCAGCCGCCACCAGCTGCCACCACCACCAGCCGCCACCAGCTGCCACCACCACCAGCCGCCACCACCAGCCGCCACCACCGCCACCACCACCTGCCACCAGCCGCCACCACCGCCCGCTATCAGCCGTCACCGCCCGTTGCCACAGTCGCCACCGCAAGCCGCCACCGCCAGCCGCCACCCGCCGCCCACCACCAGCCGCCACCCGCCACCACCCACCACCAGCCGCCACCCACCACCAGCCGCCACCCGCCACCACCCACCACCAGCCGCCACCTGCCACCAGCCGCCACCCGCCGCCACCCACCACCAGCCGCCACCCGCCGCCACCCACCACCAGCCGCCACCCGCCGCCACCCACCACCAGCCGCCACCACCCACCGTCAGCCGCCACCCGCCACCACCCACCACCAGCCGCCACCCGCCATCACCCACCACCAGCCGCCACCCGCCACCAGCCTCCGCCACCCACCACCGCCACTCACCACCCGCCGCCACCACCCACCACCAGCCGCCACCCGCCACCACCCACCACCAGCCGCCAGCCGCCACCCACCACCAGCCGCCACCCGCCACCACCCACCACCACCCACCACCAGCCGCCACCCGCCACCACCCACCACCAGCCGCCACCCGCCACCACCCACCACCAGCCGCCACCCGCCACCACCCACCACCACCCGCCACCACCGCCACCACCACCTGCCACCAGCCGCCACCACCGCCCGCTATCAGCCGTCACCGCCCGTTGCCACAGTCGCCACCGCAAGCCGCCACCACCAGCCGCCACCCGCCGCCACCCACCACCAGCCGCCACCCGCCGCCACCCACCACCAGCCGCCACCCGCCACCACCCACCGTCAGCCGCCACCCGCCACCACCACCACCACCACCCACCACCACCGCCGCCACCACCCACCACCACCACCAGCCGCCGCCGCCACCACCACCCACCACCACCGCCGCCTCCACTGTCCGCCCGCCGCCTCCAATGTCCGCCCGCCGCCTCCACTGTCCGCCCGCCGCCTCCACTGTCCGCCCGCCGCCTCCACTGTCCGCCCGCCGCCGCCACTGTCCGCCCGCCGCCGCCACTATCCGCCACCGCCGCCACTATCCGCCACCGCCGCCACTGTCCGCCCGCCGCCACTGTCCGCCCGCCGCCACTATCCGCCACCGCCGCCACTGTCCGCCCGACGCCACTGTCCGCCCGCCGCCACTGTCCGCTTGCCGCCACTGTCCGCCCGCCGCCACTATCCGCCACCGCCGCCACTGTCCGCCCGCCGCCACTATCCGCCACCGCCGCCACTGTCCGCCCGCCGCCGCCACTGTCCGCCCGCCGCCACTATCCGCCACCGCCGCCACTGTCCGCCCGCCGCCGCCACTGTCCGCCCGCCGCCACTATCCGCCACCGCCGCCACTGTCCGCCACAGCCGCCACTCTCTGCCGTACAGCCTCCCCTCTCTCCGTTAGTAAATAATTTTAATTGTTAGTAAATAATAAAAGAAATATAAATTATTAGATTTTTTTTACCCTTCAATTGGTTTTAATATTAAAATTGAAAATAATAATATAATATAAAATATAATAAAAATAATATAATATAAAGTATAATTTAATTTCAAGAAATTTATCTTTACACACAAAGATGTGAAAGGGGTTCAGATTATTGGCTCAAACCTTTCATAAGAGATTCATATTGGTATATGAATGGATTATGAATGACTCATGTTAGGAGTGTAAAGTTGCCACAACATCTCAAATTAGTGTTAGATACATATGTCTTGGTTATAAGTTTTGGAAACCTATTTAAGTCCACACACAATATCGTATCTGATACGATAAAACAAACGTTTCCAATACTTTCAAATACTTTCCAGATATGTTGTGGCAACCTAAAATTGTTTGCTGGGTTAAGCCTCTGCTTCAATCTCTTGATCCTCTGCATCACTCTCTTGATCCTCTGCATCACTCTCTTGAGCCTCTGCATCACTCTCTTGATCCCCTGCATCTCTCTCTTGAGGCTCTGCATTACTCTCTTGAGCCTCTACATCACTCTCTTGAGCCTCTGCATCACTCTCTTCAGCCTCTGCATCACTCTCTTAAGCCTCTGCATCCCTCTCTTGATCCTCTGCATCATTTTCTTGAGCCTCTGCATCACTCTCTTAAGCCTCTACATAATTCTCTTGAGCCTCTGCATCACTCTCTTGAGCCTCTGCATCTCTCTCTTAAGCCTCTGCATCTCTTTCTTCCGCCTCTGCATCACTCTCTGGAGCCTCAGCATCCCTCTCTTGAGCCTCTGCAGCACTCCCTTGAGCCTCTTCATCATTCTCTTGGGCATCTGCATCCCTCTCTTGAGCCTTTGCATCTCTCGCTTAAGATTCTGCATCCCTCTCTTAAGCCTCTTCATCAGTCCCAAGAGCCTCTGCATCCCTCGCTTGTGCCTCTGCATCCCTCACTTGAGCCTCTGCATCCCTCTCTTGAGCCTCTGCATCCTTCTCTTGAGCTTCTGCATCCCTCTCTTAAGCCTCTGCATCACTCTCTTAAGCCTCTGCATCACTCTCGTAAGCTTCTGAATCACTCTCTTGAGCCTCTGCATCCCTCTCTTGAGCCTCTGCACCACTCTCTTCAGCCTTTGCATCCCTCTCTAGAGCCTCTGCATCACTCTCTTGAGCCTCTGCATCACTCTCTTAAGCCTCTGCATCACTCTCTTGAGCCTCTGCATCACTCTCTTGAGCCTCTGCATCCCTCTCTTAAGCCTCTGCATCCCTCTCCTGAGCCCCTCCATCCCTCTCTCGAGCCTCTGCATCCCTCTCTTGAGCCTCTGCATCCCTCTCTTCAGCCTCTGCATCACTCTCTTGAGCTTCTGCATCACTCTCTTAAGCCTCTGCATCCCTCTCTTGAGACTCTGAATCCCTTTCTTGATCCTCTGCATCACTCTCTCGAGCCTCTGCATCACTCACTTCATCCTCTGCATCCCTCACTTGAGCATCTGCATTACACTCTTGGGCCCCTGCATCCATCTCTTGAGCCTCTGCATCACTCTCTTGAGCCTCTGCATCACTTTCTTAAGCCTCTGCATCCCTATTTTGAGCCTCTGCATCACTTTCTTAAGCCTCTGCATCCCTTTCTTGAGCCTCTGCATCCCTCCCTTGAACTCCTGTATCCCTCTCAAGAGCCTCTGCATCCTCTCCTGAGCCTTTGCATCACTCTCTTAAGCCTCTGCATCCCTCTCTTGAGCCTCAGCATCACTCTCGTAAGCTTCTGAATCACTCTCTTGAGCCTCTGCATAACTCTCTTGAGTCTCTGCATCACTCTCTTGAGCCTCTGCATCCCTCTCTTGAGCCTCTGCAACACTCTCTTCAGCCTCTGTATCACTCTCTTAAACCTCTGAATCCCTCTCTTGAGCCTCTGTATCCCTCTCTTGGTCCTCTGCCTCACTCTCTTGAGCCTCTGCATCACTCTCTTGATCCTCTGTATCACTCTCTTGAGCCTCTGCATCACTCTCTTCAGCCTCTGCATCACTCTCTTCAGCCTCTGCACCCCTCTCTTGAGTCTCTGCATCACTCTCTTAGGCCTCTGCATCCCTCTCTTCATCCTCTGCATCACTCCCTTGAGCCTCTTCATCATTCTCTTGGGCCTCTGCATTCCTCTCTTAAGCCTCTGCATCACTCTCTTGAGCATCTGCATCCTTCTCTTAAGCCTCTGCATCACTCTCTTGAGCCTCTGAATCCCTCTCTTGACCTACTGCATCCCTCTCATGAGCCTCTGCATCCCTCTCTTGAGCCTTTGCATGCTCTCTTGAGCATCTGCATCATTCTCTTAAGCCTCTGCATCACTCTCTTGAGCCTCTGAATCCCTCTCTTGAACTACTGCATCCCTCTCATGAGCCTCTGAATCCCTCTCTTGAACTACTGCATCCCTCTCTTTAGCCTCTGCATCCCTCTCTTGAGCCTCTGCATCACTCTCAAGAGCCTCTGCATCCCTCTTTTGTGCCTCTGCATCCCCTCACTTCAGCTTCTGCTTCCCTCTCTTGAGCCTCTGTATCCCTCTCTTGAGCCTCTGCATCTTTCTTTTGAGCCTCTGCATCCCTCCCTTAAGCCTCTGCATCACTCTCTTTAGCCTCTGAATCACTCTCGTAAGCCTCTGAATCACTCTCTTGAGCCTCTGCATCACTCTCTTGAACCCCTGCATCCCTCTCTTGAGCCTCTGAATCCCTCTCTTGAACTACTGCATCCCTCTCATGAGCCTCTGCATCCCTCTCCTGAGCCTTTGCAACACTCTCTTAAGCCTCTGCATCCCTCTCTTGAGCCTCAGCATCACTCTCGTAAGCCTCTGAATCACTCTCTTGAGCCTCTGCATAACTCTCTTGAGTCTCTGCATCACTCTCTTGAGCCTCTGCATCCCTCTCTTGAGCCTCTGCAACACTTTCTTGAGCCTCTGCATCACTCTCTTAAACCTCTGAATCCCTCTCTTGAGCCTCTGAATCCCTCTCTTGGTCCTCTGACTCACTCTCTTGAACCTCTGCATCACTCTCTTGAGCCTCTGCATCACTCTCTTGAGCCTCTGCATCACTCTCTTGAGCCTCTGCATCACTTTCCTGAGCCTCTGCATCCCTCTCTTGAGTCTGTGCATCACTCTCTTAAGCCTCTGCATCCCTCTCTTCATCCTCTGCATCACTCTCTTGAGCCTCTGCATCATTTTCTTGAGCCTCTGCATCCCTCTCTTAAGCCTCTACATCATTCTCTTGAGCCTCTGCATCTCTCTCTTGAGCCTCTGCATCACCCTCTTGAGCCTCTGCATCCCTCTCTTAAGCCTCTGCATCACTCTCTTCAGCCTTTGCATCCCTCCCTTGAGCCTCGGCTTCATTCTCCTAAGCCTCTGCATCACTCTCTTGAGCCTCTGCATCCCTCTCTTGAGCCTCTGCATCACTCTCTTGAGCCTCTGCATCATTCTCTTGAGCCTCTGCATCCCTCTCTTGAGCCTTTGCATCACTCTCTTAGGCCTCTGCATCCCTTTCTTGAGCCTCTTCATCACTCTTTTGATTCTCTGCATCCATCTCTTAAGCCTCTGCATCCCTTTTCTTGAGCCTCTGCATCACTCTCTTGAGTCTCTTCATCCCTCTCTTAAGCCTCTGCATCATTCTCTTCAGCCTCTGCATCACTCTTCTGAGCCTCTGCATCACTCTCCTGAGCCTCTGCATCACTCTTTTAAGCCTCTGCATCATTCTCTTCAGCCTCTGCATCCCTCTCTTAAGCCTCTGCACCACTCTCTTGAGGCTCTGCATCACTCACTTCAGCCTCTGCATCCCTCTCTTAAGCCTCTGCGTCCTTCTATTCAGCCTCTCCATTCCTCATTTAAGCCTCTGCATCACTCTCTTGATCCTCTGCATCCCTCTCTTAAGCCTCTGCATCATTCTCTTGAGCCCCTGCATTATTCTCTTGAGCCTCTGCATCCCTTTCTTAAGCCTCTATAT
The DNA here is from genome assembly GCF_040958095.1 of Procambarus clarkii. Classification (NCBI taxonomy): domain Eukaryota; kingdom Metazoa; phylum Arthropoda; class Malacostraca; order Decapoda; family Cambaridae; genus Procambarus; species Procambarus clarkii. The sequence continues at coordinate 31,452,014 of NC_091198.1, forward strand.
CATTCTCTTGTGCTTCTGCATCACTCTCTTAAACCTCTGCACCACTCTCTTGAGCCTCTGCATCATTCTCTTCAGCCTCTGCATCTCTCTCTCTTCAGCCTCTGCATCACTCTCTTGACCCTCTGCATCACTCTCTTGAGCCTCTACATCCCTCTCTTGAGCCTCTGCATCCCTCTCTTAAGCCTCGGCATCCCTCTCTTAAGCCACTCTTCAGAGCATGAAGAGTGTGATGCAGAGGTTCAAGCGAGGGATGCAGAGGCTCAAGAGAGTAATTCAGAGGCTTACGAGATTGATGCAGAGGCTTAAGAGAGTGATGCAGAGGCTTAAGAGAAGGATGAAGAGGCTTAAGAGAGTGATGCAAAGACTGAAGAGAGGGATGCAGAGGCTCAAGAGAGGGATGCAGAAAATAAGAAAGTGATGCAGAGGCTCAAAAGAATGATGCAGAAGCTTAAAAGGGTGATGCAGAGGCCCTAGAGAGTGATGCAGAGGCTCAAGAGAGGGATGCATGGGTTCAAGAGAGTGATGCAGAGGCTAAAGAGAGTGATGCAGAGGCTCAAGAGAGGGATGCAGAGGCTCAAGAGAGGGATGCAGAGGCTCAAGAGAGGGAAGCAGAGGCAGAAATGAGGGATGCAGAGGGTCAAGAGAGGGAAGCAGAGGCTGAAGTGAGGGATGCAGAGGCACAAGGGAGGGATGCAGAGGCTCTTGAGAGTGATGCAGAGGCTCAAGAGAGGAGTGCAGAGGCTTATGAGAGTGATGCAAAGGCTCAAGAGAGGGATGCAGAGGCTCATGAGAGGGATGCAGGGGTTCAAGAGAGGGATGCAGATGCTCAAGAGAGTGGTGCAGAGGCTTAAGGGAGGGATGCAGAGGCTCAAGAGAGTGATGCAGAGGCTTAAGAGAGGGATGCAGAGGCTGAAGAGAGTGATGCAGGGGCTCAAGAGAGTGATGTAGAGGCTCAAGAGAGTAATGCAGAGGCTCAAGAGAGTGATGCAGAGGCTGAAGAGAGTTATGCAGAGACTCTAGAGAGTGATGCAGAGGCTGAAGAGAGTGATGCAGAGGCTCAAGAGAGTGATGCAGAGGCTCAAGAGAGTGATGCAGAGAATCAAGAGAGTGATGCAGAGGCACGAGAGAGTGACGCAGAGGCCTCAAGAGAGGGATTCAGAGGCTTAAGAGAGTGATGCAGAGGCTGAAGAGAGTGTTGCAGAGGCTCACGAGAGGGATGTGGAGGCTCAATGGTGATGCAGAGGCTCAAGAGAGTGATGCAGAGGATCAAGGGAGTTATGAAGATGATCAAGAGAGGGATGAAGAGGCTTATGAGAGTGATGCAGAGGTTTATGAGAGTGACGCAGAGGCTGAAGAGAGTGTTGCAGAGGCTCAAAAGAGTGATGCAGAGGCTCAAGAGAGAGATGCAGAGGCTCAACAGAGTGATGCAGAGGCTCAAGAGAGGGATGCAGATGCTCAAGAGAGGGATGTAGAGGCTCAAGAGAGTGATGCAGAGGCTCAAGAGAGTGATGCAAAGGCTCAAGAGAGTGATGCAGAGGCTCTAGAGAGGGATGCAGAGGCTGAAGAGAGTGGTGCAGAGGCTCAAGAGAGGAATGCAGAGGCTCAAGAGAGTGATTCAGAGGCTTACGAGAGTGATGCAGAGGCTTAAGAGAGTGATGCAGAGGCTTAAGAGAGGGATGCAGAGGCTGAAGAGAGGGATGCAGAGGCTCGAGAGAGGGATGCAGGGGCTCAAGAGAGGGATGCAGAGGCTCAAGTCAGGGATGCAGAGGCGCAAGCGAGGGATGCAGAGGCTCTTGAGAGTTATGCAGAGGCTTAAGAGAGGGATGCAGAATCTTAAGCGAGTGATGCAAAGGCTCAAGAGAGGGATGCAGAGGCTCATGAGATGCATGCAGGAGTTCAAGAGAGAGACGCAGAGGCTCATGAAAGTGATGCAGAGGCTTAAGAAAGTGATGCAAAGGCTCAAAAAATGGATGCAGATGTAACACTGTAAAAGTGTTTGGTTTAGTTTAATACATACATAGAGTACATGAGTCACAGACAAGGATCTGAGAGGCGCCAGTTTGTCGGCCTGAGATCTCACAGCTCAAAGTGTTAATGACCTCAAGTGACCTGAGGTCAGATCATGAGAATTTCACCTTGCTTCCGCTAAGCTTATAATTGTAGTCTGGTAGCCTTCAAACATGCCGACGTTTAAGGAGTGGCTTGGTAGTGCCGGAGGCTATCTACTTGTGGGCGGAGTTAGTACTAGGGTCCCCAATATATACTCTGAGAGCATTAGCATTAAGAGAACAGCAGACGAGCCAGCAGAGCAGAGAAGACGTCCCTAGCAGGGAGGCTGTCGGCCGGCAGGGGCGAGACAGTCTCGGTCAAGCTACAGACCCCCCCCCCTTCCTCTCTATTCAACTTAGACTCAGTCCTCGGTGAGTGAACATTAAGGTGACTTGGTCGTGTTTACATATGTTGTGTGATGATCAGGGGCAGTCAAGTTGTAGGGTTCTCGAATTCTTGGATGATGACTCACTTTGCATATTAAACTGGAACATTTTAATTGAATTGCTAAATTATGATACTTCATGGGAAATATAATTATGAATTTATTATTTAAATTGTGTTTAACTTTGTTCCCTAGAGATTTGAGTTGAGGTGAGAAAGCCTCTGTGGTTACTGGTTTCATGATATTAACGAGTACATGTTTGGAGTTGATACATGGTAATAACATCTTTTGAGAATATTTTGATACAGACAAGTTCCATTCCTTGTCTTGTATGTAATGATCGTGATTGGATGGTGGCAGCATTTCGTCTTCTACTATCTACTCTTCTACGTCTACTTTCTACTCTTCTACTACTACCTATCTATTCCTCTCCCTCCACCCCTCTCTAAACTCTCACTTTCAGCTAATGACCGTCCTCGCTCCTCCCACCTCTACTTCTCTCACCCCAAACCCTCACTAATTACTTCACTATTCATTTCTTTCCTTTCGTTTTCTCTTATACGTTTGTGGCAATGATTCTGTATTCTAGAGTTCTCTCTAGAGTTTCGGGTAGCTGATCCAGTTACGGCGCCTTGTAGTCTTAGCACCTAGGTAGTCAAATACCTAGGTTACAAGGTGTTGAACGAGAGAGGCTGCCTTAGGAACTCTGGAGGGTGCTCTAGAATAGTTAGCTAACTGGGGACGGGATAACGGACTAGAGAGAGCTGTTTCCCCCGGCCTCGTTAGTTAACTGGGGGGTGGAATAATGGACAAGATAGAGCTATTTCCCCCACCCCCCGTTACAATGTTGGCAGCGGTGTTGAACAATGTTGTAGGTAGTTGGTTTTCTTTTAACATTGTTCAGTCCCACGTGTCTTTTTGCCGCTCAGGCGCTATCAGGGAGATCTTGACAGGTGTTTTACTTTTACGAGTTTAGCGTTTTTTCAGGTTAGGAGATAGTGATTCTCTGGCGTTGTGGTTTAGTGAGTTTGTGAGTTTTGTGAAGTTCAGGGAATGTTCACCAGAACTTGCGTGTGTAGTGTTTTATGTTAGTGATAAGATTTGGTGATTTGGGAACTTAGCGGTGTTGGTAGTGGAGCTCACCTGAGTGTGACAGGTGACCTCGCATGTCCCACAGGGACACCCAGCCACCGCTGGTCTCTAGGTCAGTGGGGAGTGGCAGGTGTAGTTCTTAAGTAGTTAAGTAGTGGTTCTGCTCAGATTATTGCGATCGACTGTTTTACTCCATTTGAACGCAATAACCCGAGGTGTACTGGTATTGTACAGCATGCTAGGGGGAGGCTTAGTATGTCAGTAGACTTCACGTTGGGGACGCTCGACGTTAGATAGTCTGGTCACAGGGGGTGGCAACAGTTTGGAGTTGTTGACCGGCGGAGAAGCTAGGGAAACACTCTGGGTCACGTAGGTGGCTGTAGGTTAAGGGTGGGAGTAACGGCTGTTTAAGTACTTAAGATTAAGAACGGTACAGTTAAGTTAGGCTAGTGTTTTGTCTATTAGTTTTGATATTTATTGTGGAGATTCGGTTAGTGACAAGTTAAAAGTAGTGACGACCTTATTCTCTCTTCCCTAACTTTACTGTTTTACTTCTCTAACTAGTACTGGTTTATGTTCCACCAAGTCAGTATCATTCAGAGTTAATTGGATTATTTTAAAAATTTGAGTGTAGTCGTTGCCAGGAGGAGAGCGGTATGACTGGACTGTGTAACCCTATACAAACTACAGGGTCACACAAACATTTTGGGAGCACGGTATTGTCGCCTTTATGTTCAATTCACAGGTGGGAGCCAGAGGAGAGGCGCGACGCATATACAGAAGAGGGAGACGGCTGCTGTGTACCATACTCAGGGGCGTTTATCACCACCACCATGACCAGCCCACTACCTGGAGGTCATGGCTCCACCACCACCACCACCCCAGGGGACCCCAAGATGCAGCCCTCTCGGTCGGTCAACATTGGTCTACCCAGTGGACCCCAGGACGGACGGACCCCAAGACGGACGGACCCCCAGTGGACCCCAAGACGGACGGACCCCCAGTGGGCCCCCAGGTCGTTCTGAAGACGACCCCAGACGACCCAGTAAAGATGGAAGAGGAACAACAACAACTCCAGTCTGTCCCACCAGCATCGGTCTACCCAGGATGGACCCCAGGACGGACGGACCCCAATGGTCCCCAGGTCGCTTGTCAAAGACCCATGGGAGGAGGAAGAGAGAAGAAAGAAGAGAGACGAAAGAAGAGAGAAGAAGGAAGAGAGAAGAAAGAAGAGAGAAGAAAGAAGAGAGAAGAAGGAAGAGAGAAGAAAGAAGAGAGAAGAAAGAAGAAGAAGATAAGACCAAGCTGAGTGAGACACGATGCCTAGTGTCCCTTGCTGGTGTCAGCATCATTGCATGGAGCGTAATTGCAAGACAGGATAGTTTGCCTTAACTGGCCGCCCCTCCTGCAAGCAGGTAGCTCTGTTGAGTGATTCTTCCTGTGTCATGCGGACTTGATGTGGCTGTCAGAAGTAGCTCTCTGAAGGAGACGTGCTGGAGCAACAGGGAGGAAGAAGAGTAGGATGGGATTTCTACTGTTGGCAACTATATGGAGGTCTCGAAACTTGTAGTCCCTACAGCTGTGAAGAACCCCAATATACGTCTCTCATGGTGACTGACGTAGGGCCAATTACAGATCAGCTGGGACAACCGAATTCCACGGTCCTGTGCGCAGTTCAAGTAGTAACGGCTTTCGGGTTGACCAAGTGTTGTTGTGCGTTAACGACAGAGAAGCGACGGAGGCAGTTGTGTTGAAGAAATGTGGTACAGGATTATCTACAAGACCAAGCAGTGACGTCGCCCAGCCAGAGACAATGGACGTCTGTCTACATATTTCATTTTTTTAGAGTAGGATGATGTATATTTGTTTAGCTAGGATGTATTTTTTTTTCGTTAATAAAGTTGTTGCACACAGCTAGCTTGCTTTAGCAGTGTTGCAAAAACTTTATTTCGGGGAGAAGGGGAGATGTAACACTGTAAAAGTGTTTGGTTTAGTTTAATACATACATAGAGTACATGAGTCACAGATATTATATAGACTGTGGGTTGGTTGGTGTTGTCGTCGTTGATCCTTCTCTATGGACAACCCAACCCACAACTCGGCAGAGTGCTTATACTAGGAGATCACCCTTGGCGCTTCTGGCTCTTGGAGAGGGGCTCAACGTCACACGTTCAGGGGATGCGGCTCCAACACTTAGCCTCGTTGTCACGTGCACACACCCACTCGAGCCGCTGTGACTCCCCACTCTCTCCTTATGAGATATGATCTCCTCAATCCCCCTATGACTTACCAGTATTACCTCCTACCCTGTCCACAGCAGTGGTTCATGGTTCTTCCTCTCTCTCTCTCCTTCTTTACCACCTCCTGGGAAGCCTCACTAGGACAAGGGCAAACACCAGCAAATTGTAACACATTTACTGAACAAAGCACATACACGATACATACACACATCTAATAATAATGAATCCTATACTCTATAATATCCAAATCAGGTTGCACTCCAATACCATCAGAACTCTATTATCAGCTTATCAAGTGGTATCCTACCTCCTGGATCACCACCTGATACTATTAACTTCCTCAAGTTGGTCAAGCCTACACACTGTTACACCATCAGCAAGATAACATATATATATAGAAAACCAGCATTTGAATGCAATAACATATACCAGTATAAATGTTCATTGATACTTCAATATAAGAAAACTCCTTGACGCAAGAATGCCAACAGTCACTCACCTCTCACTGCGTCTTGCACGCTACTGACAACCAAACACTATCAACTCCCTATAAGTAATCCACCAGAACTTCCCCTTCCACCTCTGGAAGTTCACAACCCTAATATCCTTAGGTTCTGCCGGGCTTCACTACCAGGATCCTCTGCAGTTCCTCCAGGCTGCTATCATGAAGTTTCCTTGAGCAACTACGGTGCTTCACCCTTCTGCTAGGCTCCTCCACAGCTCTCTTGGCTGCTACACCATGAAGTTTCCCCGAGCAAGTATGGTGCTTCTCCACCTCTACAGAAGCACGTGACACTCCTCTTCACTGCTGCTTCTCCTCACAGCTCGAGGTCCTCTGCTCCACTACCTTGGAGTCTCATCAGCTACTTCATCTGCTGGCTTCGAAGTTCTCAGCAACTTCTTCCCCAAAAGACAAACCTGCAACCCATCGACACTCCAATAAAATGTTCCCCTTTAACACATAAACAAAAATAACCACACAATATGCTTGCCTCAAACCTCTATCTGTCCTCTACATACAGTGAGAGTGGACTCCCCCGTTTTGGGCGGGTCCATACTCCACCTCGCCTGGCGGCGGCGTCCTCACTCGCTGGGAGGGTCTTCCTCCATCCGGAGCCGGCTCCCTCAGTCGTCCGCCAGCGCTCAGAGAGGACGGACGTCGCTCCGTGTTCCTCCCTCTTCACTCTCCTATTTCAGGCCTTCTGCCTTATTAAAACATGTCTAACTTATAAATAAACATCGCTACTGTCGCTGGGCACACGACCAACTACAATGCAATCACTATGAACTGGCGTATATCGTGCTTACCACAGATTAACTGGTCGAGGGCGCTTTTCCTCTGACGGCGTCTGGTCAGGGCGCTCCCACGGCCCACAATAATGCTTCTGGGCGATTTAATATCTGCTCGTCGACCAGGACTTGAGACCACAACGTTCCCAGCTCGATTCCACAGCTGGTACGTCCGCACACTTCTCTTCTCTGCGAGATATATCACTAGGGGTTCCCTTCTGGCGGGAGCTCAAAACGGAGCGCGGCTTCCCCCTGCGATGTCTGGCACTCAAGTGAGGTCAAGGTCCTCCAGAAGCGAGCCTCAAGCCTCCAGCAAAATGTCCACATCTCCTAGCCAGTCATTTATCTATTTTCTTCTGCATTGCCCATAATCTCAAACTGTTACACATATCCAACCAGCCATTTTTCATATGGGTTATCACCTCAATATTTGCTAGACCTTCTAGTTAGGTCAGGCTTGCTGAATAACTCTCAAGAAGGGAGACTCGTTTCTCCTGCAGGCTGAGATCATAACACTCCCCTCCCCTTATTTTTGAGAGTTATTCCAGTGGCAAAGCTCGGGATAATACATCCGCCACCACACTGTCTCGTTCTTCAACCGATTGGTTCGAACGGTTGATCTGCTTACGTACTCCCTTAGGAGTCTACAATTAGTTCGTTGCTCCTTGCAACATCTGGCTCACAACTCGCCAGAAACATGATCTTCTCATAAACGATTTGACCTCTCTGGCACCTCTTGGCTAGGCTGTCCTCCTTGGACGCCTGCAATCCATTGGTCCACTCTACTTACTGTCTCCACCCTCCGTTTCCTCGTCTTCTTCTCTTCCCGTCCAGAGTCAGACATCTACTGTCTGTACCTCCTCTGTCGTCTTCACACTTCCATCTACTGCCGTTATACTTCCGCCTCCTGTCATCATACTTCACTTCCTCGTCTTCACCGACGATCCTCCCTTGCGTCTCCGCATTTATCCAAGATCTCATCCTGTCTGACTTCCATCGAGTCCTCGGCTTTCCTCTATTCCTCCATGCTTGTATCATCTTCCTCTTCCCACACTTTTCACCTCTGTACCACTCCATTTCTTCTCCTTCAACTCTTCTTCGTTCCCTAAAAGTTTCTTCGAGCACTGTACTACATCCAACAGCACTCGACCGTACATATCGCTTTACCTCTCCTAGAGTGCTCGTAGGCATCTCTCCACACATACCGTCTCTTCTCCTTTCATTTTCTCGGCTATTACTCTTCTTCATTATCTCTTCTTCAGGTTTTCTGTGAAACACGTCAACTCCTGACACCTCAAACAACTTAACTCTACTATCCATATGCCTCTGTGCTCGTGGACCACTTGACGCTCTATTCCCGTCCTCAGTCTGTCCACATCTTTCCTCATTCCTACTCAGCACAGTTGCATTCGCCTTCCGACTCTTAATTTCAGCAGTCCGGGCTCTACTCAGGTCCGCTCTCTTCACCTGATTCTTCTTCGGCTGGGCCATCTTCACTTTTGACCTCACCGAGACTTCATTTTCCTGGGCTGGACCTTCATCAAACAGCCATGATATATCTACATCGATATCTTCCACCGGTTTAATCGACACTGTCTCACCTTCTCCAGTGTCTTCCTCGTCGGCCACCTCTGTCTTCATCACTATCGAGACAGGGTACTCAATGGCTTGGCGGTCTCCTGACTCATCTCCTCGGATGTCAGTCAGGTTCACATTCTCAGGTGTCCCAACCGTGCCATGGCCTTCTGGGCACTCCTCTGGCACAGTCTCCGCCATGACTCTTGGCAACACCTTTGTCCCGCACAAGTCATTCCCCAGGATCACTTGGACTCCTGGAACAGGTATGTCGGGGCACACTCCCAACATCACCTCCGCCGACACATATTCCGACCTTAGCTGGACAGTACATACGGGCATGTCACTCTCAGACAATAACCCATATACTTTCACCTTCCCACTGCCAGCTAACCGTCGACCATCCCCAATCAGGCTTCTCGCAATCAAGCTCTGATTAGCTCCGGTATCTCTTAAGATACCAACTTCTACCTCAGGTTGGCCTCCTACACTGATCCAACCTTTGCTCATGAATGGCCTATACCTCTCGTTCACTAAGTTCACCTTCTGTGGTTTGTCTCGGAACACATTAGTATATTTACTTCGGGGGTCACACATGGCCAGGGTCACAACTCTCTTGCCCTGCCGACAATCTCGCATCACGTGACCCAATCCGTTACATTGGTAACATCTCATCTGTGAAAAATCCCTCCTATATGTACCAAAGCGGCTCTGACTCTGCCCACTCGTATTGGAGTTCCTCGGGCCAGACGTACTACTCGTACTCTGTGGAGCTTTACTGGACTCTTGATTTCCCGGATACCGATCAGTTTCTCGTTTAGCTCCTCCATCTTCACTTTCAGATGAAGTGCGCGACCTACTCTTCTGAGTTTTAGGGTACTTACTTTTATCTGCCCATTTATCAAAATTTTTCTCACCCCAGACTCCTCTGGGTTTCTCATAATTTCTTCCTCCCCAGACTCCATTGGATCTGCCATTGCTGCATCTCGCCTCACTTCTCACTCTGTTCTCCCTCAAGCTCTTGTACGCTTCAGTAATCATATCCGCCCTATCTGCGGCATCTTTCACCTCCATTATCCCTGCTTCTTGGATCTTGAACTTTGTTTCGGGATGCATCATCTCCAAGAACTTCTCCATGACCATCAGTTGCTTCAGGTCAGCATAAGATCCAACTCCAGCAGCCTCAATCCACTTCTGGAATCGTCTTTCCAGATCTCTTGCTGTCTCAGCAAACGTACATGCTCCAACTTTCACCATCTCTCTGAAGCGCTTCCTATAAGCTTCTGGGGTTAACTGAAACGAGCGCAATATGCTGCTCTTTACTGTGGCATAATCCTGGCACTCTTCCAGTGACAATTGGGTGTATGCCTCCCTGGCTGCACCGGTCAATCTTAACTGGACCAGCTGGGCCCATTCCTCCTGTGGCCACTCCTTGATACTGGCTACTTTCTCAAAATGCTCGAAGAAGCTCTCTGCCTCTTCGGGAACAAACAAGGGAATGTCCTTCTCCCTAACCCTAACCTCTGGTGGGTGTGATACCTGGGTGGTGCTCTCTGGCAACCCATGTTCAATCCTTTGCTCAGCCAAGGTTCTATTCGCTTCTATCTGCATTTGTTTTGTTCTCTCTTTTTCTTTTTCGACCTGGGCTTTTTCTTTTTCGACCTGGGCTTTTTCTTTTTCGACCTCTAGTCTTGCTTTCTCTTTTTCTATTTCCAGTCTGGTTTTTTCTTTTTCCTTCTCTGCTTCATTTTTCATCTGGAGTTCTAATTTCATCTTTTCCAGCTGGAACTGTCTCTCCTTGTCCTCTCGTTGTTGCTGCATCTGGAGCTCTAACTGGAATCTCTCCAAGCTCCTATTTCGGCTACTCCTGCTACTGCGGCTACTCTTGCTGCTCCTACTCGATCCCTGGGATCTCACTTCATCCTGCCCATCATCCTCCTTTCTACTTTCAGCTCCTTCCTGGGCTCCTTGTTCTGCCGCTTCACTTCTGGCTCTCAACTGCCTCAGGATCTCATCCTTCATCCCAGCTACTTTAGATGCTTTCAACCTGATGCCACATTTTTCTGCTATTTGTTTCAATTGATCCCTCGTGCAACCTTCTAAATCCTCAGGCTTGCCTGACTCCACAAACGCTTGCACCTTATCCATCTTTGTCCTGTGAGTCTTCCCAAGAGAGAGAGTATACACCTGCGGTCACACAGTTTATCTATTTCAGCAAGGGTGTACAAATCCACTCTTGGACAGGGTGTGGGTGTGTCAGTTCACTCTCCCGGACACAGGCCCCCAATTTATTATATAGACTGTGGGTTGGTTGGTGTTGTCGTCGTTGATCCTTCTCTATGGACAACCCAACCCACAACTCGGCAGAGTGCTTATACTAGGAGATCACCCTTGGCGCTTCTGGCTCTTGGAGAGGGGCTCAACGTCACACGTTCAGGGGATGCGGCTCCAACACTTAGCCTCGTTGTCACGTGCACACACCCACTCGAGCCGCTGTGACTCCCCACTCTCTCCTTATGAGATATGATCTCCTCAATCCCCCTATGACTTACCAGTATTACCTCCTACCCTGTCCACAGCAGTGGTTCATGGTTCTTCCTCTCTCTCTCTCCTTCTTTACCACCTCCTGGGAAGCCTCACTAGGACAAGGGCAAACACCAGCAAATTGTAACACATTTACTGAACAAAGCACATACACGATACATACACACATCTAATAATAATGAATCCTATACTCTATAATATCCAAATCAGGTTGCACTCCAATACCATCAGAACTCTATTATCAGCTTATCAAGTGGTATCCTACCTCCTGGATCACCACCTGATACTATTAACTTCCTCAAGTTGGTCAAGCCTACACACTGTTACACCATCAGCAAGATAACATATATATATAGAAAACCAGCATTTGAATGCAATAACATATACCAGTATAAATGTTCATTGATACTTCAATATAAGAAAACTCCTTGACGCAAGAATGCCAACAGTCACTCACCTCTCACTGCGTCTTGCACGCTACTGACAACCAAACACTATCAACTCCCTATAAGTAATCCACCAGAACTTCCCCTTCCACCTCTGGAAGTTCACAACCCTAATATCCTTAGGTTCTGCCGGGCTTCACTACCAGGATCCTCTGCAGTTCCTCCAGGCTGCTATCATGAAGTTTCCTTGAGCAACTACGGTGCTTCACCCTTCTGCTAGGCTCCTCCACAGCTCTCTTGGCTGCTACACCATGAAGTTTCCCCGAGCAAGTATGGTGCTTCTCCACCTCTACAGAAGCACGTGACACTCCTCTTCACTGCTGCTTCTCCTCACAGCTCGAGGTCCTCTGCTCCACTACCTTGGAGTCTCATCAGCTACTTCATCTGCTGGCTTCGAAGTTCTCAGCAACTTCTTCCCCAAAAGACAAACCTGCAACCCATCGACACTCCAATAAAATGTTCCCCTTTAACACATAAACAAAAATAACCACACAATATGCTTGCCTCAAACCTCTATCTGTCCTCTACATACAGTGAGAGTGGACTCCCCCGTTTTGGGCGGGTCCATACTCCACCTCGCCTGGCGGCGGCGTCCTCACTCGCTGGGAGGGTCTTCCTCCATCCGGAGCCGGCTCCCTCAGTCGTCCGCCAGCGCTCAGAGAGGACGGACGTCGCTCCGTGTTCCTCCCTCTTCACTCTCCTATTTCAGGCCTTCTGCCTTATTAAAACATGTCTAACTTATAAATAAACATCGCTACTGTCGCTGGGCACACGACCAACTACAATGCAATCACTATGAACTGGCGTATATCGTGCTTACCACAGATTAACTGGTCGAGGGCGCTTTTCCTCTGACGGCGTCTGGTCAGGGCGCTCCCACGGCCCACAATAATGCTTCTGGGCGATTTAATATCTGCTCGTCGACCAGGACTTGAGACCACAACGTTCCCAGCTCGATTCCACAGCTGGTACGTCCGCACACTTCTCTTCTCTGCGAGATATATCACTAGGGGTTCCCTTCTGGCGGGAGCTCAAAACGGAGCGCGGCTTCCCCCTGCGATGTCTGGCACTCAAGTGAGGTCAAGGTCCTCCAGAAGCGAGCCTCAAGCCTCCAGCAAAATGTCCACATCTCCTAGCCAGTCATTTATCTATTTTCTTCTGCATTGCCCATAATCTCAAACTGTTACACATATCCAACCAGCCATTTTTCATATGGGTTATCACCTCAATATTTGCTAGACCTTCTAGTTAGGTCAGGCTTGCTGAATAACTCTCAAGAAGGGAGACTCGTTTCTCCTGCAGGCTGAGATCATAACACAGACAAGGATCTGAGAGGCGCCAGTTTGTCGGCCTGAGATCTCACACCTCAAAGCGTTAATGACCTCAAGTGACCTGAGGTCAGATCATGAGAATTTCACCTTGCTTCCGCTAAGCTTATAATTGTAGTCTGGTAGCCTTCAAACATGCCGACGTTTAAGGAGTGGCTTGGTAGTGCCGGAGGCTATCTACTTGTGGGCGGAGTTAGTACTAGGGTCCCCAATATATACTCTGAGAGCATTAGCATTAAGAGAACAGCAGACGAGCCAGCAGAGCAGAGAAGACGTCCCTAGCAGGGAGGCTGTCGGCCGGCAGGGGCGAGACAGTCTCGGTCAAGCTACAGACCCCCCCCCTCTCTATTCAACTTAGACTCAGTCCTCGGTGAGTGAACATTAAGGTGACTTGGTCGTGTTTACATATGTTGTGTGATGATCAGGGGCAGTCAAGTTGTAGGGTTCTCGAATTCTTGGATGATGACTCACTTTGCATATTAAACTGGAACATTTTAATTGAATTGCTAAATTATGATACTTCATGGGAAATATAATTATGAATTTATTATTTAAATTGTGTTTAACTTTGTTCCCTAGAGATTTGAGTTGAGGTGAGAAAGCCTCTGTGGTTACTGGTTTCATGATATTAAAGAGTACATGTTTGGAGTTGATACATGGTATAACATCTTTTGAGAATATTTTGATACAGACAAGTTCCATTCCTTGTCTTGTATGTAATGATCATGAATGGATGGTGGCAGCATTTCGTCTTCTACTATCTACTCTTCTACGTCTACTTTCTACTCTTCTACTACTACCTATCTATTCCTCTCCCTCCACCCCTCTCTAAACTCTCACTTGCAGCTAATGACCGTCCTCGCTCCTCCCACCTCTACCTCTCTCACCCCAAACCCTCACTAATTACTTCACTATTCATTTCTTTCCTTTCGTTTTCTCTTATACGTTTGTGGCAATGATTCTGTATTCTAGAGTTCTCTCTAGAGTTTCAGGTAGCTGATCCAGTTACGGCGCCTTGTAGTCTTAGCACCTAGGTAGTCAAATACCTAGGTTACAAGGTGTTGAACGAGAGAGGCTGCCTTAGGAACTCTGGAGGGTGCTCTAGAATAGTTAGCTAACTGGGGACGGGATAACGGACTAGAGAGAGCTGTTTCCCCCGGCCTCGTTAGTTAACTGGGGGGTGGAATAATGGACAAAATAGAGCTATTTCCCCCACCCCCCGTTACACAGAGGCTTAAGAGGGTGATGCAGAGGCTCAAGGAAGTGATGCAGAGGCTCAAGAGAGTGATGCAGAGAATCAAGAGAGTGATGCAGAGTCTCGAGAGAGTGATGCAGAGGATCAAGAGAGGGATGCAGAGGCTCAAGAGAGGGATGTAGAGGCTCAAGAGAGTGATGCAGAGGCTGAAGAGAGAGAGATGCAGAGGCTGAAGAGAAGGACGCAGAGGCTTAAGAGAGGGATGCAGAGGCTGAAGAGAATGATGCAGAGGCTTAAGAGAGTGATGCAGAGGCTTAAGAGAGTGATGCAGAGACATAAAAGAGGGATGCAGAGGCTCAAGAGAGGGATGCAGAGGCTCAAGAGAGGGATGCAGAGGCTCAAGAGAGGGATGCACGGGCTCAGGAGAGTGATGGAGAGGCATAAGAGAGGGATGCAGAGGCTTACGCGAGTGATGCAGAGGCTAAAGTGAGGGATGCAGAGGCACAAGAGAAAGATGCAGAGACACTTGAGAGTGATGCAAAGGCTCAAGAGAGTGATTGAGAGGCTCAAGAGAGTGATTCAGAGGTTAACGAGAGTGATGCAGAGGCTTAAGAGAGGGATGCAGAGGCTCAAGAGAGGGATGCAGAGGCTAAAGTGAGGGGTGCAGAGGCACAAGAGAAAGATGCAGAAGCACTTGAGAGTGATGCAAAGGCTCAAGAGAGGGATGCAGAGGCTCTAGAGAACGATGCAGAGGCTCAAGAGAGTGATGCAGAGGATCAAGAGAGTGATGCAGAGGCTAAAGTGAGGGATGCAGAGGCACAAGAGAAAGATGCATAAGCACTTGAGAGTGATGCAAAGGCTCAAGAGAGGGATGCAGAGGCTCAAGAGAATGATGTAGAGGCTTAAGAGAGTTATGCAGAGGCTCAAGAGAGGGATGCAGATGCTCAAGAGAGGGATGAATAGGCTCAAGAGAGAGATGCAGAGGCACAAGAGAAAGATGCAGAGGCACTTGTGAGTGATGCAAAGGCTCAAGAGAGGGATGCAGAGGCTCAAGAGAATGATGTAGAGGCTTAAGAGAGGGATGCAGAGGCTCAAGAGAATGATGCAGAGGCTCAAGAGAGTGATGCAGAGGATCAAGAGAGTGATGCAGACGCTGAAGAGAGAGATGCAGAGGCTCTTGAGAGTGAAACAGATGCTCAAGAGAGGGATGCAGAGGCTTATGAGAGTGATGCAAAGCCTCAAGAGAGGGATGCAGAGGCTCATCAGAAGGATACAGGAGTTCAAGAGAGTGATGCAGAGGCTCGAGAGAGTGATGCAGAGGCTCACGTGAAGGATTTAGAGGTTTAAGAGAGTGAGGCAGAGGCTCAAGAGAGTGATGCAGAGGATCAAGTGAGGGATGCAGAGGCTCAAGAGAGGGATGTAGAGGCTCAAGAGAGTGATGCAGAGGCTGAAGAGAGAGAGATGCAGAGCCTTAAGAGAGTGATGCAGAGGTTCAAGAGAGTGATGCAGAAGCACAAGAGAATGAGGTAGAGGCTTAAGAAAGGGATGCAGAGGCTCAAGAGAATGATGCAGGGGCTCAAGAGAATGATGCAGAGGCTTAAGAGACGGATGCAGAGGATCAAGAGAGTGATGCAGAGGCTTAAGAGATTAATGCAGATGCTGAAGAGAAGGACGCAGAGGCTTAAGAGAGGGATGCAGAGGCTGAAGAGAATGATGCAGAGGCTTAAGAGAGTGATGCAGAGGCTTAAGAGAGTGATGCAGAGACATAAAAGAGGGATGCAGAGGGTCAAGAGAGGGATGCAGAGGCTCAAGAGAGGGATGCAGAGGCACAAGAGAGAGAAGCAGAGGCTTAAGAGAGTGATGCAAAGGCTCAAGAGAGGGATGAAGAGGCTCATGAGAGGGATGCAGGAGTTCAAGAGAGGGATGCAGAGGCTCAAGAGAATGATGCAGAGGCTTAAGAGAGGGATGCAGAGGCTCAAGAGAGTGATGCAGAGGCTTAAGAGAGGGATGCAGAGGCCTAAGAGAATGATGAAGAGGCTCAAGGCAGTGCTGCAGAGGCTCAAGAGAGGGATGCTGAGGCTCCAGAGAGGGATGCAGAGGCTCCAAAGAGTGATGCAGAGGCTGAAGAGAGAGATGCAGAGGCTTATGAGAATGATGCAGAGGCTCAAGAGAGTGATGCAGAGGCTCAAGAGAATGATGTAGAGGCTTAAGAGAGGGATGCAGAGGCTCAAGAGAATGATGCAGAGGCTCAAGAGAGTGATACAGAGGATCAAGAGAGGGATTCAGAGGCTTAAGAGAGTGATGCAGAGGCTGAAGAGAGTGATGCAGGGGCTCAAGAGAGTGATGTAGAGGCGCAAGAGAGTAATGCAGAGGCTCAAGAGAGTGAAGCAGAGGATCAAGAGAGTGATGCAGAGGCTCAAGAGAGTGATGCAGAGGATCAAGAGAGTGATGCAGAGGCTCAAGAGAGTGATGCAGAGAATCAAGAGAGTGATGCAGAGGCCCGAGAGAGTGATGCAGAGGCCTCAAGAGAGGGATTCTAAGGCTTAAGGGACTGATGCAGAGGCTGAAGAGAGTGTTGTAGAGGCTCAAGAGAGGGATGCAGAGGCTCAAGAGAGTGATGCAGAGGCTCAAGAGAGTGATGCAGAAGCTCAAGAGAGTTATGTAGAGGATCAAAAGAGTGATGCAGAGGCTCAAGAGAGTGATGCAGAGGCTCAAGAGAGTTATGCAGATGATCAAGAGTGGGATGCAGAGGCTTATGAGAGTGATGCAGAGGTTTATGAGAGTGATGCAGAGATTGAAGAGAGTGTTGCAGAGGCTTAAGAGAGGATGCAGAGGCTCAAGAGAGTGATGCAGAGGCTCAAGAGAGAGATGCAGAGGCTCAACAGAGTGATAAAGAGGCTCAACAGAGTGATGCAGAGACTCTGGAGAGAGATGCAGAGGCTGAAGAGAGTGATGCATAGGCTCAAGAGTGGGATGCAGAGGCTCAAGAGAGTGATAAAGAGGCTCATGAGAGTGATGCAGAGACTCTGGAGAGGGATGCAGAGGCTGAAGAGAGTGGTGCAGAGGCTTACGAGAGTGATGCAGAGGCTTAATAGAGTGATGCAGAGGCTAAAGAGATGGATGCAGAGGCTCAAGAGAAGGATGCAGAGGCTCAAGAGAGGGATGCAGGGGCTAAAGAGAGGGATGCAGAGGCTAAAGTGAGGGATGCAGAGGCACAAGAGAAAAATGCAGAGGCACAAGAGAAAAATGCAGAGGCACTTGAGAGTAATGCAAAGGCTCAAGAGAGTGATGGAGAGGCTCAAGAGAGTGATTCAGAGATTTACGAGAGTGATGCAGAGGCTTAAGAGAGGGATGCAGAGGCTCACGAGAGGGATGCAGAGGCTCAAGAGAGGGATGCAGAGGCTAAAGTGAGGGATGCAGAGGCACAAGAGAAAAATGCAGAGGCACAAGAGAAAAATGCAGAGGCACTTGAGAGTAATGCAAAGGCTCAAGAGAGGGATGCAGAGGCTCAGGAGAATGATGTAGAGGCTAAAGAGAGGGATGCAGAGGCTCTAGAGAATGATGAAGAGGCTCAAGAGAGTGATGCAGAGGATCAAGAGAGTGATGCAGAGGCTGAAGAGAGAGATGCAGAGGCTTAAGAGAGTGATGCAGACGCTTACGAAAGTGATGCAGAGGCTTAAGAGAGTGATGCACAGGCTCAAGAGAGATATGCAGAGGCTCAAGAGAGGGATGAATAGGGTCAAGAGAGGGATGCAGAGGCTCAAGAGAGGGATGCAGAGGCTCAGAAGAATGATGTAGAGGCTTAAGAGAGGGATGCAGAGGCTCTAGAGAATGATGCAGAGGCTCAAGAGAGTGATGCAGAAAATCAAGAGAGTGATGCAGACGCTGAAGAAATAGATGCAGAGGCTCTTGAGAGTGACGCAGATACTCAAGAGAGGGATGCAGAGGCTTAAGAGAGTGATGCAGAGGCTCAAGAGAGTGATGCAGAGGCTTGTAGATGTAGAGGCTAAAGAGAGTGATGCAGAGGCTCAAGAGAGGGATGTAGAGGCTCAATAAAGTGATGCAGAGGCTCAAAAGAGCGAGGCAGAGGCCTAGGAGAATGATGCAGAGGCTCAAGAGAAGGATGCAGAGACTGAAGAGAGGGATGCAGAGGTTCAAGAGAGGGATGCAGGGGCTCTAGAGAGGGATGCAGGGGCTCAGGAGAGGGATGTAGAGGCTTAAGAGAGTGATGCAAAGGTTGAATAGAGGGATGCCGAGGCTAATGAGAGGGATGCAGAGGCTCAAGAGAGTGATGCAGAGGCATAAGAAAGGGATGCAGAGGCTCAAGAGAGTGATGCAGAGGCTAAAGAGAGGGATGCAGAGGTTCAAGAGAATGATGTTGAGGCTTAAGAGAGGGATGCAAAGGCTCTAGAGAATGATGCAGAGGCTCAAGGGAGTGATGCAGAGGATCAAGAGGGTGATGCAGAGGCTGAAGAGAGGGATGCAGAGGCTTAAGAGAGTGATGCAGAGGCTTACCAGAGTGATGCAGAGGTTTAAGAGAGTGATGCAGAGGCTCAAGAGAGGGATGCAGAGGCTCAAGAGAGGGATGAATAGGCTCAAGAGAGCAATGCAGAGGCTCAAGAGAGGGATGCCGAGGCAAAAGTGAGGGATGCAGAGGCAAAAGAGAAAGATGCAGAGGCACTTGAGAGTGATGCAAAGGCTCAAGCGAGGGATGCAGAGGCTCAAGAGAATGATGTAGAGGCTTAAAAGAGGGATGCAGAGCCTCTAGAGAATGATGCAGGGGCTCAAGAGAGTGATGCAGAGGATCAAGAGAGTGATGCAGACGCTGAAGAGAGAGATGCAGAGGCTCTTGAGAGTGACACAAATGCTCAGGAGGGATGCAGAGGCTTAAGATAGTGATGCAAAGGCTCAAGAGAGGGATGCAGAGGCTCATGAGAGGGATGCAGGATTTCAAGAGAGTGATGCAGAGGCTCGATAGGGTGAGGCAGAGGCTCAAGAGATTGATGCAGGGGCTTAAGAGAGTGATGCAGAGACCTCAAGAGATTGATGCAGAGGCTTAAGAGAGTGATGCAGAGGCTTAAGAGAAGGATGCAGAGGCTAAAGAGAGTGCTGCAAAGACTCAAGAGAGGGATGCAGAGGCTCAAGAGAGTGATGCAGACGCTGAAGAGAGAGATGCAGAGGCTCTTAATTGAGAGTGACGCAGATGCTCAAGAGGGATGCAGAGGCTTAAGATAGTGATGCAAAGGCTCATGAGAGGGATGCAGAGGCTCATGAGAGGGATGCAGGATTTCAAGAGAGTGATGCAGAGGCTCGAGAGGGTGAGGCAGAGGCTCAAGAGAGGGATTTAGAGGTTTAAGAGAGTAATGCAGAGACCTCAAGAGAGTGATGCAGAGGCACAAAAGAATGATGCAGAGGATCAAGAAAGGGATGCAGAGGCTTAAGAGAGTGATGCAGAGGCTGAAGAGAGTGTTGCATAGGCTTACGAGAAGGATGCAGAGGCTCAAGAGAGGGATGTAGAGGCTCCAGAGAGTGATGCAGAGGCTCAAGAGAATGATGCATGGGCTCAAGAGAATGATGCAGAGGCTTAAGAGAGGGTTGCAGAGGATCAAGAGAGTGATGCAGAGGCTTAAGAGAGGAATGCAGAGGCTGAAGAGAAAGACGCAGAGGCTTAAGAGAGGGGTGCAGAGGCTGAAGGGAATGATGCAGACAGAGGCTTAAGAGAGTAATGCAGAGGCTTAGGAGACTTATGCAGAGACTCAAGAGAGTGAGGCAGAGGATGAAGAGTGTGATGCAGTAGTTCATGAGAGGGATGCAGAGGCTCAAGAGAGTGATTCAGAGGCTTAGGAGATTGATGAAGAGGATTAAGAGAGTGATGCAGAAGCTTAAGAGAAGGATGCAGAGGCTTAAAAGAGTGATGCAAAGACTCTAGAGAGGGATGCAGAGGCGCATGAGAGAGATGCAGGAGTTCAAGAGAGGGATGCAGAGGCTCAAGAGAGGGATGCAGAGGCTTACGAAAGTGATGCAGCGGCTCAAAAGAGGGATGCAGAGGCTTAAAAGGGTGATGTAGAGGCTAAAGAGAGTGATGCAGAGGCTCAAGAAAGGAATGCAGGGGTTCAAGAGAGTGATGCAGAGGCTCAAGAGAGTGATTCAGAGGCTTACGAGAGTGATTCAGAGGCTTATTAAGAGAGTGATGCAGAGGCTCAAGAGAGAGATGCAGAGGCTCAAGAGAGTTATGTAGAGGCTCAAGAGAGTAATGCAGAGGATCAAGAAAGTGATGCAGAGGCTCAAGAGAGTGATGCTGAGGATCAAGAGAGGGAAGCAGAGGCTTAGGAGAGTGACGCAGAGGCTGAAGAGAGTGATGTAGAGGCTCTAGAGAGTGATGCAGAGGCTCAAGAGAGTGATGCACAGGCTCTAGAGAGTGATGCAGAGGCTCAAGAGAGTGATGCAGAGAATAAAGAGAGTGATGCAGAGGCTCGAGAGAGTGACGCAGAGGCCTCAAGAGAGGGATTCAGAGGCTTAAGAGAGTGATGCAGAGGCTGAAGAGAGTGTTGCAGCGGCTCAAGAGAGGGATGCAGAGGCTCAATTGAGTGATGCAGAGGCTCAAGAGAGTGATGCAGAGGCTCAAGAGAGTTATTCAGAGGATCAAGAGAGTGATGCAGAGGCTCAAGAGAGTGATGCAGAGCCTCAAGAGAGTTATGCAGATGATCAAGAGAGGGATGAAGTGGCTTATGAGAGTGATGCAGAGGTTTATGAGAGTGATGCAGAGGCTGAAGAGAGTGTTGCAGAGGCTTAAGAGAGGGATGCAGAGGCTCACGAGAGTGATGCAGAGGCTCAAGAGTGAGATTCAGAGGCTCAACAGAGTGATGCAGAGGCTCATGAGAGTGATGCAGAGGCTCAAGAGAGGGATGTAGAGGCTCAAGATAGTGATGCAGAGGCTCAAGAGAGTGATGCAAAGGAACAAGAGAGTGATGCAGAGTCTCTTAAGCCTCTGCATCCCTCTCTTGAGCATCTGCATCACTCTCAAGAGCATCTGCATCCCTCTCGTGAGCCTCTGCATCCCTCTCTTGAGCCAATGCATCCCTCTCTTGAGCCCCTGCATCTGCATCCCTCTCTTGAGCCTCTGCATCCCTCTCTTCAGTCTCTGCATCCCTCTCTTGAGCCTCTGCATCATACTCCTAGGCCTCTGCATCACTCTCTTGAGCCTCTGCATCACTCTCTTGAGCCTCTACATCCCTCTCTTGAGCCTCTGCATCACTCGCTTTAGCCTCGGCATCCCTCTCCTTAGCCTCTGCATTACTCTCTTGAGCCTCTGCATCACTCTCTTAAGCCTATGCATCCCTCTCTTGAGTCTCTGCATCACTCTCTTGAGCCTCTGCATCACTCTTTTGAGCCTCTGCATCACTCTCTTGAGCCTCTGCATCACTCTCTTGAGCCTCTGCACCCCTCTCTTAAGCCTCTGCATCCCTCTCTTGAGCCCCTGCATCCCTCTCTCGAGCCTCTGCATCCCTCTCTTGAGCCTCTGTATCACTCTCTTGAGCCTCTGCATCCCTCTCTTAAGCCTCTGCATCCCTCTCTTGAGCCCCTGCATCACTCTCTTGAGCCTCTGCATCATTCTCTTGAGCCTCTGCATCCCTATCTTAAGCCTCTACATCATTCTCTTGAGCCTCTGCATCACTCTCATGAGCCTTTGCATCACTCTCTTAAGCCTCTGCATCCCTCTCTTGATCCTCTGCACCACTCTCTTGAGGTCTCTGTATCACTCTCATAAGCCTCTGAATCCCTCTCTTGAGCCTCTGCATCACTCTCTCGAGCCTCTGCATCACTCTCTTGAGCCTCTGCATCATTCTCTTAAGCCTCTGCACCACTCTCTAGAGCCTCTGCATCACTCTCTTCAGCATCTGCATCACTCTCGTAAGCCTTTGCTTTCCTCTATTGATCCTCTGCATCACTCTCTTGAGCCTCTGCATCCCTCTCTTGAGAATCTGCATCACTCTCTTGAGCCTCTGCATAACCGTTTTAAGCCTCTGCATCCCTTTTTTGAGCCTCTGCATCACTTTCTTAAGCCTCCGCATCCCTTTCTTGAGCCTCTGCATCATTCTTTTGAACTCCTGCATCCCTCTCATGAGCCTCTGCATCCCTCTCCTGAGCCTTTGCATCACTCTCTTAAGCCTCTGCATCCCTGTCTTGTGCCTCTGCATCCCTCACTTGAGCCTCTGCATCCCTCTCTTGAAATCCTGCATCCCTCTCATGAGCCTCTGCATCACTCTCTTGAGCCTCTGCATCCATCTCTTCATTTTCTGCATCAGTCTCTTGAGCCTCTGCATCACTCTCTTCAGCCTCTGCATCCCTCTCCTGAACCTCTGAATCACTCTCTTAAGCCTCTGCATCTCTCTCTTCAGCCTTTGCATCACTCTCTTGAGCCTCTGCATTCCTTGTTTTGAGCCTCTGCTTCACTCTCTTGAGTCTCTTCATCCCTCTCTTTAGCCTCTGCATCATTCTCTTCAGCCTTTGCATCACTTTCTTAAGCCTCTGCATCATTCTCTTCAGCCTCTGCATCACTCTCTGTAGCCTCTGCATCACTCTTTTGAGCCTCTGCATCCCTCTCTTAAGCCTCTGCATCCCTTTCTTAAGCCTCTGGATCACTCTCTTGTGCCTCTGCATCCCTTTCTTCAGCCTCTGCACCACTCTCTTCAGCCTCTGCTTCCCACTCTTGATCCTCTGCATCACTCTCTTGAGCCTCTGCATCAATCTCTTGATCCTCTGCATCACTCTCTTGAGCTTCTGCATTACTCTCTTGAGCCTCAACATCACTCTCTTGAGCCCCGGCATCCCTCTCTTGAGCCTCTGCATCCCTCTCTTGAGCCTCTGCATCCCTCTCTTAAGCCTCTGCATCACTCTCTTAAGCCTCTGCATCACTCTCGTAAGCCTCTGAATCACTCTCTTGAGCCTCTGCATCCCTCTCTTGAGCCTCTGCCCCACTCACTTCAGCCTCTGAACCTCTTTATAGAGTCTCTGCATCACTCTCTTGAGCCTCTCCGTCTCTCTCATGAGCCTCTGCATCACTCTTTTAAGCCTCTACATCCCTCTCTTAAGCCTCTGCATCCCTCTTATGAGCCTCTGCATCACTCTCTTGAGCCTCTGCATCTCTATCTTGAGCCTCTGCATCACTCTCTTGAGCCTCTGCATCCCTCTCCTAAGCCTCTGCAACACTCTCTTCAGCCTCTGCATCACTCTAATAAACCTCTGCATCACTCTCATAAGACTCTGCATCCCTCTCTTGATCATCTGCATAACTCTCTTGAGCCTCTGCATCACTCTCTTGAGCCTCTGCATCACTCTCTTGATCCTCTGCATAACTCTCTTGAGCCTCTGCATCATTCTCTTGAGCCTCTGCATCACTCTCTTGAGCCTCTGCATCCCTCTCTCGAGCCTCTGCAACACTCTCTTCAGCCTCTGCATCACTCTCTTAAGCCTCTGAATCCCTCTCTTCAGGCCTCTGTGTCACTCTCTTGAGCCTCTGCATCACTCTCTTGATTCTCTGCATCACTCTCTTGAGCCTCTGCATCACTCTCTTGAGCCTCTGCATCACTCTGTAGAGCCTCTGCATCACTCTCTTCAGCTTCTGCATCACTCTCTTAAGCCTCTGCTTCCCACTCTTGATCCTCTGCATCACTCTCTTGAGCCTCTGCATCAATCTCTTGATCCTCTGCATCACTCTCTTGAGCTTCTGCATTACTCTCTTGAGCCTCTACATCACTCTCTTGAGCCTCTGCATCACTCTCTTCAGCCTCTGCATCACTCTCTTAAGCCTCTGCATCCCTCTCTTAAGCCTCTGCATCACTCTCGTAAACCTATGAATCACTCTCTTGAGCCTCTCCATCACTCTCTTGAGCCTTTGCATCACTCTCAAGTGTCTCTGCATCTTTCTCTTGTGCCTCTGCATCCCTCACTTTAGCCTCTGCATCAATCTCGTAAGCCTCTGCATCCTTCTCTTAAGCCTCTGAATCACTCTCGTAAACCTCTGAATCACTCTCTTGAGACTCTCCATCACTCTCTTGAGCCCCTGCATCCCTCTCTTGAGCCTCTGCATCACTCTCTTGAGCTTCTGCATCACCCTCTTAAGCCTCTGCATCCCTCTTTTGAGCCTCTGCATCACTTTCTTTAGCCTCTGCATCCCTTTCTTGAGCCTCTGCGTCTCTCTCTTGAACTCCTGCATCCATCTCATGAGCCTCTGCATCCCTCTCTTGAGCCTTTGCATCACTCGCTTAAAATTCTGCATCCCTCTCTTAAGCCTCTGCATAACTCTCAAGAGCTTCTGCATCCCTCGCTTGTGCCTCTGTATCCCTCACTTGTGCCTCTGCATCCCCCTCTTGAGCCCCTGCATCCCTCTCTTGAGCCTCTGCATCCCTCTCCTGAGCTTCTGCTTCCCTCTCTTAGGCCTCTGCATCACTCTCTTAAGCCTCTGCATCACTCTCGTAAGCCTCTGAATCACTCTCTTGAGACTCTGCACCACTATCTTTAGCCTCTGCATCCCTCTCTAGAGCCTCTGCATCACTCTCTTGAGCCTCTGCATCACTCTCTTAAGCCTGTGCATCACTCTTTTGAGACTCTGCATCACTCTCTTAAGCCTCTGCATCCCTCTTTTGAGCCTCTGCATCGTTCTCCAACGCCTCTGCATCACTCTCTTTAGCCTCTGCATCACTCTCTTGAGCCTCTGCATCACTCTCTTGAGCCTCTGCATCCCTCTCTTAAGCCTCTGCATCCCTCTCTTGAGCCCATGCATCCCTCTCTCGAGCCTCTGCATCCCTATCTTGAGCTTCTGCATCCCTCTCTTAAGCCTCTGCATCACTCTCTTCAGCCTCTGCATCACTCTCTTGAGCTTCTGCATCACTCTCTTAAGCCTCTGCATCCCTCTCTTGAGCCTCTGAATCCCTCTCTTGATCCTCTGCATCACTCTCTTGAGCCTCTGCATCACTCTCTTGAGCCTCTGCATCCCTCTATTAAGCCTCTGCATCCCTCTCTTGAGCCCCTGCATCCCTCTCTCGAGCCTCTGCATCACTCTCTTCATCCTCTGCATCCCTCACTTGAGCATCTGCATCACTCTCTTGGGCCCCTGCATCCATCTCTTGAGCCTCTGCATCACTCTCTTGAGCCTCTGCATCACTCTCTTGAGGTCTCTGCATCACTCTCTTAAACCTCTAAATCCTTCTCTTGAGCCTCTGCATCACTCTCTCGAGCCTCTGCATCACTCTCTTCAGTCTCTGCATCTCTCTCTTGAGCCTCTGCATCACTCTCTTGAGCCTCTGCATCATTCTCTAGAGCCTTTGCATCCCTCTCTTAAGCCTCTACATCATTCTCATGAGCCTCTGCATCCCTCTCCTGAGCATTTGCATCACTGTCAAGTGCCTCTGCATCTTTCTAGTGTGCCTCTGCATCCCTCACTTTAGCCTCTGCATCCCTCTCTTGAGCCTCTGCATCCCTCTCTTAAGCCTCTGCATCACTCTCGTAAACCTATGAATCACTCTCTTGAGCCTCTCCATCACTCTCTTTGGTCCTTTGCATCACTCTCAAGTGTCTCTGCATCTTTCTCTTGTGCCTCTGCATCCCTCACTTTAGCCTCTGCATCACTCTCTTGAACTCCTGCATCCCTCTCATGAGCCTCTGCATCCCTCTCATGAGCCTTTGCATCACTCTCTTAAGCCTCTGCATCCCTCTCCTGAGCATCTGCGTCACTCTCAAGAGCCTCTGCATCTCTCTCTTCAGCGTCTTCATCACTCTCTTGATCTTCTGCATCACTCTCTAGAGCCTCTGCATCATTCTCTTGAGCCTTTGCATCCCTCATTTGAGTCTTTGCATCACTCTCAAGTGCCTCTGCACCTTTCTCTTGTGCCTCTGCATCCCTCACTTTAGCCTCTGCATCCCTCTCTTGAGCCTCTGTATCCCTCTCTTGAGCCTCTGCATCACTCTCTTTAGCCTCTACATCCCTCTCTTGAGCCTCTGCATCCCTCTCTTGAACCTCTACATCACTCTCTTAAGCCTCTGCATCACTCTCGTAAGCCTCTGCATCACTCTCTTAAGCCTCTGCATATCTCTCTTCAGCCTCTGCATCACTCTCTTGATCCTCTGCATCACTCTCTTGAGCCTCTGCATCATTCTCTAGAGCTTCTGCATCCCTCTCTTATGCCTCTACATCATTCTCTTGAGCCTCTGTATCCCTCTCTTGAGCCTTTGCATCACTTTCAAGTGCCTAGGCATCTTTCTCTTGTGCCTCTGCATCCCTCACCTTAGCCTCTGCATCCCTCTCTTGAGCCTCTGCATCACTCTCATAAGCCTATGCATCCTTCTCTTGAGCATCTGCATCACTCTCTCGAGCCTCTGCATCACTCTCTTCATCCTCTGCATCCCTCACTTGAGCATCTGCATCACTCACTTGGGCCCTTGCATCCATCTCTTGAGCCTCTGCATAACTCTCTTGAGCCTCTGCATCACCCTCTTAAGCCTCTGCATCCTTATTTTGAGCCTCTGCATCACTTTCTTGAGCCTCTGCATCCCATTCTTGAGCCTCTGCATCCCTCTCTTGAACTCCTGCATCCCTCTCAAGAGCCTCTGCATCCCTCTCCTGAGCCTTTCCATCACTCTCGTAAGCATCTGCATCCCTCTCTTGAGCCTCTGTATCACTCTCGTAACCCTCTGAATCACTCTCTTGAGCCTCCGCATAACTCTCTTGAGTCTCTGCATCACTCTCTTCAGCCTCTGCATCATTCTCTAGAGCCTCTGCATCCCTCTCTTAAGCCACTACTTGATACTCTTGAGCCTCTGAATCCCTCTCTTGAGCCTTTGTATCACTCTCAAGTGCCTCTGCATCTTTCTCTTGTGCATCTGCATCAATCACTTTAGCCTCTGCATCCCTCTCTTGAGCCTCGGCATCCCTCTCTTAAGCCTCTGCATCACTCTCGTAAACCTCTGAATCACTCTCTTGAGCCTCTCCATCACTCTCTTGAGCCTTTGCATCACTCTCAAGTGTCTCTGCATCACTCTCTTAAGCCTCTGCATCCCTCTTTTGAGCCTCTGCATCACTCTCAAGAGCCTCTGCATCCCTCTCTTGTGCCTCTGCATCCCTCACTTCAGCCTCTGCTTCCCTCTCTTGAGCCTCTGCATCCCTCTCTTGAGCCACTGCATCCCTCTCTTGAGCCTCTGCATCCTTCCCTAAAGCCTCTGCATCACTCTCTTAAGCCTCTGCATCACTCTCGTAAACATCTGAATCACTCTCTTGACCCTCTCCATCACTCTCTTGAGCCCCTCCATCCCTCTCTTGAGCTTCTGCATCACTCTCTTGAGCCTCTGCATCCATCTCATGAGCCTCTGCATCGCTCTCTTGAGCTTAAGATTCTGCATCCCTCTCTTAAGCCTCTGCATCACTCTCAAGAGCCTCTGCATCCCTCGGTTGTGCCTTTGCATCCCTCACTTGATCCTCTGCATCCCTCTCTTGAGCCCCGGAATCCCTCTCTTGAGCCTCTGCATCCCTCTCTTGAGCCTCTGCATCCCTCTCTTAAGCCTCTGCATCCCTCGCTTGTGCCTTTGCATCCCTCACTTGATCCTCTGCATCCCTCTCTTGAGCCCCGGCATCCCTCTCTTGAGCCTCTGCATCCCTCTCTTGAGGCTCTGCATCCCTCTCTTAAGCCTCTGCATCACTCTCTTAAGCCTCTGCATCACTCTCGTAAGCCTCTGAATCACTCTCTTGAGCCTCTGCATCCCTCTCTTGAGCCTCTGCCTCACTCACTTCAGCCTCTGAACCTCTTTATAGAGTCTCTGCATCACTCTCTTGAGCCTCTGCATCTCTTGAGCCTCTGCATCACTCCCTTGAGCCTCTGCATCCCTCTCCTAAGCCTCTGCAACACTCTCTTCAGCCTCTGCATCACTCTCATAAACCTCTGCATCACTCTCATAAGACTCTGCATCCCTCTCTTGATCATCTGCATAACTCTCTTGAGCCTCTGCATCACTCTCTTGAGCCTCTGCATCACTCTCTTGATCCTCTGCATAACTCTCTTGAGCCTCTGCATCATTCTCTTGAGCCTCTGCATCACTCTCTTGACCCTCTGCATCCCTCTCTTGAGCCTCTGCAACACTCTCTTCAGCCTCTGCATCACTCTCTTAAGCCTCTGAATCCCTCTCTTCAGGCCTCTGTGTCACTCTCTTGAGCCTCTGCATCACTCTCTTGATTCTCTGCATCACTCTCTTGAGCCTCTGCATCACTCTCTTGAGCCTCTGCATCACTCTCTTCAGCCTCTGCATCACTCTCTAGAGCCTCTGCATCACTCTCTTCATCCTCTGCATCCCTCACTTGAGCATCTGCATCACTCTCTTGGGCCCCTGCATCCATCTCTTGAGCCTCTGCATAACTCTCTTGAGCCTCTGCATCACCCTCTTAAACCTCTGCATCCTTATTTTGAGCCTCTGCATCACTTTCTTAAGCCTCTGCATCCCATTCTTGAGCCTCTCCATCACTCACTTGAGCCTTTGCATCACTCTCAAGGGTCTCTGCATCACTCTCTTAAGCCTCTGCATCCCTCTTTTGAGCCTCTGCATCACTCTCAAGAGCCTCTGCATCCCTCTCTTGTGTTCTTCTGCATCCCTCTCTTGAGCCACTGCATCCCTCTCTTGAGCCTCTGCATCCTTCTCTTAAGCCTCTGCATCACTCTCTTAAGCCTCTGCATCACTCTCGTAAACATCGGAATCACTCTCTTGAGCCTCTCCATCACTCTCTTGAGCCCCTCCATCACCCTCCTAAGCCTCTGCATCCCTCTTTTGATTCTCTGCATCACTTTCTTAAGCCTCTGCATCCCTTTCTTGAGCCTCTGCGTCTCTCTCTTGAACTCCTGCATCCATCTCATGAGCCTCTGCATCCCTCTCTTGAGCCTTTGCATCACTCGCTTAAGATTCTGCATCCCTCTCTTAAGCCTCTGCATCACTCTCAAGAGCCTCTGCATCCCTCGCTTGTGCCTTTGCATCCCACACTTGATCCTCTGCATCCCTCTCTTGAGCCCTGGCATCCCTCTCTTGAGCCTCTGCATCCCTCTCTTGAGCCTCTGCATCCCTCTCTTAAGCCTCTGCATCACTCTCTTAAGCCTCTGCATCACTCTCGTAAGCCTCTGAATCACTCTCTTGAGCCTCTGCATCCCTCTCTTGAGCCTCTGCCCCACTCACTTCAGCCTCTGAACCTCTTTATAGAGTCTCTGCATCACTCTCTTGAGCCTCTCCGTCTCTCTCATGAGCCTCTGCATCACTCTTTTAAGCCTCTACATCCCTCTCTTAAGCCTCTGCATCCCTCTTATGAGCCTCTGCATCACTCTCTTGAGCCTCTGCATCTCTCTCTTGAGCCTCTGCATCACTCTCTTGAGCCTCTGCATCCCTCTCCTAAGCCTCTGCAACACTCTCTTGAGCCTCTGCATCACTCTCATAAACCTCTGCATCACTCTCATAAGACTCTGCATCCCTCTCTTGATCATCTGCATAACTCTCTTGAGCCTCTGCATCACTCTCTTGAGCCTCTGCATCACTCTCTTGATCCTCTGCATAACACTCTTGAGCCTCTGCATCATTCTCTTGAGCCTCTGCATCATTCTCTTGAGCCTCTGCATCACTCTCTTGAGCCTCTGCATCCCTCTCTTGAGCCTCTGCAACACTCTCTTCAGCCTCTGCATTACTCTCTTGAGCCTCTGCATCAATCTCTTGATCCTCTGCATCACTCTCTTGAGCTTCTGCATTACTCTCTTGAGCCTCAACATCACTCTCTTGAGCCCCGGCATCCCTCTCTTGAGCCTCTGCATCCCTCTCTTGAGCCTCTGCATCCCTCTCTTAAGCCTCTGCATCACTCTCTTAAGCCTCTGCATCACTCTCGTAAGCCTCTGAATCACTCTCTTGAGCCTCTGCATCCCTCTCTTGAGCCTCTGCCCCACTCACTTCAGCCTCTGAACCTCTTTATAGAGTCTCTGCATCACTCTCTTGAGCCTCTCCGTCTCTCTCATGAGCCTCTGCATCACTCTTTTAAGCCTCTACATCCCTCTCTTAAGCCTCTGCATCCCTCTTATGAGCCTCTGCATCACTCTCTTGAGCCTCTGCATCTCTCTCTTGAGCCTCTGCATCACTCTCTTGAGCCTCTGCATTCCCCTTCTAAGCCTCTGCAACACTCTCTTCAGCCTCTGCATCACTCTAATAAACCTCTGCATCACTCTCATTAGACTCTGCATCCCTCTCTTGATCATCTGCATAACTCTCTTGAGCCTCTGCATCACTCTCTTGAGCCTCTGCATCACTCTCTTGATCCTCTGCATAACTCTCTTGAGCCTCTGCATCATTCTCTTGAGCCTCTGCATCACTCTCTTGAGCCTCTGCATCCCTCTCTTGAGCCTCTGCAACACTCTCTTCAGCCTCTGCATCACTCTCTTAAGCCTCTGAATCCCTCTCTTCAGGCCTCTGTGTCACTCTCTTGAGCCTCTGCATCACTCTCTTGATTCTCTGCATCACTCTCTTGAGCCTCTGCATCACTCTCTTGAGCCTCTGCATCACTCTGTAGAGCCTCTGCATCACTCTCTTCAGCTTCTGCATCACTCTCTTAAGCCTCTGCTTCCCACTCTTGATCCTCTGCATCACTCTCTTGAGCCTCTGCATCAATCTCTTGATCCTCTGCATCACTCTCTTGAGCTTCTGCATTACTCTCTTGAGCCTCTACATCACTCTCTTGAGCCTCTCCATCACTCTCTTCAGCCTCTGCATCACTCTCTTAAGCCTCTGCATCCCTCTCTTGATCCTCTGCATCACTCTCTTGAGCCTCTGCATCATTCTCTTGAGCCTCTGCACCCCTCTCTTAAGCCTCTACATCATTCTCTTGAGCCTCTGAATCACTCTCTTGAGCCTCTGCATCACTCGCTTAAACCTCTGCATCTCTCTCTGGAGCCTCTGCATCACTCTCTGGAGCCTCTGCATCCCTCTCTGGAGCCTTAGCATCCCTCTCTTGAGCCACTGCATCACTCTCTTGAGTCTCTGCATCCCTCTCTTAAGCCTCTGCATCACTCTCTTGAGCCTCTGCATCCCTTTCTTGAACTCTTGCATCCCTCTCATGAGCCTCTTCATCCCTCTCTTGAGCCTTTGCATCACTCTATTTAGCCTCTGCATCCCTCTCTTTAACCTCTGCATCACTCTCAAGAGCCTCTGCATCCCTCTCTTGAGCCTTTGCATTCCTCACTTCAGCCTCTGCTTCCCTCTGTTGAGCCTCTGCATCCCTCTGTTGAGCCTCTGCATCCCTCTCTTGAGCCTTTGCATCCCTCTCTTAAGCCTCTGCATCACTCTCTTAAGCCTCTGAATCACTCTCGTAAGCCTCTGAATCACTCTCTTGAACCTCTGCATCACTCTCTTGAACCCCTCCATCCCTCTCTTGAGCCTCTGCATCACTCTCCTGGGCCTCTGCATCACCCTTTTAAGACTCTGCATCCCTCTTTTGAGCCTCTGCATCACTTTCTTAAGCCTCTGCATCCCTCTCTTGAGCCTCTGCATCCCTCTCTTGAACTCCTGCATCTCTCTCATAAGCCTCTGCACTCTTCTCTTGAGTCTTTGTATCACTCTCTTAAGCCTCTGTATCCTTCTTTTAAGGCTCTGCATCACTCTCTTAAGCCTCTGCATCAATCTCGTAAGCCTCTGAATCACTCTCTTGAGCCTCTGCATCCCTCTCTTGAACCACTGCATCACACTTTTCATCCTCTGCATCACTCTCTTGAGCCTCAGCATCAATCTCATCAGCCTCAGCATCCCTCTCTTAAGCCTCTGCGTCCTTCTCATTTGCCTCTGCATTCCTCTCTTAAGCCTCTGCATCACTCTCTTGATCCTCTGCATCTCTCTCTCTCCAGCCTCTGCATCACTCTCTTTAGCCTCTTCATCACTCTCTTGAGCCTCTGCATCCTTCTCTTGATCCTCTGCATCACTCTCTTGAGCCTCTGCATCACTCTCTTGAGGTCTCTGCATCACTCTCTTAAACCTCTAAATCCTTCTCTTGAGCCTCTGCATCACTGTCTCGAGCCTCTGCATCACTCTCTTGAACTCCTGAATCACTCTCATGAGCCTCTGCATCCCTCTCTTGAGCCTTTGCATCACTCTCTTAAGCCTCTGCATCCCTCTCTTGAGGATCTGCGTCACTCTCAAGAGCTTCTGCATCTCTCTCTTCAGCGTCTGCATCACTCTCTTGATCCTCTGCATCACTCTCTTGAGCCTCTGCATCATTCTCTTGAGCCTCTGAATCCCTCTCTTAAGCCTGTACATCATTCTCTTGATTCTCTGCATAACTCTCTTGAGCCTCTGCATCACTCTCTTGAGCCTCTGCATCACTCTCTTGAGCCTCTGCATCCCACTCTTGAGCCTCTGCAACACTCTCTTGAGCCTCAGCATCCCTCTCTTGAGCCTATTCATCCCTCTCTTGAGCCTCTGCATCCCTCTCTTAAGCCTCTGCATCACTCTCTTAAGCCTCTGCATCACTCTCGTAAGCCTCTGCACCACTCTCTTCAGCCTCTGCATCCCTCTCTAGAGTCTCTGCATCACTCTCTTGAGCCTCTCCATCACTCTCTTGAGCGTCTGCATCACTCTTTTCAGCCCCTACATCCCTCTCTTGAGCCTCTGCATCCCTCTTATGAGCCTCTGCATCACTCTGTTTAGCCTCTGCATCTCTCTCTTGAGCCTCTGCATCACTCTCTTGAGCCTCTGCATCCCTCTCGTAAGCCTCTGCAACACTCTTTTCGGCCTCTGCATCACTCTCATAAACCTCTGCATCACTCTCATAAGCCTCTGCATCCCTCTCCTGATCATCTGCATAACTCTCTTGAGCCTCTGCTTCACTCTCTTGACCCTCTACATCACTCTCTTGTTCCTCTGCATAACTCTCTTGAGCCTCTGCATCACTCTTTTGAGCCTCTGCACCACTCTCTTGAGCCTCTGCATCCCACTCTTCAGCCTCTGCAACACTCTCTTCAGCCTCTGCATCATTCTTTTAAGCCTCTGATTCCCTCTCTTGAGGCCTCTGCATCACTCTCTCGATCCTCTGCATCACTCTCTTGATTCTCTGCATCACTCTCTTGAGCCTCTGGATCACTCTCTTAAGCCTCTGCATCACTCTCTTGAGCCTCTACATCACTCTCTAGAGCCTCTGCATCACTCTCTTCAGCATTTGCATCACTCTCTTAAGCCTCTGCTTCCCTCTCTTGATCCTCTGCATCACTCTCTTGAGCATCTGCATCACTCTCTTGATCCTCTGCATCACTCTCTTGAGCCTCTGCATTACTCTCTTGAGCCTCTACATCACTCTCTTTAGCCTCTGCATCACTCTCTTCAGCCTCTGCATCACTCTCTTAAGCCTCTGCATCCCTCTCTTGATCCTCTGCATCACTCTCATGAGCCTCTGCATCATTCTCTTGAGCCTCTGCATCCCTCTCTTAAGCCTCTACATCATTCTCTTGAGCCTCTGCATCACTTTCTTGAGCCTCTGCATCACTCTCTTAAGCCTCTGCATCACTCTCTGGAGCCTCTGCATCCCTCTCTGGAGCCTCAACATCCCTCTCTTGAGCCTCTGCAGCACTCCCTTGAGCCTCTTCATCATTTTCTTGAGCCTCTGCATCCCTCTCATAAGCCTCTGCATCCCTCTCTTGAACCTCTGCAACACTCTCTTAAGCCTCTGCACCACTCTCGTAAGCCTCTGCATCACTCTCTTAAGCCTCTGCATCTCTCTCTTCAGCCTCTGCATCACTCTCTTCATCCTCTACATCACTCTCTTGAGCCTCTGCATCATTCTCTAGAGCCTTTCATCCCTATCTTAAGCCTCTACATCATTCTCTTGAGCCTCTGCATCCCTCTCTTGAGCCTTTGCTTCACTTTCAAGTGCCTCTGCATCTTTCTCTTGTGCATCTGCGTCCCTCACTTTAGAAACGGCATCCCTCTCTTGAGCCTCTGCATCACTGTCTTAAGCCTATGCATCATTCTCTTGAGTCTCTGTATCACTCTCTTCATCCTCTGCATCCCTCACTTGAGCATCTGCATCACTCTCGTAACCCTCTGAATCACTCTCTTGAGCCTCCACATAACTCTCTTGAGTCTCTGCATCACTCTCTTGAGCCTCTGCATCATTCTCTAGAGCCTCTGCGTCCCACTCTTAAGCCCCTACATGATACTCTTGAGCCTCTGCATCCCTCTCTTGAGCCTTTGCATCACTCTCAATTGCCTCTGCATCTTTCTCTTGTGCCTCTGCATCAATCACTTTTGCCTCTGCATCCCTCTCTTGAGCCTCTGCATCCCTCTCTTAAGCCTCTGCAACACACTCGTAAACCTCTGAATCACTCTCTTGAGCCTCTCCATCACTCTCTTGAGCCTTTGCATCACTCTCAAGTGTCTCTGCATCCCTCTCTTGTGCCTCTGCATCCCTCACTTCAGCCTCTGCTTCCCTCTCTTGAGCCTCTGCATCCCTCTCTTGAGCCTCTGCATCCCTCTCTTGAGCCTCTGCATCCTTCTCTTAAGCCTCTGCATCACTCGCTTAAGCCTCTGCATCCTTCTCTTGAGCTTCTGCATCACTCTCAAGAGCCTCTGCATCCCTCTCTTGTGCCTCTGCATCCCTCACTTCAGCCTCTGCTTCCCTCTGTTGAGACTCTGCATCCCTCTCTTGAGCCTCTGCATCCCTCTCTTGAGCCTCTGCATCCTTCTCTTAAGCCTCTGCATCACTCTCTTAAGCCTCTGCATCACTCTCGTAAACCTCTGAATCACTCTCTTGAGCCTCTCCATCACTCTCTTGAGCCCCTGCATCCCTCTCTTGAGCCTCTGCATCGCTCTCTCTTGAGCCTCTGCATCACCCTCTTAAGCCTCTGCATCCCTCTTTTGAGCCTCTGCATCACTTTCTTAAGACTCTGCATCCCTATCTTGAGCCTCTGCGTCTCTCTCTCTTGAACTCCTGCATCCATCTCATGAGCCTCTGCATCCCTCTCTTGAGCCTTTGCATCACTCGCTTAAGATTCTGCATCTCTCTCTTAAGCCTCTGCATCACTCTCAAGATCCTCTGCATCCCTCGCTTGTGCCTCTGCATCCCTCACTTGAGCCTCTGCATAACTCTCTTGAGCCCCGGCATTCCTCTCTTGAGCCTCTGCATCACACTCTTGAACCTCTGCATCACTCTCTTCAGCCTCTGCATCACTTTCTAGAGCCTCTGCATCACTATCTTCAGCCTTTGCATCACTCTCTTAAGCCTCTGCTTCCCTCTCTTGATCCTCTGCATCACTCTCTTGAGCATCTGCATCACTCTCTTGATCCTCTGCATCACTCTCTTGAGCCTCTGCATTACTCTCTTGAGCCCCTACATCACTCTCTTTAGCCTCTGCATCACTCTCTTCAGCCTCTGCATCACTCTCTTAAGCCTCTGCATCCCTCTCTTGATCCTCTGCATCAGTCTCTTGAGCCTCTGCATCATTCTCTTGAGCCTCTGCATCCCTCTCTTCAGCCTCTACATCATTCTCTTGAGCCTCTGCATTACTTTCTTGATCCTCTGCATCACTCTCTTAAGCCTCTGCATCTCTCTCTTCAGCCTCTGCATCACTCTCTGGAGCCTCTGCATCCCTCTCTGGAGCCTCAACATCCCTCTCTTGAGCCTCTGCAGCACTCCCTTGAGCCTCTTCATCATTCTCTTGGGCCTCTGCATCCCTCTCTTGAGCCTCTGCATCACTCTCTCGATCCTCTGCATCACTCTCTTCATCCTCTGCATCCCTCACTTGAGCATCTGCATCACTCTCTTGGGCCCCTGTATCCATATCTTAAGCCTCTGCATAACTCTCTTGAGCCTCTGCATCTCCCTCTTAAGCCTCTGCATCCTTATTTTGAGCCTCTGCATCACTTTCTTAAGCCTCTGCATCCCTTTCTTGAGCCTCTGCATCCCTCTCAAGAGCCTCTGCATCCCTCTCCTGAGCCTTTGCATCACTCTCTAAAGCATCTGCATCCCTCTCTTGAGCCTCAGCATCACTCTCGTAACCCTCTGAATCACTCTCTTGAGCCTCCACATAACTCTCTTGAGTCTCTGCATCACTCTCTTGAGCCTCTGCATCATTCTCTAGAGCCTCTGCATCCCTCTCTTAAACCACTACATGATACTCTTGAGCCTCTGCATCCCTCTCTTGAGCCTTTGCATCACTCTCAAGTGCCTCTGCATCTTTCTCTTGTGCCTCTGCATCAATCACTTTAGCCTCTGCATCCCTCTCTCGAGCCTCTACATCACTCTCTTCATCCTCTGCATCCCTCACTTGAGCATCTGCATCACTCTCTTGGGCCCCTGCATCCATCTCTTGAGCCTCTGCATCACTCTCTTGACCCTCTGCATCACTCTCTTGAGGTCTCTGCATCACTCTCTTAAACCTCTAAATCCTTCTCTTGAGCCTCTGCATCACTCTCTCGAGCCTCTGCATCACTCTCTTCAGTCTCTGCATCTCTCTCTTGAGCCTCTGCATCACTCTCTTGAGCCTCTGCATCATTCTCTAGAGCCTTTGCATCCCTCTCTTAAGCCTCTACATCATTCTAATGAGCCTCTACATCCCTCTCTTGAGCATTTGCATCACTCTCAAGTGCCTCTGCATCTTTCTATTGTGCCTCTGCATCCCTCACTTTAGCCTCTGCATCCCTCTCTTGAGCCTCTGCATCCCTGTCTTAAGCCTCTGCATCACTCTCGTAAACCTATGAATCACTCTCTTGAGCCTCTCCATCACTCTCTTTGGGCCTTTGCATCACTCTCAAGTGTCTCTGCATCTTTCTCTTGTGCCTCTGCATCCCTCACTTATGCCTCTGCATCACTCTCTTGAACTCCTGCATCCCTCTCATGAGCCTCTGCATCCCTCTCATGAGCCTTTGCATCACTCTCTTAAGCCTCTGCATCCCTCTCCTGAGCATCTGCGTCACTCTCAAGAGCCTCTGCATCTCTCTCTTCAACGTCTTCATCACTCTCTTGATCCTCTGCATCACTCTCTAGAGCCTCTGCATCATTCTCTTGAGCCTCTGCATCCCTCACTTCAGTCTTTGCATCACTCTTAAGTGCCTCTGCACCTTTCTCTTGTGCCTCTGCATCCCTCACTTTAGCCTCTGCATCCCTCTCTTGAGCCTCTGCATCCCTCTCTTGAGCCTATTCATCCCTCTCTTGAGCCTCTGCATCCCTCTCTTGAACCTCTACATCACTCTCTTAAGCCTCTGCATCACTCTCGTAAGCCTCTGCATCACTCTCTTAAGCCTCTGCATATCTCTCTTCAGCCTCTGCATCACTCTCTTGATCCTCTGCATCACTCTCTTCAGCCTCTGCAACATTCTCTAGAGCCTTTGCATCCCTCTCTTAAGCCTCTACATCATTCTCATGAGCCTCTGCATCCCTCTCTTGAGCATTTGTATCACTCTCAATTGCCTCTGCATCTTTCTATTGTGCCTCTGCATCCCTCACTTTAGCGTCTGCATCCCTCTCTTGAGCCTCTGCATCCCTCTCTTAACCTTCTGCATCACTATCGTAAACCTATGAATCACTCTCTTGAGCCTCTCCATCACTCTCTTTGGGCCTTTGCATCACTCTCAAGTGTCTCTGCATCTTTCTCTTGTGCCTCTGCATCCTTCACTTTAGCCTCTGCATCACTCTCTTGAACTCCTGCATCCATCTCATGAGCCTCTGCATCCCTCTCTTGAGCCTTTGCATCACTCGCTTAAGATTCTGCATCTCTCTCTTAAGCCTCTGCATCACTCTCAAGATCCTTTGCATCCCTCGCTTGTGCCTCTGCATCCCTCACTTGAGCCTCTGCATAACTCTCTTGAGCCCCGGCATTCCTCTCTTGAGCCTCTGCATCACACTCTTGAGCCTCTGCATCACTCTCTTCAGCCTCTGCATCACTTTCTAGAGCCTCTGCATCACTATCTTCAGCCTTTGCATCACTCTCTTAAGCCTCTGCTTCCCTCTCTTGATCCTCTGCATCACTCTCTTGAGCATCTGCATCACTCTCTTGATCCTCTGCATCACTCTCTTGAGCCTCTGCATTACTCTCTTGAGCCCCTACATCACTCTCTTTAGCCTCTGCATCACTCTCTTCAGCCTCTGCATCACTCTCTTAAGCCTCTGCATCCCTCTCTTGATCCTCTGCATCACTCTCTTGAGCCTCTGCATCATTCTCTTGAGCCTCTGTATCCCTCTCTTCAGCCTCTACATCATTCTCTTGAGCCTCTGCATTACTTTCTTGATCCTCTGCATCACTCTCTTAAGCCTCTGCATCTCTCTCTTCAGCCTCTGCATCACTCTCTGGAGCCTCTGCATCCCTCTCTGGAGCCTCAACATCCCTCTCTTGAGCCTCTGCAGCACTCCCTTGAGCCTCTTCATCATTCTCTTGGGCCTCTGCATCCCTCTCTTGAGCCTCTGCATCACTCTCTCGATCCTCTGCATCACTCTTTTCATCCTCTGCATCCCTCACTTGAGCATCTGCATCACTCTCTTGGGCCCCTGCATCCCTCTCTTAAGCCTCTGCATCACTCTCGTAAACCTATGAATCACTCTCTTGAGCCTCTCCATCACTCTCTTTGGGCCTTTGCATCACTCTCAAGTGTCTCTGCATCTTTCTCTTGTGCCTCAGCATCCTTCACTTTAGCCTCTGCATCACTCTCTTGAACTCCTGCATCCCTCTCATGAGCCTCTGCATCCCTCTCATGAGCCTTTGCATCACTCTCTTAAGCCTCAGAATCCCTCTCCTGAGCATCTGCGTCACTCTCAAGAGCCTCTGCATCTCTCTCTTCAGCGTCTTCATCACTCTCTTGATCCTCTGCATCACTCTCTAGAGCCTCTGCATCATTCTCTTGAGCCTCTGCATCCCTCACTTGAGTCTTTGCATCACTCTCAAGTGCCTCTGCACCTTTCTCTTGTGCCTCTTCATCCCTCACTTTAGCCTCTGCATCCCTCTCTTGAGCCTATTCATCCCTCTCTTGAGCCTCTGCATCTCTCTCTTGAACCTCTACATCACTCTCTTAAGCCTCTGCATCACTCTCGTAAGCCTCTGCATCACTCTCTTGATAATCTGCATCACTCTCTTGAGCCTCTGCATCATTCTCTAGAGCCTCTGCATCCCTCTCTTATGCCTCTACATCATTCTCTTGAGCCTCTGCATCCCTCTCTTGAGCCTTTGCATCACTTTCAAGTGCCTAGGCATCTTTCTCTTGTGCCTCTGCATCCCTCACCTTAGCCTCTGCATCCCTCTCTTGAGCCTCTGCATCACTCTCGTAAGCCTATGCATCCTTCTCTTGAGTCTCTGCATCACTCTCGAGGCCTGTGCATCACTCTCTCGAGCCTCTGCATCACTCTCTTCATCCTCTGCATCCCTCACTTGAGCATCTGCATCACTCTCTTGGGCCCCTGCATCCATCTCTTGAGCCTCTGCATAACTCTCTTGAGCCTCTGCATCACCCTCTTAAGCCCCTGCATCCTTATTTTGAGCCTATGCATCACTTTCCTAAGCCTCTGCATCCCATTCTTGAGCCTCTGCATCCCTCTCTTGAACTCCTGCATCCCTCTCAAGAGCCTCTGCATCCCTCTCCTGAGCCTTTCCATCCCTCTCGTAAGCATCTGCATCCCTCTCTTGAGCCTCTGCATCACTCTCGTAACCCTCTGAATCACTCTCTTGAGCCTCCGCATAACTCTCTTGAGTCTCTGCATCACTCTCTTGAGCCTCTGCATCATTCTCTAGAGCCTCTGCATCCCTCTCTTAAGCCACTACATGATACTCTTGAGCCTCTGAATCCCTCTCTTGAGCCTTTGCATCACTCTCAAGTGCCTCTGCATCTTTCTCTTGTGCATCTGCATCAATCACTTTAGCCTCTGCATCCCTCTTTTCAGCCTCTGCATCCCTCTCTTAAGCCTCTGCATCACTCTCGTAAACCTCTGAATCACTCTCTTGAACCTCTCCATCACTCTCTTGAGCCTTTGCATCACTCTCAAGTGTCTCTGCATCACTCTCTTAAGCCTCTGCATCCCTCTTTTGAGCCTCTGCATCACTCTCAAGAGCCTCTGCATCCCTCTCTTGTGCCTCTGCATCCCTCACTTCAGCCTCTGCTTCCTTCTCTTGAGCCTCTGCATCCCTCTCTTGAGCCACTGCATCCCTCTCTTGAGCCTCTGCATCCTTCTCTTAAGCCTCTGCATCACTCTCTTAAGCCTCTGCATCACTCTCGTAAACATCGGAATCACTCTCTTGAGCCTCTCCATCACTCTCTTGAGCCCCTGCATCCCTCTCTTGAGCCTCTGCATCACTCTCTTGAGCCTCTGCATCACCCTCCTAAGCCTCTGCATCCCTCTTTTGATTCTCTGCATCACTTTCTTAAGCCTCTGCATCCCTTTCTTGAGCCTCTGCGTCTCTCTCTTGAACTCCTGCATCCATCTCATGAGCCTCTGCATCCCTCTCTTGAGCCTTTGCATCACTCGCTTAAGATTCTGCATCCCTCTCTTAAGCCTCTGCATCACTCTCAAGAGCCTCTGCATCCCTCTCTTGAGCCCCGGCATCCCTCTCTTGAGCCTCTGCATCCCTCTCTTGAGCCTCTGCATCCCTCTCTTAAGCCTCTGCATCACTCTCTTAAGCCTCTGCATCACTCTCGTAAGCCTCTGAATCACTCTCTTGAGCCTCTGCATCCCTCTCTTGAGCCTCTGCCCCACTCACTTCAGCCTCTGAACCTCTTTATAGAGTCTCTGCATCACTCTCTTGAGCCTCTCCGTCTCTCTCATGTGCCTCTGCATCACTCTTTTAAGCCTCTACATCCCTCTCTTAAGCCTCTGCATCCCTCTTATGAGCCTCTGCATCACTCTCTTGAGCCTCTGCATCTCTCTCTTGAGCCTCTGCATCACTCTCTTGAGCCTCTGCATCCCTCTCCTAAGCCTCTGCAACACTCTCTTCAGCCTCTGCATCACTCTCATAAACCTCTGCATCACTCTCATAAGACTCTGCATCCCTCTCTTGATCATCTGCATAACTCTCTTGAGCCTCTGCATCACTCTCTTGAGCCTCTGCATCACTCTCTTGATCCTCTGCATAACTCTCTTGAGCCTCTGCATCATTCTCTTGAGCTTCTGCATCACTCTCTTGAGCCTCTGCATCCCTCTCTTGAGCCTCTGCAACACTCTCTTCAGCCTCTGCATCACTCTCTTAAGCCTCTGAATCCCTCTCTTCAGGCCTCTGTGTCACTCTCTTGAGCCTCTGCATCACTCTCTTGAGCCTCTGCATCCCTCTCCTAAGCCTCTGCAACACTCTCTTCAGCCTCTGCATCACTCTCATAAACCTCTGCATCACTCTCATAAGACTCTGCATCCCTCTCTTGATCATCTGCATAACTCTCTTGAGCCTCTGCATCACTCTCTTGAGCCTCTGCATCACTCTCTAGAGCCTCTGCATCACTCTCTTCAGCTTCTGCATCACTCTCTTAAGCCTCTGCTTCCCACTCTTGATCCTCTGCATCACTCTCTTGAGCCTCTGCATCAATCTCTTGATCCTCTGCATCACTCTCTTGAGCTTCTGCATTACTCTCTTGAGCCTCTACATCACTCTCTTGAGCCTCTGCATCACTCTCTTCAGCCTCTGCATCACTCTCTTAAGCCTCTGCATCCCTCTCTTGATCCTCTGCATCACTCTCTTGAGCCTCTGCATCATTCTCTTGAGCCTCTGCATCCCTCTCTTAAGCCTCTACATCATTCTCTTGAGCCTCTGAATCACTCTCTTGAGCCTCTGCATCACTCGCTTAAGCCTCTGCATCTCTCTCTGGAGCCTCTGCATCACTCTCTGGAGCCTCTGCATCCCTCTCTGGAGCCTTAGCATCCCTCTCTTGAGCCACTGCATCACTCTCTTGAGTCTCTGCATCCCTCTCTTAAGCCTCTGCATCACTCTCTTGAGCCTCTGCATCCCTCGTATTGAACTCTTGCATCCCTCTCATGAGCCTCTTCATCCCTCTCTTGAGCCTTTGCATCACTCTATTAAGCCTCTGCATCCCTCTCTTTAGCCTCTGCATCACTCTCAAGAGCCTCTGCATCCCGCTCTTGAGCCTCTGCATTCCTCACTTCAGCCTCTGCTTTCCTCTGTTGAGCCTCTGCATCCCTCTGTTCAGCCTCTGCATCCCTCTCTTGAGCCTTTGCATCCCTCTCTTAAGCCTCTGCATCACTCTCTTAAGCCTCTGAATCACTCTCGTAAGCCTCTGAATCACTCTCTTGAACCTCTGCATCCCTCTCTTGAGCCTCTGCATCACTCTCCTGGGCCTCTGCATCACCCTTTTAAGCCTCTGCATCCCTCTCTTGAGCCTCTGCATCCCTCTCTTGAACTCCTACATCTCTCTCATGAGCCTCTGCACTCTTCTCTTGAGTCTTTGTATCACTCTCTTAA
The DNA here is from genome assembly GCF_040958095.1 of Procambarus clarkii. Classification (NCBI taxonomy): domain Eukaryota; kingdom Metazoa; phylum Arthropoda; class Malacostraca; order Decapoda; family Cambaridae; genus Procambarus; species Procambarus clarkii. The sequence goes on from NC_091198.1 coordinate 31,494,591, forward strand.
GCCTCTGTATCCTTCTTTTAAGCCTCTGCATCACTCTCTTAAGCCTCTGCATCAATCTCGTAAGCCTCTGAATCACTCTCTTGAGCCTCTGCATCCCTCTCTTGAACCACTGCATCACACTTTTCATCCTCTGCATCACTCTCTTGAGCCTCAGCATCAATCTCGTCAGCCTCAGCATCCCTCTCTTAAGCCTCTGCGTTCTTCTCTTCAGCCTCTGCATTCCTCTCTTTAGCCTCTGCATCACTCTCTTGATCCTCTGCATCTCTCTCTCTCTAGCCTCTGCATCACTCTCTTTAGCCTCTTCATCACTCTCTTGAGCCTCTGCATCCTTCTCTTGATCCTCTGCATCACTCTCTCGAGCCTCTGCATCACTCTCTTGAACTCCTGAATCCCTCTCATGAGCCTCTGCATCCCTCTCTTGAGCCTTTGCATCACTCTCTTAAGCCTCTGCATCCCTCTCTTGAGGATCTGCGTCACTCTCAAGAGCTTCTGCATCTCTCTCTTCAGCGTCTGCATCACTCTCTTGATCCTCTGCATCACTCTCTTGAGCCTCTGCATCATTCTCTTGAGCCTCTGCATCACTCTCTTGAGCCTCTGCATCCCACTCTTGAGCCTCTGCAACACTCTCTTGAGCCTCTGCATCCCTCTCTTAAGCCTCTGCATCACTCTCTTAAGCCTCTGCATCACTCTCGTAAGCCTCGGCACCACTCTCTTCAGCCTCTGCATCCCTCTCAAGAGTCTCTGCATCACTCTCTTGAGCCTCTCCATCACTCTCTTGAGCGTCTGCATCACTCTTTTCAGCCCCTACATCCCTCTCTTGAGCCTCTGCATCCCTCTTATGAGCCTCTGCATCACTCTGTTGAGCCTCTGCATCTCTCTCTCTTGAGCCTCTGCATCACTCTCTTGAGCCTCTGCATCCCTCTCGTAAGCCTCTGCAACACTCTCTTCGGCCTCTGCATCACTCTCATAAACCTCTGCATCCCTCTCCTGATCATCTGCATAACTCTCTTGAGCCTCTGCTTCACTCTCTTGAGCCTCTACATCACTCTCTTGTTCCTCTGCATAACTCTCTTGAGCCTCTGCATCACTCTTTTGAGCCTCTGCATCACTCTCTTGAGCCTCTGCATCCCACTTTTGAGCCTCTGCAACACTCTCTTCAGCCTCTGCATCACTCTTTTAAGCCTCTGATTCCCTCTCTTGAGCCTCTGCATCACTCTCTTGAGCCTCTACATCACTCTCTAGAGCCTCTGCATCACTCTCTTCAGCATTTGCATCACTCTCTTAAGCCTCTGCTTCCCTCTCTTGATCCTCTGCATCACTCTCTTGAGCATCTGCATCACTCTCTTGATCCTCTGCATCACTCTCTTGAGCCTCTGCATTACTCTCTTGAGCCTCTACATCACTCTCTTTAGCCTCTGCATCACTCTCTTCAGCCTCTGAATCACTCTCTTAAGCCTCTGCATCCCTCTCTTGATCCTCTGCATCACTCTCTTGAGCCTCTGCATCATTCTCTTGAGCCTCTGCATCCCTCTCTTAAGCCTCTACATCATTCTCTTGAGCCTCTGCATCACTTTCTTGAGCCTCTGCATCACTCTCTTAAGCCTCTGCATCACTCTCTGGAGCCTCTGCATCCCTCTCTGGAGCCTCAACATCCCTCTCTTGAGCCTCTGCAGCACTCCCTTGAGCCTCTTCATCATTTTCTTGAGCCTCTGCATCCCTCTCATAAGCCTCTGCATCCCTCTCTTGAGCCTCTGCATCACTCTCTTAAGCCTCTGCATCACTCTCGTAAGCCTCTGCATCACTCTCTTAAGCCTCTGCATCTCTCTCTTCAGTCTCTGCATCACTCTCTTCATCCTCTGCATCACTCTCTTGAGCCTCTGCATCATTCTCTAGAGCCTTTCATCCCTATCTTAAGCCTCTACATCATTCTCTTGAGCCTCTGCATCCCTCTCTTGAGCCTTTGCTTCACTTTCAAGTGCCTCTGCATCTTTCTCTTGTGCATCTGCGTCCCTCACTTTAGAAACGGCATCCCTCTCTTGAGCCTCTGCATCACTCTCTTAAGCCTATGCATCATTCTCTTGAGTCTCTGTATCACTCTCTTCATCCTCTGCATCCCTCACTTGAGCATCTGCATCACTCTCTTGGGCCCCTGCATCCATCTCTTGAGCCTCTGCATAACTCTCTTGAGCCTCTGCATCACCCTCTTAAGCCTCTGTAACCTTATTTTGAGCCTCTGCATCACTTTCTTAAGCCTCTGCATCCCTTTCTTGAGCCTCTGCATCCCGCTTAAGAGCCTCTGCATCCCTCTCCTGAGCCTTTGCATCACTCTCTTAAGCATCTGCATCCCTCTCTTGAGCCTCAGCATTACTCTCGTAACCCTCTGAATCACTCTCTTGAGCCTCCACATAACTCTCTTGAGTCTCTGCATCACTCTCTTGAGCCTCTGCATCATTCTCTAGAGCCTCGGCGTCCCTCTCTTAAGCCCCTACATGATACTCTTAAGCCTCTGCATCCCTCTCTTGAGCCTTTGCATCACTCTCAATTGCCTCTGCATCTTTCTCTTGTGCCTCTGCATCAATCACTTTTGCCTCTGCATCCCTCTCATGAGCCTCTGCATCCCTCTCTTAAGCCTCTGCATCACACTCGTAAACCTCTGAATCACTCTCTTGAGCCTCTCTATCACTCTCTTGAGCCTTTGCATCACTCTCAAGTGTCTCTGCATCACTCGCTTAAGCCTCTGCATCCCTCTCTTGAGCATCTGCATCACTCTCAAGAGCCTCTGCATCCCTCTCTTGTGCCTCTGCATCCCTCACTTCAGCCTCTGCTTCCCTCTCTTGAGCCTCTGCATCCCTCTCTTGAGCCTCTGCATCCCTCTCTTGAGCCTCTGCATCCTTCTCTTAAGCCTCTGCATCACTCTCTTAAGCCTCAGCATCACTCTCGTAAACCTCTGAATCACTCTCTTGAGCCTCTCCATCACTCTCTTGAGCCCCTGCATCCCTCTCTTGAGCCTCTGCATCGCTCTCTCTTGAGCCTCTGCATCACCCTCTTAATCCTCTGCATCCCTCTTTTGAGCCTCTGCATCACTTTCTTAAGCCTCTGCATCCTTTTCTTGAGCCTCTGCGTCTCTCTCTCTTGAACTCCTGCATCCATCTCATGAGCCTCTGCATCCCTCTCTTGAGCCTTTGCATCACTCGCTTAAGATTCTGCATCTCTCTCTTAAGCCTCTGCATCACTCTCAAGATCCTCTGCATCCCTCGCTTGTGCCTCTGCATCCCTCACTTGAGCCTCTGCATAACTCTCTTGAGCCCCGGCATCCCTCTCTTGAGCCTCTGCATCACACTCTTGAGCCTCTGCATCACTCTCTTGAGGCTCTGCATCAGTCTCTAGAGCCTCTGCATCACTATCTTCAGCCTTTGCATCACTCTCTTAAGCCTCTGCTTCCCTCTCTTGATCCTCTGCATCACTCTCTTGAGCATCTGCATCACTCTCTTGATCCTCTGCATCACTCTCTTGAGCCTCTGCATTACTCTCTTGAGCCTCTACATCACTCTCTTTAGCCTCTGCATCACTCTCTTCAGCCTCTGCATCACTCTCTTAAACCTCTGCATCCCTCTCTTGATCCTCTGCATCACTCTCTTGAGCCTCTGCATCATTCTCTTGAGCCTCTGCATCCCTCTCTTCAGCCTCTACATCATTCTCTTGAGCCTCTGCATTACTTTCTTGATCCTCTGCATCACTCTCTTAAGCCTCTGCATCTCTCTTTTCAGCCTCTGCATCCCTCTCTGGAGCCTCAACATCCCTCTCTTGAGCCTCTGCAGCACTCCCTTGAGCCTCTTCATTATTCTCTTGGGCCTCTGCATCCCTCTCTTGAGCCTCTGCATCACTCTCTCGATCCTCTGCATCACTCTCTTCATCCTCTGCATCCCTCACTTGAGCATCTGCATCACTCTCTTGGGCCCCTGCATCCATATCTTAAGCCTCTGCATAACTCTCTTGAGCCTCTGCATCTCCCTCTTAAGCCTCTGCATCCTTATTTTGAGCCTCTGCATCACTTTCTTAAGCCTCTGCATCCCTTTCTTGAGCCTCTGCATCCCTCTCAAGAGCCTCTGCATCCCTCTCCTGAGCCTTTGCATCACTCTCTAAAGCATCTGCATCCCTCTCTTCAGCCTCAGCATCACTCTCGTAACCCTCAGAATCACTCTCTTGAGCCTCCACATAACTCTCTTGAGTCTCTGCATCACTCTCTTGAGCCTCTGCATCATTCTCTAGAGCCTCTGCATCCCTCTCTTAAACCACTACATGATACTCTTGAGCCTCTGCATCCCTCTCTTGAGCCTTTGCATCACTCTCAAGTGCCTCTGCATCTTTCTCTTGTGCCTCTGCATCAATCACTTTAGCCTCTGCATCCCTCTCTTAAGCCTCTGCATCACTCTCGTAAACCTCTGAATCACTCTCTTGAGCCTCTCCATCACTCTCTTGAGCCTTTGCATCACTCTCTTGAGCCTTTGCATCACTCTCAAGTGTCTCTGCATCACTCTCTTAAGCCTCTGCATCCCTCACTTCAGCCTCTGCTTCCCTCTCTTGAGCCTCTGCATCCCTCTCTTGAGCCTCTGCATCCCTCTCTTGAGCCTCTGCATCCTTCTCTTAAGCCTCTGCATCACTCTCTTAAGCCTGTGCATCACTCTCGTAAACCTCTGAATCACTCTCTTGAGCCTCTCCATCACTCTCTTGAGCCCCTGCGTCCCTCTCTTGAGCCTCTGCATCACTCTCTCTTGAGCCTCTGCATCACCCTCTTAAGCCTCTGCATCCCTCTTTTGAGCCTCTGCATCACTTTCTTAAGCCTCTGCATCCCTTTCTTGAGCCTCTGCGTCTCTCTCTCTTGAACTCCTGCATCCATTTCATGAGCCTCTGCATCCCTCTCTTGAGCCTTTGCATCACTCGCTTAAGAATCTGCATCCCTCTCTTGAGCCCCGGCATCCCTCTCTTGAGCCTCTGCATCCCTCTCCTGAGCCTCTGCATCCCTCTCTTAATCCTCTGCATCACTCTCTTAAGCCTCTGCATCACTCTCATAAGCCTCTGAATCACTCTCTTGAGCCTCTGCATCCCTCTCTTGAGCCTCTGTCCCACTCTCTTCAGCCTCTGCATCCCTCTCTAGAGTCTCTGCATCACTCTCTTGAGCCTCTCCGTCACTCTCATGAGCCTCTGCATCACTCTTTTGAGCCTCTACATCCCTCTCTTGAGCCTCTGCATCCCTCTTATAAGCCTCTGCATCACTCTGTTGAGCCTCTGCATCTCTCTCTTGAGCCTCTGCATCACTCTCTTGAGCCTCTGCATCCCTCTCTTAAGCCTCTGCAACACTCTATTCAGCCTCTGCATCACTCTCATAAACCTCTGCATCACTCTCATAAGACTCTGCATCCCTCTCTTGATCATCTGCATAAATCTCTTGAGCCTTTGCATCACTCTCTTGAGCCTCTGCATCCCTCTCTTGAGCCTCTGCAACAATCTCCTCAGCCTCTGCATAACTCTCTTAAGCCTCTGAATCCCTCTGTTGAGACCTCTGCGTCACTCTCTCGAGCCTCTGCATCACTCTCTTGATTCTCTGCATCACTCTCTTGAGCCTCTGCATCACTCGCTTGAGCCTCTGCATCACTCTCTTGAGCCTCTGCAACACTCTCTAGAGCCTCTGCATCATTCTCTTCAGCTTCTGCATCACTCTCTTAAGCCTCTGCTTCCCTCTCTTGATCCTCTGCATCACTCTCTTGAGCCTCTGCATCAATCTCTTATTCCTCTGCATCACTCTCTTGAGCTTCTGCATTACTCTCTTGAGCCTCTACATCACTCTCTTGAGCCTCTGCATCACTCTCTTCATCCTCTGCATCACTCTCTTAAACCTCTGCATCCCTCTCTTGATCCTCTGCATCACTCTCTTGAGCCTCTGCATCATTCTCTTGAGCCTCTGCATTCCTCTCTTAAGCCTCTACATCATTCTCTTGAACCTCTGCATCACTCTCTTGAGCCTCTGCATCACTCTCTTAAGCCTCTGCATCTCTCTCTTCAGCCTCTGCATCACTCTCTGGAGCCTCTACATCCCTCTCTGGAGCCTCAGCATCCCTCTCTTGAGCCTTTTGCATCACTCTCTTTAGCCTCTGCATCCCTCTCTTAAGCCTCTGCATCACTCTCTTGAGCCTCTGCATCCCTCTCTTGAACTCTTGCATCCCTCTCATGAGCCTCTTCATCCCTCTCTTGAGCCTTTGTATCACTCTATTAAGCCTCTGCATCCCTCTCTTGAGCCTCTGCATCACTTTCTTAAGCCTCTGCATCCCACTCTTGAGCCTCTGCATCCCTCAATTCAGCCTCTGCTTCCCTCTCTTGAGCCTCTGCATCCCTCTGTTGAGCATCTGCATCCTTCTATTGAGTCTTTGCATCACTCGCTTAAGCCTCGGCATCCTTCTTTAAAGCCTCTGCATCACTCTCTTGAGCCTCTGCATCCCTCTTTTGAACCACTGCATCACACTCTTCATCCTCTGCATCACTCTCTTGAGCCTCAGCATCATTTTCTTCAGCCTCTGCATCCCTCTCTTAAGCCTCTGCGTCCTTCTCTTCAGCCTCTGCATTCCTCTCTTATGCCTCTGCATCCATTTCTTAAGCCTCTACCTCATTCTCTTGGGCATCTGCATCACTCTCTTGAACCTCTGCATCACTCTCTTGAGCCTCTGCTTCACTCTCTTGAGCCTCTACATCCCTCTCTTGAGCCTCTGCATCCCTCTCTTGATCCTCTGCATCACTCTCTTGAGCCTCTGCATCACTCTCTTGAGGTCTCTGCATCACTCTCTTAAACCTCTAAATCCTTCTCTTGATCCTCTGCATCACTCTCTCTAGCCTCTGCATCATTCTCTTGAACTCCTGAATCCCTCTCATGAGCCTCTGCATCCCTCTCTTGAGCCTTTGCATCACTCTCTTAAGCCTCTGCATCCCTCGCTTGAGCATCTGCGTCACTCTCAAGAGCCTCTGCATCTCTCTTCAGCGTCTGCATCACTCTCTTGATCCTCTGCATCACTCTCTTCAGCCTCTGCATCATTCTCTTGGGCCTCTGCATCCCTCTCTTAAGCCTCTACATCATTCTCTTGATTCTCTCCATAACTCTCTTGAGCCTCTGCAACACTCTCTTGAGCCTCTGCATCACTCTCTCTTGAGCCTCTGCATCACCCTCTTAAGCCTCTGCATCCCTCTTTTGAGCCTCTGTATCACTTTCTTAAGCCTCTGCATGCCTTTCTTGAGCCTCTGCGTCTCTCTCTCTTGAACTCCTGCATCCATCTCATGAGCCTCTGCATCCCTCTCTTGAGCCTTTGCATCACTAGCTTAAGATTCTGCATCCCTCTCTTAAGCCTCTGCATCACTCTCAAGATCCTCTGTATCCCTCACTTGTGCCTCTGCATCCTTCACTTGAGCCTCTGTACCCCTCTCTTGAGCCCCGGCATCCCTCTCTTGAGCCTCTGCATCCCTCTCTAGAGCCTCTGCATCCTTCTCTTAATCCTCTGCATCACTCTCTTAAGCCTCTGCATCACTCTCGTAAGCCTCTGCATCACTCTCGTAAACCTCTGAATCACTCTCTTGAGCCTCTCCATCACTCTCTTGAGCCCCTGCATCCCTCTCTTGAGCCTCTGCATCACTCTCTCTTGAGCCTCTGCATCACCCTCTTAAGCCTCTGCATCCCTCTTTTGAGCCTCTGTATCACTTTCTTAAGCCTCTGCATGCCTTTCTTGAGCCTCTGCGTCTCTCTCTCTTGAACTCCTGCATCCATCTCATGAGCCTCTGCATCCCTCTCTTGAGCCTTTGCATCACTAGCTTAAGATTCTGCATCCCTCTCTTAAGCCTCTGCATCACTCTCAAGATCCTCTGTATCCCTCACTTGTGCCTCTGCATCCCTCACTTGAGCCTCTGTATCCCTCTCTTGAGCCCCGGCATCCCTCTCTTGAGCCTCTGCATCACTCTCTTAAGCCTCTGCATCACTCTCGTAAGCCTCTGAATCACTCTCTTGAGCCTCTGCATCCCTCTCTCGAGTCTCTGCATCACTCTCTTGAGCCTCTCCGTCACTCTCATGAGCCTCTGCATCACTCTTTTGAGCCTCTACATCCCTCTCTTGAGCCTCTGCATCACTCTTATAAGCCTCTGCATCACTCTGTTGAGCCTCTGCATCTCTCTCTTCATTCTCTGCATCACTCTCTTGAGCCTCTGCATCACTCTCTTGAGCCTCTGCAACACTCTCTAGAGCCTCTGCATCATCTCTTCAGCTTCTGCATCACTCTCTTAAGCCTCTGCTTCCCTCTCTTGATCCTCTGCATCACTCTCTTGAGCCTCTGCATCAATCTCTTATTCATCTGCATCACTCTCTTGAGCTTCTGCATTACTCTCTTGAGCCTCTACATCACTCTCTTGAGCCTCTGCATCACTCTCTTTAGCCTCTGCATCACTCTCTTAAACCTCTGCATCCCTCTCTTGATCCTCTGCATCACTCTCTTGAGCCTCTGCATCATTCTCTTGAGCCTCTGCATCCCTCTCTGAATCGTCTCTACATCATTCTCTTGAACCTTTGCATCACTCTTGAGCCTCTGCATCACTCTCTTAAGCCTCTGCATCTCTCTCTTCAGCCTCTGCATCAATCTCTGGAGCCTCTGCATCCCTCTCTGGAGCCTCAGCATCCCTCTCTTGAGCCTCTGCATCACTCTCTTGAGCCTCTGCATCCCTCTCTTAAGCTTCTGCATCACTCTCTTGAGCCTCTGCATCCCTCTCTTGAACTCTTGCATCAATCTCATGAGCCTCTTCATCCCTCTCTTGAGCCTTTGCATCACTCTATTAAGCCTCTGCATCCCTCTCTTGAGCCTCTGCATCACTTTCTTAAGCCTCTGCATCCCATTCTTGAGCCTCTGCATCCCTCACTTCAGCCTCTGCTTCCCTCTCTTGAGCCTCTACATGCCTCTGTTGAGCCTCTGCATCCTTCTCTTGAGTCTTTGCATCACTCTCTTAAGCCTCGGCATCCTTCTTTTAAGCCTCTGCATCACTCTCTTAAGCCTCTGCATCAATCTCGTAAGCCTCTGAATCACTCTCTTGAGCCTCTGCATCCCTCTTTTGAACCACTGCATCACACTCTTCATCCTCTGCATCACTCTCTTGAGCCTCAGCATCATTCTCTTCAGCCTCTGCATCCCTCTCTTAAGCCTCTGCGTCCTTCTCTTCAGCCTCTGCATTCCTCTCTTATGCCTCTGCATCCAATTCTTAAGCCTGTACCTCATTCTCTTGTGCATCTGTATCACTCTCTTGAACCTCTGCATCACTCTCTTGAGCCTCTGCATCACTCTCTTGAGCCTCTACATCCCTCTCTTGAGCCTCTGCATCCCTCTCTTGATCCTCTGCATCACTCTCTTGAGCCTCTGCATCACTCTCTTGAGGTCTCTGCATCACTCTCTTAAACCTCTAAATCCTTCTCTTGAGCCTCTACATCACTCTCTCTAGCCTCTGCATCACTCTCTTGAACTCCTGAATCCCTCTCATGAGCCTCTGCATCCCTCTCTTGAGCCTTTGCATCACTCTCTTAAGCCTCTGCATCCCTCTCTTGAGCATCTGCGTTACTCTCAAGAGCCTCTGCATCTCTCTCTTCAGCCTCTGCATCATTCTCTTGAGCCTCTGCATCCCTCTCTTAAGCCTCTCCATCATTCTCTTGATTCTCTCCATAACTCTCTTGAGCCTCTGCATCACTCTCTTGAGCCTCTGCATCCCACTCTTGAGCCTCTGCAACACTCTCTTCAGCCTCTGCATCACTCTCTTATGCCTCTGAATCCCTCTCTTGAGGCCTCTACGTCTCTCTCTCGAGCCTCTGCATCACTCTCTTGATTCTCTGCATCACTCTCTTGAGCCTCTGCATCACTCTCTTGAGCCTCTGCATCACTCTCTTGAGCCTCTGCATCACTCTCTAGAACCTCTGAATCACTCTCTTCAGCCTCTGCATCACTCTCTTAAGCCTCTGTTTCCCTCTCTTGATCCTCTGCATCACTCTCGAGTGCATCTGCATCACTCTCTTGATCCTCTGCATCACTCTCTTAAGCCTCTGCATCCCTATCTTGATCCTCTGCATCACTCTCTTGAGCCTCTGCATCATTCTCTTGAGCCTCTGCATCCCTCTCCTAAGCCTATTCATCATTCTCTTGAGCCTCTGCATCACTTTCTTGAGCCTCTGCATCACTCGCGTAAGCCTCTGCATCTCTCTCTTCAGCCTCTGCATCACTCTCTAGAGCCTCTGCATCCCTCTCTGGAGCCTCAGCATACCTCTCTTGATTCTCTGCAGCACTCCTTTGAGCCTCTTCATCATTCTCTTGGGCCTCTGCATCCCCCTCTTAAGCCTCTGCATCACTCTCTTCAGCCTCTGCATCCCTCTCTTAAGCCTCTGCATCACTCTCTTGAGTCTCTGCATCCCTCTCTTGAACTCCTGCATCCCTCTCATAAGCCTCTTCATCCCTCTCTTGAGCCTTTGCATCACTCTCGTAAGCCTCTGCATCCCTCTCTTGAGCCTCTGCATCACTCTCAAGAGCCTCTGCATCCCTCTCTTGTGCCTCTGCATCCCTCACTTCAGCCTCTGCTTTCCTCTCTTGAGCCTCTGCATCCCTCTCTTGAGCCTCTGCATCCCTCTCTTGAGCCTCTGCATCCCTCTCTTAAGCCTCTGCATCACTCTCTTAAGCCTCTGAATCACTCTCGTAAGCCTCTGAATCACTCTCTTGAGCCTCTGCATCACTCTCTTGAACCGCTGCATCCCTCTCCTGAGCCTCTGCATCACTCTCTTGGGCCTCTGCATCACCCTTTTTAGCCTCTGCATCCCTCTTTTGAGCCTCTGCATCACTTTCTTAAGCCTCTGCATTCCTCTCTTGAGCCTCTGCATCCCTCTATTGAACTCCTGCATCTCTCTCATGAGCCTCTGCATCCCTCTCTTGAGTCTTTGCATCACTCTCTTAAGCCTCTGCATCCTTCTCTTAAGCCTCTGCATCACTCTCTTAAGCCTCTGCATCAATCTCGTAAGCCTCTGAATCACTCTCTTGAGCCTCTGCATCCCACTTCTGGACCTCTGCATCACACTCTTCATCCTCTGCATTACTCTCTATAGCCTCTGCATCAGTCTCCTAAGCCTCTGCATCACTCTCTTAAGCCTCTGCATCTCTCTCTCTTTAGCCTCTGCATCATTCTCTTCAGCCTCTACATCATTCTCTTGAGCCTCTGCATCCCTCTCTTGAGCCTTTGCATCACTCTCAAGAGCCTCTGCATCTTTCTCTTGTGCCTCTGCATCCCTCACTTTTGACTCTGCATCCCTCTCTTGAGCCTCTGCATCCCTTTCTTGAGCCTATTCATCCCTCTCTTGAGCCTCTGCATCCCTCTCTTTAGCCTCTGCATAACTCTCTTAAGCCTCTGCATCACTCTCGTAAGCCTCTGCATCACTCTCTTAAGCCTCTGCATCTCTCTCTTCATCCTCTGCATCACTCTCTTGATCCTCTGCATCACTCTCTTGAGCCTTTGCATCACTCTCAAGTGTCTCTGCATCTTTCTCTTGTGCCTCTGCATCACTCTCTTAAGCCTCTGAATCCCTCTCTTGAGGCCTCTGCGTCACTCTCTCGAGCCTCTGCATCACTCTCTTGATTCTCTGCATTACTCTCTTGAGCCTCTGCATCACTCTCTTGAGCCTCAGCATCACTCTCTTGAGCCTCTGCATCACTCTCTTGAGCCTCTGCATTACTCTCTAGAACCTCTGCATCACTCTCTTCAGCCTCTGCATCACTCTCTTTAGCTTTTGCTTCCCTCTCTTGATCATCTGCATCACTCTCTTGAGCATCTGCATCACTCTCTTGATCCTCTGCATCACTCTCTTAAGCCTCTACATCATTCTCTTGAGCCTCTGCATCACTTTCTTGAGCCTCTGCATCACTCTCTTAAGCCTCTGCATCTCTCTCTTCTGCCTCTGCATCACACTCTGGAGCCTCTGCATCCCTCTCTGGAGACTCAGCATCCCTCTCTTGAACTCCTGCATCTCTCTCATGAGCCTCTGCATCCCTCTCTTGAGTCTTTGCGTCACTCTCTTAAGCCTCTGCATCCTTCTCTTAAGCCTTTGCATCCCTCTCTTAAGCCTATACAACACTTTCAAGAGCCTCTGCATCCCTCTCTTGTGACTCTGCATCCCGCACTTCAGCCTCTGCTTCCCTCTCTTGAACCCCTGCATCCCTCTCTTGAGCCTTTGCATCACTCTCTTAGGCCTCTGCATCACCCTTTAAACCTCTGCATCCCTCTTTTGAGCCTCTGCATCACTTTCTTAAGCCTCAGCATTCCTCTCTTGAGCCTCTGCATCCCACTCTTGAACTCCTGCATCTCTCTCATGAGCCTCTGCATCCCTCTCTTGAGGCTTTGCATAACTCTCTTAAGCCTCTGCATCCTTCTCCTAAGCCTCTGCATCACTCTCCTAAGCCTCTGCATCAATCTCGTAAGCCTCTGAATCACTCTCTTGAGCCTCTGCATCCCTCTCTTGGACCTCTGCATCACACTCTTCATCCTCTGCATTACTCTCTTGAGCCTCTGCATCAGTCTCCTAAGCCTCTGCATCACTCTCTTAAGCCTCTGCACCATTCTCTTCAGCCTCTGCATTCCTCTCTTAAGCCTCTGCATCACTCTCCTGATCCTCTGCATCCCTCTCTTAAGGCTCTGCATCATTCTCTTGAACCCCTGCATCATTCTCTTGAGCCTCTGCATCCCTTTCTTAAGCCTCTACCTCATTCTCTTGTGCTTCTGCATCACTCTCTTCAGCTTCTGCATCACTCTCTTGATCCTCTGCATCACTCTCTTGAGCCTCTGCATTACTCTCTTGAGATCTCTGCATCACTCTCTCTTAAACCTCTAAATCCTTCTCTTGAGCCTCTGCATAACTCTCAGAGCCTATGCATCACTGTCTTGAACTCCTGCATCCCTCTCATGAGCCTCTGCATCCCTCTCTTGAGCCTTTGCATCACTCTCTTGATCCTCTGCATCACTCTCTTGAGCCTCTGCATCATCCTCTTGAGCCTCTGCATCTCTCTCCTAAGCCTCTACATCATTCTCTTGAGCCTCTGCATCCCTCTCTTGAGCCTTTGCATCACTCTCAAGTGCCTCTGCATCTTTCTCTTGTGCCTCTGCATCCCTCACTTTAGCCTCTGCATCCCTCACTTGAGCCTCTGCATCCCTCTCTTGAGCCTATTCATCCCTCTCTTGAGCCTCTGCATCCCTCTCTTGAGCCTCTGCATAACTCTCTTAAGCCTCTGCATCACTCTCGTGAGCCTCTGCATCCCTCTCTTAAGCCTCTGCATCTCATTCTTCAGCCTCTGCATCACTCTCTTGATCCTCTGCATCACTCTCTTGAGCCTTTGCATCACTCTCAAGTGTCTCTGCATCTTTCTCTTGTGCCTCTGCATCCCTCACTTTAGCCTCTGCATCACTCTCGCAAGCCTCTGCATCCCTCTCTTAAGCCTCTGCATCACTCTCGTAAACCTCTGAATCACTCTCTTGATCCACTCCATCATTCTCTTGAGCCCCTGCATCCCTCCCTTGAGCCTCTGCATCACTCTCTTGAGCCTCTGCATCACCCTCTTAAGCCTCTGCATCCCTCTTTTAAACCTATGCATCACGTTCCTAAGCCTCTGCATCCCTTTCTTGAGCCTCTGCGCCTCTCTCTTGAACTCCTGCATCCATCTCATACGCCTCTGCATCCCTCACTTGAGCCTTTGCATCACTCACTTAAGATTCTGCATCCCTCTCTTAAGCCTCTGCATCACTCTCAAGAGCCTCTGCATCCCTCGCTTGTGCCTCTGCATTCCTAACTTGAGCCTCTGCATCCCTCTCTTGAGCCCCTGCATCCCTCTCTTGAGCCTCTGCATCCCTCACTTGAGCCTCTGCATCACTCTCTCGATCCTCTGCATCACTCTCTTCATCCTCTGCATCCCTCACTTGAGCATCTGCATCACCCTCTTGGGCCCCTGCATCCATCTCTTAAGCCTCTGCATAACTCTCTTGAGCCTCTGCATCACTTTCTTAAGCCTCTGCATCCCTTTCTTGAGCCTCTGCATCCCTCTCAAGAGCCTCTGCATCCCTCTCCTGAGCCTTTGCATCACTCTCTAAAGCATCTGCATCCCTCTCTTGAGCCTCAGCATCACTCTCGTAACCCTCTGAATCACTCTCTTGAGCCTCCACATAACTCTCTTGAGTCTCTGCATCACTCTCTTGAGCCTCTGCATCATTCTCTAGAGCCTCTGCATCCCTCTCTTAAGCCACTACATGATACTCTTGAGCCTCTGCATCCCTCTCTTGAGCCTTTGCATCACTCTCAAGTGCCTCTGTATCTTTCTCTTGTGCCTCTGCATCAATCACTTTAGCCTCTGCATCCCTCTCTTGAGCCTCTGCATCCCTCTCTTAATCCTCTGCATCGCTCTCGTAAACCTCTTGAGCCTCTTCATCACTCTCTTGAGCCTTTGCATCACTCTCTTGAGCCGTTGCATCACTCGCAAGTGTCTCTGCATCACTCTCTTAAGCCTCTGCATCCCTCACTTCAGCCTCTGCTTCCCTCTCTTGAGCCTCTGCATCCCTCTCTTGAGCCTCTGCATCCCTCTCTTGAGCCTCTGCATCCTTCTCTTAAGCCTCTGCATCACTCTCTTAAGCCTGTGCATCACTCTCGTAAACCTCTGAATCACTCTCTTGAGCCTCTCCATCACTCTCTTGAGCCCCTGCCTCCCTCTCTTGAGCCTCTGCATCACTCTCTCTTGAGCCTCTGCATCACTCTCTTAAGCCTCTGCATCCCTCTTTTGAGCCTCTGCATCACTTTCTTAAGCCTCTGCATCCCTTTCTTGAGCCTCTGCGTCTCTCTCTCTTGAACTCCTGCATCCATCTCATGAGCCTCTGCATCCCTCTCTTGAGCCTTTGCATCACTCGCTTAAGATTCTGCATCCCTCTCTTAAGCCTCTGCATCACTCTCAAGATCCTCTGCATCCCTCGCTTGTGCCTTTGCATCCCTCACTTGAGCCTGTGCATCCCTCTCTAGAGCCCCGGCGTCCCTCTCTTGAGCCTCTGTCCCACTCTCTTCAGCCTCTGCATCCCTCTCTAGAGTCTCTGCATCACTCTCTTGAGCCTCTCCGTCACTCTCATGAGCCTCTGCATCACTCTTTTGAGCGTCTACATCCCTCTCTTGAGCCTCTGCATCCCTCTTATAAGCCTCTGCATCACTCTGTTGAGCCTCTGCATCTCTCTCTTGAGCCTCTGCATCACTCTCTTGAGCCTCTGCATCCCTCTCTTAAGCCTCTGCAATACTCTATTCAGCCTCTGCATCACTCTCATAAACCTCTGCATCACTCTCATAAGACTCTGCATCCCTCTCTTGATCATCTGCATAACTCTCTTGAGCCTTTGCATCACTCTCTTGAGCCTCTGCATCCCTCTCTTGAGCCTCTGCAACACTCTCTTCAAGCTCTGCATTACTCTCTTAAGCCTCTGAATCCCTCTCTTGAGGCCTCTGCGTCACTCTCTCGAGCCTCTGCATCACTCTCTTGATTCTCTGCATCACTCTCTTGAGCCTCTGCATCACTCTCTTGAGCCTCTGCATCACCCTCTTAAGCCTCTGCATCCCTCTTTTGAGCCTCTGTATCACTTTCTTAAGCCTCTGCATGCCTTTCTTGAGCCACTGCGTCTCTCTCTCTCTTGAACTCCTGCATCCATCTCATGAGCCTCTGCATCCCTCTCTTGAGCCTTTGCATCACTAGCTTAAGATTCTGCATCCCTCTCTTAAGCCTCTGCATCACTCTCAAGATCCTCTGCATCCCTCGCTTGTGAATCTGCATCCCTCACTTGAGCCTCTGCATCCCTCTCTTGAGCCCCGGCATCCCTCTCTTGAGCCTCTGCATCCCTCTCTTGAGCCTCTGCATCCCTCTCTTAATCCTCTGCATCACTCTCTTAAGCCTCTGCATCACTCTCGTAAGCCTCTGAATCACTCTCTTGAGCCTCTGCATCCCTCTCTTGAGCCTCTGCCCTACTCTCTTCAGCCTCTGCATCCCTCTCTCGAGTCTCTGCATCACTCTCTTGAGCCTCTCCGTCACTCTCATGAGCCTCTGCATCACTCTTTTGAGCCTCTACATCCCTCTCTTGAGCCTCTGCATCCCTCTTATAAGCCTCTGCATCACTCTGTTGAGCCTCTGCATCTCTCTCTTGAGCCTCTGCATCACTCTCTTGAGCCTCTGCATCCCTCTCTTAAGCCTCTGCAACACTCTATTCAGCCTCTGCATCACTCTCATAAACCTCTGCATCACTCTCATAAGACTCTGCATCCCTCTCTTGATCATCTGCATAACTCTCTTGAGCCTTTGCATCACTCTCTTGAGCCTCTGCATCCCTCTCTTGAGCCTCTGCAACACTCTCTTCAGCCTCTGCATAACTCTCTTAAGCCTCTGAATCCCTCTCTTGAGGCCTCTGCGTCACTCTCTTGAGCCTCTGCATCACTCTCTTGATTCTCTGCATCACTCTCTTGAGCCTCTGCATCACTCTCTTGAGCCTTTGCATCACTCTCTTGAGCCTCTGCAACACTCTCTAGAGCCTCTGCATCACTCTCTTCAGCTTCTGCATCACTCTCTTAAGCCTCTGCTTCCCTCTCTTGATCCTCTGCATCACTCTCTTGAGCCTCTGCATCAATCTCTTATTCCTCTGCATCACTCTCTTGAGCTTCTGCATTACTCTCTTGAGCCTCTACATCACTCTCTTGAGCCTCTGCATCACTCTCTTCAGCCTCTACATCACTCTCTTAAACCTCTGCATCCCTCTGTTGATCCTCTGCATCACTCTCTTGAGCCTCTGCATCCCTCTCTTAAGCCTCTACATCATTCTCTTGAACCTCTGCATCACTCTCTTGAGCCTCTGCATCACTCTCTTAAGCCTCTGCATCTCTCTCTTCAGCATCTGCATCACTCTCTGGAGCCTCTGCATCCCTCTCTGGAGTCTCAGCATCCCTCTCTTGAGCCTCTGCATCACTCTCTTCAGCCTCTGCATCCCTCTCTTAAGCCTCTGCATCACTCTCTTGAGCCTCTGCATCCCTCTCTTGAACTCTTGCATCCCTCTCATGAGCCTCTTCATCCCTCTCTTGAGCCTTTGCATCACTCTATTAAGCCTCTGCATCCCTCTCTTGAGCTTCTGCATCACTTTCTTAAGCCTCTGCATCCCACTCTTGAGCCTCTGCATCCCTATCTTCAGCCTCTGCTTCCCTCTCTTGAGCCTCTGCATCCCTCTGTTGAGCCTCTGCATCCTTCTCTTGAGTCTTTGCATCACTCTCTTAAGCCTCGGCATCCTTCTTTTAAGCCTCTGCATCCCTCTTTTGAACCACTGCATCACACTCTTCATCCTCTGCATCACTCTCTTGAGCCTCAGCATCATTCTCTTCAGCCTCTGCATCCCTCTCTTAAGCCTCTGCGTCCTTCTCTTCAGCCTCTGCATTCCTCTCTTATGCCTCTGCATCACTCTCTTCAGCCTCTGCATCCCTCTCTTAAGCCTCTGCATCACTCACTTGAGCCTCTGCATCCCTCTCTTGAACTCTTGCATCCCTCTCATGAGCCTCTTCGTCCCTCTCTTGAGCCTTTGCATCACTCTATTAAGCCTCTGCATCCCTCTCTTGAGCCTCTGCATCACTTTCTTAAGCCTCTGCATCCCACTCTGGAGCCTCTGCATCCCTCACTTCAGCCTCTGCTTCCCTCTCTTGAGCCTCTGCATCCCTCTGTTGAGCCTCTGCATCCTTCTCTTGAGTCATTGCATCACTCTCTTAAGCCTCGGCATCCTTCTCTTGAGCCTCTGCATCCCTCTTTTGAACCACTGCATCACACTCTTCATCCTCTGCATCACTCTCTTGAGCCTCAGCATCATTCTCTTCAGCCTCTGCATCCCTCTCTTAAGCCTCTGCGTCCTTCTCTTCAGCCTCTGAATTCCTCTCTTATGCCTCTGCATCCATTTCTTAAGCCTCTACCTCATTCTCTTGTGCATCTGTATCACTCTCTTGAACCTCTGCATCACTCTCTTGAGCCTCTACATCCCTCTCTTGAGCCTCTGCATCCCTCTCTTGATCCTCTGCATCACTCTCTTGAGCCTCTGCATCACTCTCTTGATCCTCTGCATCACTCTCTTGAGCCTCTGCATCACTCTCTTGAGGTCTCTGTATCACTCTCTTAAACCTCTAAATCCTTCTCTTGAGCCTCTGCATCACTCTCTCTAGCCTCTGCATCACTCTCTTGAACTCCTGAATCCCTCTCATAAGCCTCTGCATCCCTCTGTTGAGCCTTTGCGTCACTCTCTTAAGCCTCTGCATCCCTCTCTTGAGCATCTGCCTCACTCTCAAGAGCCTCTGCATCTCTCTCTTCAGCGTCTGCATCACTCTCTTGATCCTCTGCATCACTCTCTTGAGCCTCTGCATCATTCTCTTGAGCCTCTGCATCCCTCTCTTAAGCCTGTACATCATTCTCTTGATTCTCTCTATAACTCTCTTGAGCCTCTGCATCACTCTCTTGAGCCTCTGCATCACTCTCTTGAGCCTCTGCATCCCACTCTTGAGCCTCTGCAGCACTCTCTTGAGCCTCTGCATCCCTCTCTTAAGCCTATTCATCCCTCTCTTGATCCTCTGCATCTCTCTCTTAAGCATCTGCATCACTCTCTTAAGCCTCTGCATCACTCTCGTAAACCTACGAATCACTCTCTTGAGCCTCTCCATCACTCTCTTGAGCCCCTGCATCCCTCTCTTGAGCCTCTGCATCACTCTCTCTTGAGCCTCTGCATCACCCTCTTAAGCCTCTGCATGCCTCTTTTGAGCCTCTGTATCACTTTCTTAAGCCTCTGCATGCCTTTCTTGAGCCACTGCGTCTCTCTCTCTTGAACTCCTGCATCCATCTCATGAGCCTCTGCATCCCTCTTTTGAGCCTTTGCATCACTAGCTTAAGATTCTGCATCCCTCTCTTAAACCTCTGCATCACTCTAAAGATCCTCTGCATCCCTCGCTTGTGCCTCTGCATCCCTCACTTGAGCTTCTGCATCCCTCTCTTGAGCCCCGGCATCCCTCTCTTAATCCTCTGCATCACTCTCTTAAGCCTCTGCATCACTCTCGTAAGCCTCTGAATCACTCTCTTGAGCCTCTGCATCCCTCTTTTGAGCCTCTGCCCCACTCTCTTCAGCCTCTGCATCCCTCTCCCGAGTCTCTGCATCACTCTCTTGAGCCTCTCCGTCACTCTCATGAGCCTCTGCATCACTCTTTTGAGCCTCTACATCCCTCTCTTGAGCCTCTGCATCCCTCTTATAAGCCTCTGCATCACTCTGTTGAGCCTCTGCATCTCTCTCCTGAGCCTCTGCATCACTCTCTTGAGCCTCTATCCCTCTCTTAAGCCTCTGCAACACTCTATTCAGCCTCTGCATCACTCTCATAAACCTCTGCATCACTCTCATAAGACTCTGCATCCCTCTCTTGATCATCTGCATAACTCTCTTGAGACTTTGCATCACTCTCTTGAGCCTCTGCATCCCTCTCTTGAGCCTCTGCAACACTCTCTTCAGCCTCTGCATCCCTCTCTTAAGCCTCTGCGTCCTTCTCTTCAGCCTCTGCATTTCTCTCTTATGCCTCTGCATCCATTTCTTAAGCCTGTACCTCATTCTCTTTTGCATCTGCATCACTCTCTTGAACCTCTGCATCACTCTCTTGAGCCTCTGCATCATTCTCTTGAGCCTCTACATCCCTCTCTTGAGCCTCTGCATCCCTCTCTTGATCTTCTGCATCACTTTCTTGAGCCTCTGCATCACCCTCTTGAGGTCTCTGCATCACTCTCTTAAACCTCTAAATCCTTCTCTTGAGCCTCTGCATCACTCTCTCTAGCCTCTGCATCACTCTCTTAAGCCTCTGCATCCCTCTCTTGAGCATCTGCGTTACTCTCAAGAGCCTCAGCATCTCTCTCTTCAGCCTCTGCATCATTCTCTTGAGCCTCTGCATCCCTCTCTTAAGCCTCTACATCATTCTCTTGATTCTCTCCATAACTCTCTTGAGCCTCTGCATCACTCTCTTGAGCCTCTGCATCACTCTCTTGAGCCTCTGCATCCCACTCTTGAGCCTCTGCAACACTCTCAAGAGCCTCTGCATCTCTCTCTTGAGCCTCTGCATCACTCACTTGAGCCTCTGCATCCCTCTCGTAAGCCTCTGCAACACTCTCTTCAGCCTCTGCATCACTCTCATCAACCTCTGCATCACTCTCATAAGCCTCTGCATCCCTCTCTTGATCATCTGCATAACTCTCTCGAGCCTCTGCTTCACTCTCTTGAGCCTCTGCATCACTCTCTTGATCCTCTGCATAACTCTCTTGAGCCTCTGCATCACTCTCTTGAGCCTCTGCATCACTCTCTTGAGCCTCTGCATCCAACTCTTGAGCCTCTGCAACACTCTCTTCAACCTCTGCATCACTCTCTTAAGCCTCTGAATCCCTCTCTTGAGGCCTCTGCGTCTCTCTCTCGAGCCTCTGCATCACTTTCTTGATTCTCTGCATCACTCTCTTGAGCCTCTGCATCACTCTCTTGAGCCTCTGCATCACTCTCTAGAACCTCTGCATCACTCTCCTCAGCCTCTGCATCACTCTCTTAAGCCTCTGTTTCACTCTCTTGATCCACTGCATCACTCTCTTGTGCATCTGCATCACTCTCTTGATCCTCTGCATCACTCTCTTTAGCCTCTGCATCACTCTCTTCAGCCTCTGCATCACTCTCTTAAGCCTCTGCATCCCTCTCTTGAGGCCTCTGCGTCTCTCTCTCGAGCCTCTGCATCACTTTCTTGATTCTCTGCATCACTCTCTTGAGCCTCTGCATCACTCTCTTGAGCCTCTGCATCACTCTCTTGAGCCTCTGCATCACTCTCTAGAACCTCTGCATCACTCTCTTCAGCCTCTGCATCACTCTCTTAAGCCTCTGTTTCCCTCTCTTGATCCACTGCATCACTCTCTTGTGCATCTGCATCACTCTCTTGATCCTCTGCATCACTCTCTCTTGAGCCTCTGCATCACCCTCTTAAGCCTCTGCATGCCTCTTTTGAGCCTCTGTATCACTTTCTTAAGCCTCTGCATGCCTTTCTTGAGCCACTGCGTCTCTCTCTCTTGAACTCCTGCATCCATCTCATGAGCCTCTGCATCCCTCTCTTGAGCCTTTGCATCACTAGCTTAAGATTCTGCATCCCTCTCTTAAACCTCTGCATCACTCTAAAGATCCTCTGCATCCCTCGCTTGTGCCTCTGCATCCCTCACTTGAGCTTCTGCATCCCTCTCTTGAGCCCCGGCATCCCTCTTAATCCTCTGCATCACTCTCTTAAGCCTCTGCATCACTCTCGTAAGCCTCTGAATCACTCTCTTGAGCCTCTGCATCCCTCTTTTGAGCCTCTGCCCCACTCTCTTCAGCCTCTGCATCCCTCTCCCGAGTCTCTGCATCACTCTCTTGAGCCTCTCCGTCACTCTCATGAGCCTCTGCATCACTCTTTTGAGCCTCTACATCCCTCTCTTGAGCCTCTGCATCCCTCTTATAAGCCTCTGCATCACTCTGTTGAGCCTCTGCATCTCTCTCTTGAGCCTCTGCATCACTCTCTTGAGCCTCTATCCCTCTCTTAAGCCTCTGCAACACTCTATTCAGCCTCTGCATCACTCTCATAAACCTCTGCATCACTCTCATAAGACTCTGCATCCCTCTCTTGATCATCTGCATAACTCTCTTGAGACTTTGCATCACTCTCTTGAGCCTCTGCATCCCTCTCTTGAGCCTCTGCAACACTCTCTTCAGCCTCTGCATCCCTCTCTTAAGCCTCTGCGTCCTTCTCTTCATCCTCTGCATTCCTCTCTTATGCCTCTGCATCCATTTCTTAAGCCTGTACCTCATTCTCTTTTGCATCTGCATCACTCTCTTGAACCTCTGCATCACTCTCTTAAACCTCTAAATCCTTCTCTTGAGCCTCTGCATCACTCTCTTGAGCCTCTGCATCACTCTCTTGATCCTCTGCATCACTCTCTTGAGCCTCTACATCATTCTCTTGAGCCTCTGCATCCCTCTCTCAAGCCTCTACATCATTCTCTTGAGCCTCTGCATAACTTTCTTGAGCCTCTGCATCACTCTCTTAAGCCTCTGCATCTCTCTCTTCAGCCTCTGCATCACTCTCTAGAGCCTCTGCATCCCTCTCTGGAGCCTCAGCATCCCTCTCTTGAGCCTCTGCAGCACTCCCTTGAGCCTCTTCATCATTCTCTTGGGCCTCTGCATCCCTCTCTTAAGCCTCTTGAGCCTCTGCATCCCTCTCTTGAACTCCTGCATCCCTCTCATAAGCCTCTTCATCCCACTCTTGAGCCTTTTGCATCACTCTCTTAAGCCTCTGCATCCCTCTCTTGAGCCTCTGCATCACTCTCAAGAGCCTCTGCATTCCTCTCTTGTGCCTCTGCATCCCTCACTTCAGCCTCTGCTTTCCTCTCTTGAGCCTCTGCATCCCTCTCTTGAGCCTCTGCATCCCTCTCTTGAGCCTCTGCATCCCTCTCTTGAGCCTATGCATCCCTCTCTTAAGCCTCTGCATCACTCTCTTAAGCCTCTGAATCACTCTCGTAAGCCTCTGAATCACTCTCTTGAGCCTCTGCATCACTCTCTTGAACCGCTGCATCCCTCTCGTGAGCCTCTGCATCACTCTCTTGAGCCTCTGCATCACCCTTTTAAGCCTCTGCATCCCTCTTTTGAGCCTCTGCATCACTTTCTTAAGCCTCTGCATTCCTCTCTTGAGCCTCTGCATCCCTCTATTGAACTCCTGCATCTCTCTCATGAGCCTCTGCATCCCTCTCTTGAGTCTTTGCATCACTCTCTTAAGCCTCTGCATCCTTCTCTTTAGCCTCTGCATCACTCTCTTAAGCCTCTGCATCAATCTCGTAAGCCTCCGAATCACACTCTTGAGCCTCTGCATCCCACTTCTGGACCTCTGCATCACACTCTTCATCCTCTGCATTACTCTCTTGAGCCTCTGCATCAGTCTCCTAAGCCTCTGCATCACTCTCTTAAGTCTCTGCATCTCTCTCTCTTTAGCCTCTGCATCACTCTCTTCAGCCTCTGCATCACTCTCTTGAGCCTCTACATCCCTCTCTTTAGCCTCTGCATCCCTCTTTTAAGCCTATGCAACACTCTCAAGAGCCTCTGCAACCTTCTCGTGTGCCTCTGCATCCCTCACTTCAGCCCCTGCTTCCCTCTCTTGAACCCCTGCATCCCTCTCTTGAGCCTCTGCATCACTCTCTTGGGCCTCTACATCACCCTTTAAACCTTTGCATCCCTCTTTTGAGCCTCTGCATCACTTTCTTAAGTCTGTGCATTCCTCTCTTGAGCCTCTGCATCCCTCTCTTGAACTCCTGCATCTTTCTCATGAGCCTCTGCATCCCTCTCTTGAGTCTTTGTATCTCTCTCTTAAGCCTCTGCATCCTTCTCTTAAGCCTCTGCATCACTCTCCTAAGCCTCTGCATCAATCTCGTAAGCCTCTGAATCACTCTCTTGAGCCTCTGCATCCCTCTCTTGGACCTCTGCATCACACTCTTCATCCTCTGCATTACTCTCTTGAGCCTCAGCATCAGTCTCCTATGCCTCTACATCACTCTCTTGAGCCTCTGCATCATTCTCTTCAGCCTCTGCATTCCTCTCTTAAGCCTCTGCATCACGTTCTTGATCCTCTGCATCCCTCTCTTAAGCCTCTGCATCATTCTTTTGAGCCCCTGCATCATTCTCTTGAGCCTCTGCATCCCTTTCCTAAGCCTCTACCTCATTCTCTTGTTCTTCTGCATCACTCTCTTGAACATCTGCATCACTCTCTTATGGCTCTGCATCTCTCTCTCTTGAGCCTCTGCATCACTCTCTTGAGCCTCTGCATCACTCTCTTGAGCCTCTACATCCCTCTCTTGAGCCTCTGCATCCCTCTCTTAAGCCTATGCAACACTCTCTTCAGCCTCTGCATCACTCTCTTGATCCTCTGCATCGCTCTCTTGAGCCTCTGCATTACTCTCTTGAGATCTCTGCATCGCTCTCTTGAGCCTCTGCATTACTCTCTTGAGATCTCTGCATCACTCTCTTAAACCTCTAAATTCTTCTCTTGAGCCTCTGCCTAACTTTCTCGAGCCTCTGCATCACTCTCTTGAACTCCTGCATCCCTCTCATGAGACTCTTCATCCCTCTCTTGAGCCTTTGCATCACTCTCTTAAGCCTCTGCATCCCTCTCTTGAACATCTGCGTCACTCTCAAGAGCCTCTGCATCTCTGTCTTCAGCGTCTACATCACTCTCTTGATCCTCTGCATAACTCTCTTGAGCCTCTGCATCATTCTCTTGAGCCTCTGCATCCCTCTCCTAAGCCCCTACATCATTCTCTTGAGCCTCTGCATCCCTCTCTTGAGCCTTTGCATCACTCTCAAGTGCCTCTACATCATTCTCTTGTGCCTCTGCATCCCTCACTTTAGCCTCTGCATCCCTCTCTTGAGCCTCTGCATCCCTCTCTTGAGCCTATTCATCCCTCTCTTGAGCCTCTGCATCCCTCTCTTTAGCCTCTGCATAACTCTCTTAAGCCTCTGCATCACTCTCGTAAGCCTCTGCATCACTCTCTTAAGCCTCTGCATCTCTCTCTTCATCCTCTGCATCACTCTCTTGATCCTCTGCATCACTCTCTTGAACCTTTGCATCACTCTCAAGTGTCTCTGCATCTTTCTCTTGTGCCTCTGCATCACTCTCTTAAGCCTCTGAATCCCTCTCTTGAGGCCTCTGCGTCACTCTCTCGAGCCTCTGCATCACTCTCTTGAGCCTCTGCATCACTCTCTTGAGCCTCTGCATCACTCTCTTGAGCCTCTGCATCACTCTCTAGAACCTCTGCATCACTCTCTTCAGCCTCTGCATCACTCTCTTAAGCCTCTACATCATTCTCTTGAGCCTCTGCATCACTTTCTTGAGCCTCTGCATCACTCTCTTAAGCCTCTGCATCTCTCTCTTCTGCCTCTGCATCACACTCTGGAGCCTCTGCATCCCTCTCTGGAGACTCAGCATCCCTCTCTTGAGCCTCTGCAGCACTCCCTTGAGCCTCTTCATCATTCTCTTGGGCCTCTGCATCCCTCTCTTAAGCCTCTGCATCACTCTCTTGAGCCTCTGCATCCCTCTCTTAAGCCTCTGCTTCACTCTCTTGAGCCTCTGCATCCCTCTCGTGAACTCCTGCATCCCTCTCATAAGCCTCTTCATCCCTCTCTTGAGCCTTTGCATCACTCGCTTAAGCCTCTGCATCCCTCTCTTGAGCCTCTGCATCACTCTTAAGAGCCTCTGCATCCCTCTCTTCTGCCTCTGCATCCCTCACTTCAGCCTCTGCTTCCCTCTCTTGAGCCTCTGCATCACTCTCTTGAGCCTCTGCATCCCTCTCTTGAGCCTCTGCATCCCTCTCTTAAGCCTCTGCATCACTCTCTTAAGCCTCTGAATCACTCTCGTAAGCCTCTGAATCACTCTCTTGAGCTTCTGCATCACTCTCTTGAACCCCTGCATCCCTCTCTTGAGCCTCTGCATCACTCTCTTCGGCCTCTGCATCACC
Source organism: Procambarus clarkii (assembly GCF_040958095.1). Classification (NCBI taxonomy): domain Eukaryota; kingdom Metazoa; phylum Arthropoda; class Malacostraca; order Decapoda; family Cambaridae; genus Procambarus; species Procambarus clarkii. The sequence continues at coordinate 31,520,249 of NC_091198.1, forward strand.
CTTTTAAGCCTCTGCATCCCTCTTTTGAGCCTCTGCATCACTTTCTTAAGCCTCTGCATTCCTCTCTTAAGCCTCTGCATCCCTCTCTTGAACTCCTGCATCTCTCTCATGAGCCTCTGCATCCCTCTCTTGAGTCTTTGCATCACTCTCTTAAGCCTCTGCATCCTTCTCTTAAGCCTTTGCATCCCTCTCTTAAGCCTATGCAACACTTTCAAGAGCCTCTGCATCCCTCTCTTGTGCCTCTGCATCCCTCACTTCAGCCTCTGCTTCCCTCTCTTGAACCCCTGCATCCCTCTCTTGAGCCTCTGCATCACTCTCTTGGGCCTCTGCATCACCCTTTAAACCTCTGCATCCCTCTTTTGAGCCTCTGCATCACTTTCTTAAGCCTCTGCATTCCTCTCTTGAGCCTCTGCATCCCACTCTTGAACTCCTGCATCTCTCTCATGAGCCTCTGCATCCCTCTCTTGAGGCTTTGCATAACTCTCTTAAGCCTCTGTATCCTTCTCTTAAGCCTCTGCATCACTCTCCTAAGCCTCTGCATCAATCTCGTAAGCCTCTGAATCACTCTCTTGAGCCTCTGCATCCCTCTCTTGGACCTCTGCATCACACTCTTCATCCTCTGCATTACTCTCTTGAGCCTCTGCATCAGTCTCCTAAGCCTCTGCATCACTCTCTTAAGCCTCTGCATCATACTCTTCAGCCTCTGCATTCCTCTCTTAAGCCTCTGCATCACTCTCTTGATCCTCTGCATCTCTCTCTTAAGGCTATGCATCATTCTCTTGAACCCCAGCATCATTCTCTTGAGCCTCTGCATCCCTTTCTTAAGCCTCTACCTCATTCTCTTGTGCTTCTGCATCACTCTCTTCAGCCTCTGCATCACTCTCTTGAGCCTCTGCATCACTCTCTTGAGCCTCTACATCCCTCTCTTGAGCCTCTGCATCCCTCTCTTAAGCCTATGCAACTCTCTCTTCAGCCTCTGCATCACTCTCTTGATCCTCTGCATCACTCTCTTGAGCCTCTGCATTACTCTCTTGAGATCTCTGCATCACTCTCTCTTAAACCTCTAAATCCTTCTCTTGAGCCTCTGCATAACTCTCTCGAGCCTATGCATCACTCTCTTGAACACCTGCATCCCTCTCATGAGCCTCTGCATCCCTCTCTTGAGCCTTTGCATCACTCTCTTGATCCTCTGCATCACTCTCTTGAGCCTCTGCATCATTCTCTTGAGCCTCTGCATCTCTCTCCTAAGCCTCTACATCATTCTCTTGAGCCTCTGCATCCATCTCTTGAGCCTTTGCATCACTCTCAAGTGCCTCTGAATCTTTCTCCTGTGCCTCTGCATCCCTTACTTTAGCCTCTGCATCCCTCTCTTGAGCCTCTGCATCCCTCTCTTGAGCCTATTCATCCCTCTCTTGAGCCTCTGCATCCCTCTCTTGAGCCTCTGCATAACTCTCTTAAGCCTCTGCATCACTCGCGTAAGCCTCTGCATCACTCTCTTAAGCCTCTGCATCTCTCTCTTCAGCCTCTGCATCACTCTCTTGATCCTCTGCATCACTCTCTTGAGCCTTTGCATCACTCTCAAGTGTCTCTGCATCTTTCTCTTGCGCCTCTGCATCCCTCACTTTAGCCTCTGCATCACTCTCGCAAGACTCTGCATCCCTCTCTTAAGCCTCTGCATCACTCTCGTAAACCTCTGAATCACTCTCTTGAGCCTCTCCATCATTCTCTTGAGCCCCTGCATCCCTCTCTTGAGACTCTGCATCACTCTCTTGAGCCTCTGCATCACCCTCTTAAGCCTCTGCATCCCTCTTTTGAGCCTATGCATCACGTTCTTAAGCCTCTGCATCCCTTTCTTGAGCCTCTGCGCCTCTCTCTTGAACTCCTGCATCCATCTCATGAGCCTCTGCATCCCTCTCTTGAGCCTTTGCATCCCTCACTTGAGCCTCTGCATCCCTCTCTTAAGCCTCTGCATCACTCTCTTAAGCCTCTGCATCACTCTCGTAAGCCTCTGAATCACTCTCTTGAGCCTCTGCATCCCTCTCTTGAGCCTCTGCACCACTATCTTCAGTCTCTGCATCCCTCTCTAGAGCCTCTGCATCACTCTCTTGAGCCTCTGCATCACTCTCTTGAGCCTCTGAATCACTCCCTTGAGCCTCTACATCCCTCTCTTGAGCCTCTCCATCCCTCTCTTGAGCCTCTGCATCACTCTGTTGAGCATCTGCATCTCTCTCATGAGCCTCTGCATCACTCTCTTGAGCCTCTGCATCCCTCCTCTAAGCCTCTGCAACACTCTTCAGCCTCTGCATCACTCTCATAAACCTCTGCATCACTCTCATAAGCCTCTGCATCCCTCTCTTGATCATCTGCATAACTCTCTTATGCCTCTGCATCACTCTCTTGAGGCTCTGCATCACTCTCTTGATCGTCTGCATAACTCTCTTGAGCCTCTGCATCACTCTCTTGAGCCTCTGCATCACTCTACTGAGCCTCTGCATCCCTCTCTTGAGCCTCTGCATCACTCTCTTAAGCCTCTGAATCCCTCTCTTGAGGCCTCTGCATCACTCTATCGAGCCTCTGCATCACTCTCTTGATTCTCTGCATCACTCTCTTGAGCCTCTGCATCACTCTCTTGAGCCTCTGCATCACTCTCTTTAGCCTCTGCATCACTCTCTAGAGCCTCGATCTGCATCACTCTCTTCAGCCTCTGCATCACTCTCGAAAGCCTCTGCTTCCCTCTCTTGATCCTCTGCATCACTCTCTTGAGACTCTTCATCACTCTCTTGATCCTCTGCATCACTCTCCTGAGCCTCTGCATTACTCTCTTGAGCCTCTACATCACTCTCTTGAGCCTCTGCATCACTTTCTTGAGCCTCTGCATCATTCACTTGAGCCTCTGCATCCCTCTCTTAAGCCTCTACATCATTCTCTTGAGCCTCTGCATCACTTTCTTGAGCCTCTGCATCACTCTCTTAAGCCTCTGCATCTCTCTCTTCAGCCTCTGCATACTCTCTGGAGCCTCTGCATCCCTCTCTGGAGCCTCAGCATCCCTCTCTTGAGCCTCTGCAGCACTCCCTTGAGCCTCTTCATCATTCTCTTGGGCCTCTGCATCTCTCTCTTAAGCCTCTGCATCACTCTCTTGAGCCTCTGCAAACCTCTCTTAAGCCTCTGCATGACTCTCTTGAGCCTCTGCATCATTCTCTTGAACTCCTGCATCCCTCTCATGAGCCTCTGCATCCCTCTCTTGAGCCTTTGCATTACTCTCATAAGCCTCTGCATCCCTTTCTTGAGCCTCTGCATCACTCTCAAGAGCCTCTGCATCCCTCTCTTCTGCCTCTTCATCCCTCACTTGAGCCTCTGCTTCCCTCTCTTGAGCCTCTGCATCACTCTCTTGAACTCCAAGCTCAAGGCTCAAGAGAGTGATGCAGAGGCTCAAGAGAGTGATGCAGAGGCTTAAGAGAGGAATGGTAAGGCTCAAGAGAGGGATGTTGAGGCTCAAGAGAGTGATTCAGATGCTTACAAGAGTGATGCAGAGGCTTAAGAGAGGGATTCAGAGGCTCAAGAGAGTGATTCAGAGGCTCAAGAGAGGGATGCAGAGGCTCAAGAGAGTGATTCAGAGGCTTACGAGAGTGATGCAGAGGCTTAAGAGAGGGATGTAGAGGCTCAAGAGAGGGATGCAGAGGCTCAAGAGAGGGATGCAGGGGCTCAAGAGAGGGATGCAGAGGCTCAAGTGAGGGATGCAGAGTCACAAGAGAGGGATGCAGAGGCTCTTGAGAGTGATGCAGAGGCTCAAGAGAGGGATGCAGAGGCTCAATAGAGGGATGCAGGGGCTCAAGAGAGTTGTTGGAAATTTCCAACAATAATACAACAGTTGTATTATTATTAATTATTACTAAATCTACTAATCACTGTAGTAATTAAAATAAACCAACCGTTGAGTTCACATGTAATAATAATTGTATCTGTACAGTAAGGCTAGAATTCTTGTGTCACCAGACGCCAGTATTGCGTCAGATTCCATTATAATAAACACGTCTATATCCAGTGTGTCTGAGAATTGAGTTTGATTCTCTATAAAACAACGGTGTTCTGTGTGATAATTATTTACAGATAAACTGATCCCCAACTATTGCCAAATAGAGCGTTTATAGTTACAACTGTTATCTGGTGATAAATTTAACGTCACGCGTGAATGCCCTGGAGAGACTTTAATTCATCTCCATTGCTTGTTTACCATCGTAAAACGAGCAATTAATAATATTTAACTCCTCTGAATAATAAACCCGTCCTTATCCGAGCATTTCAATCGCAACTGCGAGAAATGATATTATTCGTAGTAAATAATTTGTGTATCAAATGCGGGACGCGGAGCGGGGCAGAGGAGACGCCATTGCTGGAGTGGACGCCACCGAGAACGGGGAGGAGGAAAGTCACCACTGTGAGGTGTGAAGAATTGTTGCAGAATATAGCAACTTAGCTGGTTTATAGTGTCACGGGATACTTCGTGGTGGATCGTCAACGAGAATTAACTTGACATTCCGCCGGGAACCTGTTAATTGGTTCCGTGTAGACCAACGTGACCAGCCAGAGAAGCGTGTCAGCATCTAGGCTAGGCTCGACACCACGTGTTCATTATTACGACGCCAGAACCTAGGACGCGAGCTTCGGCAAGCCTCAACTTACACAGTGCCCTATTAGCTAAGTACCTTTATTCCCTCTTGATGCATCATTATGGATAGGTTATAGCTGGGTAGCTTGTCGTTACGCCGAGCGACTAAAACAAACTACAGGTTATTATCTGTCTCCACTCTCCATTTTAATTTCTTGAACATAGATATTTAGCAGCCTAATATGTTGCTACTGAATATATTTTGATTTGCAGCGTGTGTGAAGAATTCCCCGAGCTGTCATTTCCCGTGTTAATCATCTCCCAGTGTTCCATGATGAGTTCAGGAGATTCCGAGGATGAGTCATAACCGATGTCTTGGAAAACGTCTTCAAGCTAAGATCCTTTTCCGTATTCCTATAATTACATTATCTGTAGTGTATTATCACTACGGATCACTGTTTTCTGGATTAACACGTGTTTATTATAATCATTAATTTCTCATGTTCATCATCTATGTTCTTATTGGTGATTGTTTTATTGATTCTATAATTGGTCATAGGATTAGATTTATTACATAATGAACTGGTGCGCAAACCACACTAGTTCCAAGACATATATGAAGTTCTAGTAATAACCCCCCAATGTAGGTGTTTGAGGCTTTGATTCAGTTAAATTATATACAGCCCATTAATTATACAAGTGATTATATTCTCTAGTATTTATCCATAGTTACTGGTTCATCTAGGAATTTTCTAATGATCACATTTTATTAGTTTTCCTCTTTACTATAAAAGCGGGTGGTCCTTCATAATTGATTTTCATTACATTAATATTTAAATAAATAGAGTCAAGCCCCAAATGTCCCACATTATGGTCCTTCGAACCGGATAAACATAAATTATAAATATAAATACTAATTATTAATAACTAATCCTTGTGTGATGTAATCTAGACTAACCATTTAATTAATTGTGTCTGCCAACAGCGTAACACATAAGTTAGTCTAAGTCATACCAATTCATTGCTACTTTCACCTCATGTATAAGGACACAGTGGGACACAGTCAATTACCCACAACACTTAGACCTATACCTCATACAGAAGTAAGAATCTTTAGGTCACCAGGAGCAACAGCTCATAACTTTTGTAACAATTCCACACTAACACCTGCGTTAGAGTGGCCTCACCATCTAACCATTATACACTTAGGTGGTAATGACATCCATCCTACTCGTCATCCAGCTGAGGTGATCAAGCACCTTAAAGCCATAATTTCTTCTTTCAAGTTCATCAGTAATTCGGTAGTATCCACGTTAGTGGAACCTCGCCAACCAAGTCAAGATAATCGTTGGGGAGTAACACCAGAATACTACCAGAGAGCTGCTAAGTACATAAATTTCTGGCTGGAAAAACGAGTGAGATTGGATGCCACTTATATCCAATTTACAGCCAGACCTTATAGACAAAACCTGACCAGAGATGATGTACACTTGTCAGGTGAGTCTAGGTTGCATGTGGTTGACAAGTTGATCAACACCATCAACTATCACAAACGGCTGTGGCTAGCAAGCCAAACTTAACTGTACATAATTGTTTTCACTTGTGTGTGCAAGTGCACCCTAATAAAAACAAAAAACCCAAAAATACAGCACAGTTATATTCACCTTACTGCACCACAATAATCTTTACCAATCTTATTAGGTTAGAATTTAGGCTGAGATTGTGCTGAATTTGGTGCAAGCCCAGACTAAATAAATTTATAGTTCTTAGGTAGGAATTATCACGACTAGACTTAAACTAGTCAGTAGTGTATGTATTATACTATTTGTGCTGACCCTATCCAGGGTGGGATCAAACTTTGAGATAACTCTGATTGGAATGTCTCCATAATATTTCATCTTGTACTCTTTATTTGTGTGTATCTATTTTGTGTATTGCTGAATGATCCCCATTGCCTCTAATGGTGATATAGAAGAGCTAACCGGACGAGAACTAATAGTGAAGTTCAGACAGTGCACAAAATATCTACCTACTTGTTGTTAGGTAGGTACATTTAACCTCAAGTGAGGTAGAGTATAAATAAGCCACATTAAATTAGGCTACATTTAATGTTACTTGTCAACTAATGAACAAGTACCCAAGCTTCATTAGTAATACATATACTAATCCCATGAAGTTTGGGCCCAAGCCCAACATGGCTACTCCTGAACAATTAAGGAGAACCTATATTGGCCTTAAAGGTCATTTGACCAGACTAATTAACAAGGTTGAGGGCTTATCTAAAGAAACTCCCATTGACTCTTATCACTTAGAGACATCAGTAAGAGTAGCTGATCTGAAATTTGATCAAGTTAGGTCTACAAGTCAGTCTTATATTACTCTACTGAATACCATAGAAACTGATCCTGATGAAGTAAGTCAAATTGTAGACGGTATCTCCCAGTATGAAGATGAGACTCAAGATAAACTTTACATGCTATCTAAACTAGCAAAACAATCTAAATCCAATACCAGTAACACCGGGTCTCAATTCAGTGACCAACTACCAGAGGTTCGTTTACCTACTTTAGACTTACCTACATTTTCAGGATTAGATACAGAAAATTGGGACAATTTTTGGACTTCATTTGAAGTTCATATACATAAGAAACCGTCTCTTGACAAGGTTTCTAAATTCTCATACCTGCTTAGTCTTCTCAAAGGAGAGGCTAAAAAGGTCATACATAACCTAACTCTCGATGAGAGTAATTATGAGGAAGGTATAAAACTGTTGAAGTTGAACTATTGCAACAAAGAGTTGAGTATAGCTACCCTCTATTACCAATTGCTAGATCTGAATGCACCAAATAGTAGACCAGAGTCACTTCAAAGCTTCAGACTAGAAGAGTCTCTAGTAAAGGCCTTAGGTACTAAAGTTGATATACCAGCTTCAGAATGGTCAATCAAGTTACTTTTGCAGAGGAAATTACCTCGAAATGTCTTAACAGAGCTCTGCTCACACTATAATACCGAGTTTCTCACTCTTGACCAAATATTCGAGGGACTGAGAATAACGGTTAACAGGTTGAAGACCAATGATAAAATTAAACCTGAGTCTAAACCAACTAGTACTGACACTTCGGTCAAACCCAAACAGGCTTTGAATAAGTCTAGTAAATATAAATCCAAGACTACTCCATCCACTGGGAAAAGAAGTGGAAATGTAGGTAATTATTCGGTGTCTCCTTCTGAGATAACCAATGACTTGTCTACTAAAGAGACCAAGTCAAACAAGGAGAGAAGGTGTCTGTTTTGTAATCAAGGAAATGCCACCTACCAATGCTCTGTTTATCCTACTTATAATACTAGGATTAAAAGGTTGCAAGAAATACACAAGTGCATGGGCTCTCATGATCCCAAAAAATGTGTAGTGCAGCTACGTTCCTGCAACAGATGCAACCAAGGTGTACATCACTACGCCTTATGTAGAAAATCTTCTACACCAACCATGACCACTGGGGAGAATTCCACGAATTCTACCACAGTGCAATATTGCAAAGTGCATCAAGAAATAAATGTACTTGCTACTGAGTCAGGCAATAATACCACTCTGCCTACAGCTCAACTTAGACTAATAAACCGGAGATCTAGAGTTAACACTAGAGGTCTTTTTGATCAAGGATCACAGAAAACCTTCATTACACAATAGTTAGTAGAGCAGTTCAATTTAAAACCTGCCAAAAGAGTGAGGTTAAATATTTCTGGTTTCTTGACGAATAGTGGACCTCGTGACTACCAAGTAGTTAAGGTATTAGTGAGACTTGGATCTTCCACTAGTCCAATACAAGCGATAGTAGTGGATAAACTTCTTACAGACCTGTAGGTCACAGGGTTAGCTCGCACTGCGAGACATCTTAAACGAAACCGCATGAGGCTAGCAGACTACAAAATAAATTCTGACTGCCTCACTGATGTTGGAATACTTATAGGCGAGGATCATTATTACAAATTTATAACTGGATGCACCAGACAACACGGAATGAATTTGTTGTCATCTGCTGGAGGCAAATTGCTTACTGGACCAGTGCTTTTCCAACAAAATCCAGCGTCAACAAACCAACAGTCTAACAACATAATAGTGGCGTGACTAGGCTTGGAACAGTCACCCCTACGTTTCAGAGAAATATCTGAAGATATTGAGCCTGATCCACCTGTACATCGTCTGTGGGATTCAGACACTTTAGGTATTATCCCTGAACAACCAAGCCCTGATGATATGTGGACTTACCAGCAATATCTGGATACAGTTGTCTATAAAAATAAACAATACTGGGTAAGACTCCCATGGAAGTTGAATCATCCACAACTTCCAGTTAATTATTTTATGGCAGCCTCACAATTGCAGTCTCAATTAGCACGACTACAGAAGCAGCCAGACAAACTGAACCTGTATCATCAACTCATCCAACAACTTAACAGTAAATTTATTGAAGTTGTTGATAACGATGACCGAAAAATAGGTCATTATTTACCTCATCACGCTGTGGTGAAAGACTCATTGACAACACCTATTCGTATTATCTTCAACTGTAGTGCTAAAGTAAAGCCAAGCAGTGTGTCTTTAAATGAATGTCTCCAAACGGGACCTAGCTTAACACAAAGGCTACATGATGTGCTGTTACGATTCCGCACTGGTATTTTCGCCTATACTGCTGATATCAGCAAAGCTTTCCTCCGAGTAGGTTTGCAGGACGAAGATCGTAACTACACAAAGTTCCTCTGGATTAAGGACCCACTGGATCCTAACAGTGATATCATCACATATCGTTTTGCCTCAGTATTATTCGGAGCTACGTCCTCACCGTTTCTTGTGCAAGCAACGTTAGACACACATTTGAGGAAATCAAATAGCCCTTATAAGGCAGACATTAGCGACAACTTGTATGTCGACAATTTCCAGGGAACAACTAATGATCAAACTAATTTGGTAGAAATCTACCATGAGGCTAACCGTGAGCTATTAGGAGCCAATATGCCACTACAGTCATGGGCCTCAAATAATGAATTACTAAACCAGGTAATCGAGAAAGAATTTCCAGGTTATCAGGTACCCAGTCAATTAAAGGTTCTAGGCGTGGAATGGAACACCAGTACTGACGAGATGAATGTCAAGTCAGTACAAACCGATAACTCAACCCTTACCATGAGAACATTGCTCTCGTTTGTCAGTCAACCATTTGACCCTTTAGGCTTACTTAGTCCTATATTAATAAGGGGCAAACTCCTAATGCAGGAGTGCTGGCAGAAACATATGGGATGGGATGATCCGTTACCAAGTGAGTTACAAGCTAAATGGCAGATACTCTCAACGGATTTTAATCAGTTAGGTGTTTTGAAATTTCCTCGTAATGCTTCAGGACCAAACTTACCCACCAATTTGCACGTTTTCTGCGATACCTCTGGCAAAGCATATGGCGCTGTAGCCTACTTAGTTAATAGTGCACAATCAATTTTGCTCACATCTAAAGCAAGAGTTGCTCCCATTAAGAAGAGATCTTTACCTCAAATGGAGTTGACTGCATTGCTGGTGGGAGTAAGATTGGCTCATTGCCTGACAAAGACACTCAATAATATCCACTTTGGTGAGATTGTCGTGTGGTCAGACAATGAGGCAGTCTTACAATGGGTAAGAAATAACAACAATAAGACTCCCTACGTCAGTAATCGTGTTAGGGAAATTCATGAGTTATCTGCTGGATATAAATTCAGACATGTTCCTACTAAGGACAATCCTGCAGATTATTTATCTCGAGGATTAACGATAAAACAACTTATCAAGTCTTCGCTGTGGTTCAATGGACCTTCATGGCTTGTAGGTGGTCAGTGGCCCAAACAAAAGCCACAAGTCATAGTGACCAATATCACCACTCCCATGAAAGAACCAGAACCTCAACGAATCTTAGCCATTGATCCTCACAATTATTCTAACTTAAGTAAGTTATTAAGAGTGACTGCACATGTGTTTGACTTTCTTGCTAAGATAGGAATTCGACATAAGTTTCCCAATCCTATCCTCTACTGGATCAAACGTGCACAACAAGAGACATATGGAAGCGAATATGAAAATCTTCCAGATAAATTAACCAAGTCTCTAGGTATCTGGTATGATACCAACACTCATAATATACTAAGATGTGGAGGACGTTTGCTTCATGCAAAAATTGATCTAGACACAAAGAATCCAATTCTTCTACCACGTCACCACATCATCACTAAACTTCTAATTTTACATCACCATCAATATGGTACTTTACATGGTGGAGTGTTAGATACTCTCACCGACCTTAGACAAAAGTACTGGCTTCCTCAAGGTCGTCAGACAGTTAAGTCAATTATTAAATTCTGTGTAATCTGTAAAAGATACGATGCTAGAGTATGTCCTTACCCAGGACCTCCACCACTTCCTGAAGAAAGAGTGGTTCATCTTCGTCCCTTTGAAACCACTGGTGTTGATTACACAGGAGCCTTACTTCTCACTGGCAACCCAGACAAGATACCAGTGAAAGCATACATTTGCCTCTTTACGTGTGCTACAACCAGAGGCGTACATTTAGAAGTGACTTCAGATATGAGTGCTGAAGCCTTCATCCAGGCCTTCTGCAGATTTGCAGCTCGCAGATCTTGTCCCAAACTAATGATATCGGACAATGGTTCCAATTTTGTGGCAGGAGAAGCCTGTCTGCGAGAAGTCTGGAATCACCCAGAAGTACAGTCAGTCCTGCAGAGACGACAATGTCACTGGAAATTTATAGCACCAAGAGCCCCTTGGCAAGGTGGGTTCTATGAGCGAATGATAGGCACAGTCAAGAAGTGTTTAAGAAAAACCTTACACAGACAAAAGATCAGTTACTCCGAACTCCAAACCATTGTTGTGGAAATCGAGGCGCGAATCAATAACCGCCCATTAACATACCTGTCTGATGATTTCTCCCAGAGAGAACCTCTGAGTCCCTCACACTTGATACATGGAGGTCTACTGAGCCCTCTCATACCTTTAGCCGAAGAGGACCCCGTAGACCCTTCACATGTAACCAGAGGTGACTTAGTAGAAAGCTACCAGCATCTCTCAAGGGTTATTAACAGGTGGAATGAGGTGTGGACTCGAGAGTACCTCACAGCTCTACGAGAGTACCACTACGGAGCTTCGAGTCCTTATAATAAAGTGCAACTTAAACCAGGGGACCTAGTACTAGTCGACAGTGATGGACCAAGGTCAGAGTGGCCCATAGGCAAAATTGTTGCCATTCATCCAGATCATCAAGGTGTCCTGAGAGTAGTGAAAGTTTTATGCCGAGGCAACACTACTCTAAAAACTTTAGAGAAGCTGGTTCCTCTCGAATTGGCAGAACGAGAGTATCAGCCAGAACCAGTTTCTCCAGTAGTTTCCGTGGACAGTAATTCTGATCCTCCGAGCAACCGCCCCACTAGAGCTGCTGCTCAACAATGTAAGCGAAAACTGCAAGCCTATTACAGCTCTGACCAAGAGTGAATCCCTTTACATCCAATTTAGACAACTATGATGATACTGTGGTGTGATGTCAAGTAACAAACCATTACAAGTCACTATGACCCAGGACATTCTCATCACCGTAGATTCTGTTATTTGAATTGGGAGATTTAAATCTTTAATTGTTGTATAGGCTATAAATAATATTATTTATCTAGAGTATCTGAGAGTTTGCAGACTTTGAGATTTGTAACATACACCTTACATGTCATAGCGACACCAGTCTCAGAGTTTATTGTAAGTTTTCTTAGTTATTAGCTTTAGGTAATTCATAATAACATGTTCCATTTAACATGAAATCAACAAGACTTAAGTTTCTTGTATGTCCTTGATAAATACGGGACATTCGTTATGTGTGTACTAACATACTAACATACTAATATACTAATATTATTACTAATTTCGGGATGGGTGTGTCAGTACTCCACATTACACTGCGACCCTAAAATTCTCCCCCCGGAGTTATGTTGGAAATTTCCAACAATAATACAACACTGTTGTATTATTATTAATTATTACCAAATCTACTAATCACTGTAGTAATTAAAATAAACCAACCGTAGAGTTCACATTGACTAATAATTGTATCTGTACAATAAGGCTAGAATTCTTACGTCACCAGACGCCAGTATTGCGTCAGATTCCATTATAATAAACACATCTATATCCAGTGTGTCTGAGAATTGAGTTTGATTCTCTATAAAACAACGGTGTTCTGTGTGATAATTATTTACAGATAAATTGATCCCCAACTAATGCCAAATAGAGCATTTATAGTTACAACTGTTATCTGGTGATAAATTTAACGTCACGCGTGAATGCCCTGGAGAGACTTTAAATCATCTCCATTGCTTGTTTACCATCGTAAAACGAGCAATTAATAATATTTAACTCCTCTGAATAATAAACCCGTCCTTATCCGAGCATTTCAATCGCAACTGCGAGAAATGATATTATTCGTAGTAAATAATTTGTGTATCAAATGCGGGACGCGGAGCGGGGCAGAGGAGACGCCATTGCTGGAGTGGACGCCACCGAGAACGGGGAGGAGGAAAGTCGCCACTGTGAGGTGTGAAGAATTGTTGCAGAATATAGCAACTTAGCTGGTTTATAGTGTCACGGGATACCTCGTGGTGGATCGTCAACGAGAATTAACTTGACATTCCGCCGGGAACCTGTTAATTGGTTCCGTGTAGACCAACGTGACCGGCCAGAGAAGCGCGTCAGCATCTAGGCTAGGCTCGACATCACGTGTTCATTATTACGACGCCAGAACCTAGGACGCGAGCTTCGGCAAGCCTCAACTTACACAGTGCCCTATTAGCTAAGTACCTTTATTCCCTTTTGATGCATCATTATGGATAGGTTATAGCTGGGTAGCTTGTCGTTACGCCGAGTGACTAAAACAAACTACAGGTTATTATCTGTCTCCACTCTCCATTTTAATTTCTTGAACATAGATATTTAGCAGCCTAATATGTTGCTACTGAATATATTTTGATTTGCAGCGTGTGTGAAGAATTCCCCGAGCTGTCATTTCCCGTGTTAATCATCTCCCAGTGTTCCATGATGAGTTCAGGAGATTCCGAGGATGAGTCATAACCGATGTCTTGGAAAACGTCTTAAACGCTAAGACCCTTTTCCGTATTCCTATAATTACATTATCTGTAGTGTATTATTACTACGGATCACTGTTTTCTGGATTAACACGTGTTTATTATAATCATTATTTTCTCATGTTCATCATCTATGTTCTTATTGGTGATTGTTTTATTGATTCTATAATTGGTCATAGGATTAGATTTATTACATAATGAACTGGTGCACAAACCACACTAGTTCCTAGACATATATGAAGTTCTAGTAATAACCCCCCAATGTAGGTGTTTGAGGCTTTGATTCAGTTAAATTATATACAGCCCATTAATTATACAAGTGATTATATTCTCTAGTATTTATCCATAGTTACTGGTTCATCTAGGAATTTTCTAATGATCACATTTTATTAGTTTCCCTCTTTACTATAAAAGCGGGAGGTCCTTCGTAATTGATTTTCATTACATTAATATTTAAATAAATAGAGTAAAGCATAAATGTCCCACAAGAGTGATAGAGAGGCTCATGAGAGTGATTCAGAGGTTTACGAGAGTGATGCAGAGGCTTAAGAGAGTGATGCAGAGGCTTACGAGAGTGATGCAGAGGCTTAAGAGAGTGATGCAGAGGCTTACGAGAGTGATGCAGAGGCTTAAGAGAGTGGTGCAGAGGCTCAAGAGAAGGATGCAGAGGCTCAAGAGAGGGATGAACAGGCTCAAGAGAGGGATGCAGAGGCTCAAGAAAGGGATGCAGAGGCTCAAGAGAGTGATGCAGAGGCTTTAGCGAGTGATGCAAAGGCTCAAGAGAGGGATGCAGAGGCTCAAGAAAATGATGTAGAGGCTTAAGAGAGGGTTGCAGAGGCTCAAGAGAATAATGCAGAGCCTCAACAGAGTGATGCAGAGGATCAAGAGAGTGATTCAGAGGCTCAAGCATGGGATGCAGAGGCTCAAGAGAGGGATGCAGGGGCTCAAGAGAGGGATGCAGACGCTCAAGTGAGGGATGCAGAGGCACAAGAGAGGGATGCAGAGGCTCTTGAGAGTGACGCAGAGGCTCAAGAGAGGGATGCAGAGGCTTAAGAGAGTGATGCAAAGACACAGGATAGGGAGGCAGAGGCTCATGAGAGGAATGCAGGAGTTCAAGAGAGTGATGCAGAGGCTCAAGAGAGGGATGCTAAGGCTCAAGAGAGGGATGTTGAGGCTCAACAGAGTGATTCAGAGGCTTACGAGAGTGATGCAGAGGCTTAAGAGAGGGATTCAGAGGCTCAAGAGAGTGATTCAGAGGCTCAAGAGAGGGATCCCTCTCTTAAGCCTCTGCATCACTCTCTTGAGCTGAAGAGCTTGGGCTGAAGAGAGTGTTGCAGAGGTTTAAGAGAGTGATGCAGAGGCTCAAGAGAGGGATGCTAAGGCTCAAGAGAGGGATGTTGAGGCTCAACAGAGTGATTCAGAGGCTTACGAGAGTGATGCAGAGGCTTAAGAGAGGGATTCAGACGCTCAAGAGAGTGATTCAGAGGCTCAAGAGAGGGATCCCTCTCTTAAGCCTCTGCATCACTCTCTTGAGCCTCTGCATCATTCTCTTGAGCCTCTGCATACCTCTCTTAAGCCTCTACATCATTCTCTTGTGCCTCTGCATCACTCTCTTGAGCCTCTGCATCCCTCTCTTAAGCCTCTACATCCCTCTCTTGAGCCTCTGCATCCCTCTCTTATGCCTCTGCAACACTCTCTTTAGCTTCTGCATCACTCTCTTAAGCTTCTGCATCCCTCTCTTGAGCCTCTGCATCCCTCTCTTAAGCCTCTGCAACACTCTCTTCAGCCTCTGCATCACTCTCTTATGCCTCTGCAACACTCTCTTTAGCTTCTGCATCACTCTCTTAAGCTTCTGCATCCCTCTCTTGAGCCTCTGCATCCCTCTCTTAAGCCTCTGCAACACTCTCTTCAGCCTCTGCATCACTCTCTTGAGCCTTTGCATCACTCTCTTGAGCCTCTGCATCCCTCTCTTAAGCCTCTGCAACACTTTTTTCAGGTTCTGCATCCCTCTCTTAAGCCTCTGCAACACTTTTTTCCGCTTCTGCATCACTCACTTAAGCCTCTGCATCCCTCTCTTGAGCCTCTGCATCACTTTCTTAAGATTCTGCATCCCTTTATTGAGCCTTTGCATCACTCTATTGAACTCCTGCATCCCTCTCTCTTGAGCCTCTGCGTCACTCTCAAGAGCCTCTGCATCCCTCTCTTGTGCCTCTGCATCCCTCACTTGAGACTCTGCATCCCTCTCTTGAGCCCCAGCATCCCTCTCCTGAGCCTCTGCATCCCTCGCTTGAGCCTCTGCATCCCTCTCTTAAGCCTCTGCATCACTCTCTTAAGCCTCTGCATCCCTCTCTTATGCCTCTGCAACACTCTCTTCAGCCTCTGCATCACTCTCTTAAGCTTCTGCATCCCTGTCTTGAGCCTCTGCATCCCTCTCTTAAGCCTCTGCAACACTCTCTTCAGCCTCTGCATCACTCTCTTGAGCCTTTGCATCACTCTCTTGAAATGATCATTCTCAAAAGTCTGAGAATGCGAAATTCTCAGACTTAAGGCCAAATCACATATCGTGGGAAAACATGAAGAATTATCGAAATATTGGTAAAAACGAATATATTTACGTACAATCACACTACATGAAAAACGTGAAAAAAATCGCTATTTTTCCAAATTTGAGGATTTTAACTTCAAATCATAAAGCGAGGTTTCGTATTATTTAGATCTAGAAAAGACATATAAAGATGTTGTTTCCAATACAAATGATAAAATTCAATGTGCTTTCATTACCTCACTTGAGGTAATTACCTAACTTTCATCCCTCCCTTGAGCCTTTGAATCCCTCTCTTGAGCCTCTGCATCACTCTCTTGAGCCTCTGCATCACTCTCTTGAGCCTCTACATCCCACTCTTCAGCCTCTTAAGCCTCTAAATCCCTCTCTTGAGGCCTCTGCATAACTCTCTCGAGCCTCTTCATCACTCTCTTGATTCTCTGCATCACTCTCGTAAGCCTCTGAATCACTCTCTTGAGCCTCTGCATCCCTCTCTTAAGCCTCTGCATCCCTCTCTTAAGCCTCTGCATCACTCTCTTAAGCCTCTGCATCATTCTCTAGAGCCACTGCATCACCCTCTTAAGCCTCTGCTTCCCTCTCTTGATACTCTGCATCACTCTCATGAGCCTCTGCATCACTCTCTTGATCATCTGCATCACTCTCTTGAGCCTCTGCATCACTCTCCTGAGCCTCTCTATCACTCTCTTGAGCCTCTGCATCACTCTCTTGAGCCTCTGCATCACTTTCTTAAGCCTCTGCATCCCTCTCTTAAGCCTCTGCATCATTCTCTTGAGCCCTTGCATCATTCTCTTGAGCCTCTGCATCCCTCTATTAAGCCTCTACATCATTCTCATGTGCCTCTGCATCACTCTCTTGAACCTCTGCATCACTCCCATAAGCCTCTGCATCTCTCTCTTCAGCCTCTGCATCACTCTCTTGAGCCTCTGCATCACTCTCTTGAGCCTCTACATCCCTCTCTTGAGCCTCTGCATCCCTCTCTTAAGCCTCTGCATCACTCTCTTGAGCCTTTGCATCACTCTCCTGAGCCTCTGCATCCCTCTCTTAGGCCTCTGCAACACTCTCTTCAGCCTTTGCATCACTCTCTTAAGCCTCTGCATCCCTCTCTTGAGCCTCTGCATCCCTCTCATAAGCCTCTGCAACACTCTTCAGCCTCTGCATCACTCTCTTGAGCCTTTGCATCACTCTCTTGAGCCTCTGCATCCCTCTCCTAAGCCTCTGCAACACTCTCTTCAACCTCTGCATCACTCTCTTAAGCATCTGCATCCCTTTTTTGAGTCTCTGCATCACTTTCTTAAGGCTCTGCATCCCTTTCTTGAGCCTCTGCATCACTCTCTTGAACTCCTGCATCCCTCTCATGAGCCTCTGCATCCCACTCCTGAGCCTTTGCATCACTCTCTTAAGCCTCTGCATCCATTTTTTTAGCCTCTACGTCACTCTCAAGAGCCTCTGCATCCCTCTCTTGTGCCTCTGCATCCCTCACTTGAGCCTCTGCATCCCTCTCTTGAGCCCCTGCATCCCTCTCTTAAGCCTCTGCATCACTTTCTTAAGCCTAAGTCTTTGCATCACTCTCGTAAGCCTCTGAATCACTCTCTTGAGCCTCTGCATCCCTCTCTTAAACTCCTGCATCCCTCTCATGAGCCTCTGCATCCCTCTCTTAAGCCTCTGCATCCCTCTCTGAAGCCTCTGCATCACTCACTTAAGCCTCTGCATCATTCTCTAGAGCCACTGCATCACTCTCTTAAGCCTCTGCTTCCCTCTCTTGATACTCTGCATCACTCTCTTGAGCCTCTGCATCACTCTCTTGATCATCTGCATCACTCTCAAGAGCCTCTGCATCCCTCTCTTGAGCCTCTGCATCCCTCTCTTGGGCCTGTGCATCACTCTCTTGAACCTTTGCATCACTCTCTTGAGCCTCTGCATCCCTCTCTTAAGCCTCTGCAACACTCTCTTCAGCATCTGCATCACTCTCTTAAGCTTCTGCATCCCTCTGTTCAGCCTTTGCATCCCTCTCTTAAGCCTCTGCAACACTCTCTTCAACCTCTCCATCACTCTCCTCAGCCTTTGCATCACTCTCTTGAGCCTCTGCATCCCTTTTTTAAGCCTCTGCATCACTTTCTTAAGACTCTACATACCTTTCTTGAGCCTCTGCGTCACTCTCTTGAACTCCTGCATCCCTCTCATGAGCCTCTGCATCCTTCTCTTGAGCCTTTGCTTCACCCTCTTCCGCCACTGCATCCCTCTCTTGAGCCTCTGCGTCACTCTCAAGAGCCTCTGCATCCGTCTCTTGTGCCTCTGCATCCCTCACTTGAGCCTCTGCATCCCTCTCGAGAGGCACAACATCCCTCTCTTGTGCCTCTGCATCCCTCTCTTGAGCCCCTGCATCCCTCTCATAAGCCTCTACATCACTCTCTTAAGCCTCTGCATCACTCTCGTAAGCCTCTGAATCACTCTCGTAAGCCTCTGAATCACTCTCTTGAGCCTCTGCATCCCTCTCTTGAATCCCTGCATCCCTCTCATGAGCCTCTGCATCCCTCTCTTGAGTCTTTGCATCACTCTCTCTAGCCTCTGCATCCCTCTCTTTAGCCTCTGCATCACTCTCAAGAGCCTCTGCATCCCTCTCTTCTGCCTCTGCATCCCTCTCTCACCTCTGCATCACTCTCTTGTGCCTCTGCATCACCCTCTTAAGCCTCTGCATTACTCTCTTGAGCCTCTGCATCCCTCTCCTAAGCCTCTGCCTCACGTTCTTGAGCCTCTGCATCACTCTCTTGAGCCTCTGCATCCCTCTCTTGAGCCTCTGCATTACTCTCTTCAGCCTCTTCATCCCTCTCTTGAGGCCTCTGCATAACTCTTTCGAGCCTCTGCATCACTCTCTTGATTCTCTGCATCACTCTCGTAAGCCTCTGAATCACTCTCTTAAGCCTCTGCATCCCTCTTTTAGGCTTCTGCATCCCTCTATTAAGCCTCTGCATCACTGTCTTAAGCCTCTGCATCACTGTCTTAAGCCTCTGCATCACTCTCTAGAGCCTATGCATCACTCTCTTCAGCCTCTGCATCACTCTCTTAAGCCTCTGCTTCCCTCTCTTGATCCTCTGCATCACTCTCTTGAGCCTCTGCAGCACTCTCTTGATCGAGGCTCATGAGAGGGATGCAGAGGATCAAGAGAGTGATGCAGAGGCTCGAGAGAGTGATTGAGAGGCTTACGAGAGTGATGCAGAGGCTGAAGAGAGTGTTGCAGAGGCTCAGGAGAGAGATGAAGAGGATGATGAGAGTACTGCAGAGGCTCAAGAGAGTGATGCAGAGGCTCAAGAGAGTGATGCAGAAGCTTAACAGAGTGATGCAGAGTCTTAGGAGAGTGATGCAGAGGCTCATGCGAGTGATGCAGAGGCTCAAGAGAGGGATTCAGAGGCTCAAGAGATGGATGCAGAGGCTTAAGAGAGTGACGCAGAGGCTCAAGAGAGTGATGCAGAGGCTTAATTAAGAGAGGGATGCTGAGACTCAAGATAGTGATGCAGAGGTTCAAGAGGGGGATGTAGAGGCTCAAGGGAGTGATGCAGAGGCTCAAGAGAGTGAAGTAGAGGCCTAGGAGAATGATGCAGAGACTCAAGAGAGGGATGCAGAGGCTGAAGTGAGTGATGCAGAGGCTCAAGAGAGTGATTCAGAGGCTTACGAGAGTGATGCAGAGGCCTAAGAGAGTGATGCAGAGGGTTAAGAGAGGGATGCAGGGGCTCAAGAGAGGGATGCAGAGGCTCAAGAGAGTGATGCAGAGGCTTAAAAAAGTGATGCAGAGGCTCAAAATAGGGATGCAGAGGCTTAAGAGGGTGATTCAGAGCCTCAAGAGAGTGATGCAAAGGCTCTAGAGAGGTATGCAGGGGCCCAAGCCAGAGATGCAGATGCTCAAGAGAGGGATGCAGAGGATGAAGAGAGTGATGCAGAGGCTGAATAGAGTGTTGCAGAGGCTCAAGAGAGGGATGCAGAGGCTTAAGAGGGTGATGCAGAGCCTCAAGAGAGTGATGCAAAGGCTCTAGAGAGGGATGCAGGGGCCCAAGCCAGAGATGCAGATGCTCAAGAGAGGGATGCAGAGGATGAAGAGAGTGATGCAGAGGCTCGAGAGAGTGATGCAGATGCTCAAAAATGGGATTCAGAGGCTCAAGAGAGTGATACAGAGACTCAAGAGAGTTATGAAGAGGCTCAGGAGAGGGATGTAGTGGCTCAAGAGAGTGATGCAGGAGCTCAAGAGAGTGATGCAGTGGCTCAAGAGTGTGATGCAGAGGCTCAAGAGAGTGATGCAGAGGCTCAGGAAAGTGATGCAGAGGCTCAAGAGAATGATGAAGAGGCTTAAGAGAGGGATGCAGAGGCTCAAGAGAATGATGCAGAGGCTCAACAGAGTGATGCAGAGGCTCAAGAAAGGGATGCAGAGGCTAAAGAGAGGGATGCAGAGATTGAAGAGAGTGATGAAGAGGCTCAAGAAAGTGATGAAGAGGCTTAAAAGAGGGATGCGGAGGGTCATGAGAGTGATGCAGAGGACCATAAGAGGGATGCAGACATTGAAGAGAGTGATGAAGAGGCTCAAGAGAGTGATGCAGATGCTTAAGAGAGGGATGCCGAGGCTCAAGAGAGTTATGCAGAGGCTTAAGAGTGGGATGACGAGGCTCAAGAGAGTGATGCAGAGGCTCAAAAGAGGGATGCAGAGATTGAAGAGAGTGATGAAGAGGCTCAAGAGAGTGTTGTAGAGGATCAAGAGAGTGATGCAGAGGCTCGAGAAAGAGACATGCAAATGAAACATGAAAATGCAGAGGCTTAAGAGAGGGATGCCGAGACGCAAGAGAGTGATGCAGAGGCTTAAGAGAGTGATGCAGAGGCATAAGAGAGGGATGCAGGGGCTCAAGAGAGGAATGCAGAGGCTCAAGAGAGTGATGCAAAGGCTTAAGAGAGTGATGCAAAGGCTCAAGAGAGAGATGCAGAGGCTCATGAGAGGGATAAAGAGGCTCAAGAGAGGGAGGCAGAGGCTCAAGAAAGGGATGCAGAGGCTCAAGAGAGTTATGCAGAGGCTCAAGAGAGTGGTGCAGAGGCTTACGACAGTGATGCAGAGGCTCAAGAGAGGGATGTAAAGGCTCAAGAGAGAGTGATGCAGAAGCTTATTAGAGTGATGCAGAGGCTTAAGAGATTGATGTAGAGGCTCAAGAGAGTGATGCAGAGGCTCAAGAGAGGGATTCAGAGGCTCAAAAGATGGATGCAGAGGCTTAAGAGAGTGATGCAGAGGCTCAAGAGAGTGATGCAGAGGCTTAAGAGAGGGATGCTGAGGCTCAAGGGAGTGATGCAGAGGCTCAAGAAAGTGATGCAGAGGCCTAGGAGAATGATGCAGAGGCTCAAGAGAGGGATGCAGAAGCTGAAGAGAGTGATGCAGAGGCTTAAGAGTGGGATGCAGGGGCTCATGAGAGGGATGCAGAGGCTCAAGAGAGTGATACAGAGGCTGAAGTGAGAGATGCAGAGGCTAAAAATGTGATGCAGAGGCTCAAAATAGGGATGCAGAGACTTCCGAGGGTGATGCAGAGGCTCAAGAGAGGGATGCAGAGGTTGAAGAGAGTGATGCAGAGGCTCAAGAGAGTGATGCAGAGGCACAAGAGAGTGATGCAGAGGCTCAAGAGAGTGATGCAGAGGCTGAATAGAGTGTTGCAGAGGCTCAAGAGAGTGATGCAGAGGCTTAAGAGAGGAATGCAGAGGCTAAAGAGAATGATGCAAAGGCTTAAGAGAGTGATGCAAAGGCTCAAGAGAGAGATGCAGAGGCTCATGAGAGGGATAAAGAGGCTCAAGAGAGGGAGGCAGAGGCTCAAGAAAGGGATGCAGAGGCTCAAGAGAGTTATGCAGAGGCTCAAGAGAGTGGTGCAGAGGCTTACGACAGTGATGCAGAGGCTCAAGAGAGGGATGTAAAGGCTCAGGAGAGAGTGATGCAGAAGCTTATTAGAGTGATGCAGAGGCTTAAGAGATTGATGTAGAGGCTCAAGAGAGTGATGCAGAGGCTCAAGAGAGTGATGCAGAGGCTGAATAGAGTGTTGCAGAGGCTCAAGAGAGTGATGCAGAGGCTTAAGAGAGGAATGCAGAGGCTAAAGAGAATGATGGAGAGGCTTAAGAAAGGGATGCAGAGGCTGCAGAGAATGATGGAGAGGCTTAAGAAAGGGATGCAGAGGCTGCAGAGAATGATGCAGAGACTCAGGAGAGTGATGCAGAGGCACAAGAGAGTGATGCAGAGGCTCAAGAGAGTGATGCAGAGGCACAAGAGAGTGATGCAGAGGCTCAAGAGAGTGATGCAGAGGCTGAATAGAGTGTTGCAGAGGCTCAAGAGAGTGATGCAGAGGCTTAAGAGAGGAATGCAGAGGCTAAAGAGAATGATGGAGAGGCTTAAGAAAGGGATGCAGAGGCTGCAGAGAATGATGCAGAGACTCAGGAGAGTGATGCAGAGGCACAAGAGAGTGATGCAGAGGCTCAAGAGAGTGATGCAGAGGCTAAAGAGAGGGATGCAGAGGCTCAAGAGAGTGATGCAGAGGCTTAAGAGAGGAATGCAGAGGCTTAAGAGAATGATTGAGAGGCTTAAGAGAATGATTGAGAGGCTTAAGAGAGGGATGCAGAGCCTCAAGAGAGTGATGCAGAGACACAAGAGAGTGATGCAGAGGCTCAAGAGAGTGATGCAGAGGAAAAAGAGCGTGATGCAGAGTCTCTTAAGCCTCTGCATCCCTCTCTTGAGCATCTGCATCACTCTCAAGAGCCTCTGCATCCCTCTCTTGAGCCCCTGCATCCCTCTCTTGAGCCCCTGCATCTGCATCCCTCTCTTTAGCCTCTGCATCCCTCTCTTCAGTCTCTGCATCCCTCTCTTGAGCCTCTGCATCATACTCCTAGGCCTCTGCATCACTCTCTTGAGCCTCTACATCCCTCTCTTGAGCCTCTGCATCATTCGCTTTAGCCTCGGCATCCCTCTCCTAAGCCTCTGCATTACTCTCTTGAGCCTCTGCATCACTCTCTTGAGCCTCTGCACCCCTTTCTTAAGCCTCTGCATCCCTCTCTTGAGCCCCTGCATCCCTCTCTCGAGCCTCTGCATCCCTCTCTTGAGCCTCTGCATCACTCTCTAGAGCCTCTGCATCCCTCTCTTAAACCTCTGCATCCCTCTCTTGAGCCCCTGCATCACTCTCTTGAGCCTCTGCATCATTCTCTTGAGCCTCTGCATCCCTATCTAAAGCCTCTACATCATTCTCATGGGCCTCTGCATCACTCTCATGAGCCTTTGCATCACTCTCTTAAGTCTCTGCATCCCTCTCTTGATCCTCTGCATCACTCTCTTGAGCCTCTGCATCACTCTCTTGAGGTCTCTGCATCACTCTCTTAAGCCTCTGAATCCCTCTCTTGAGCCTCTGCATCACTCGCTTAAGCCTCTGCATCACTCTCTAGAGCCTCTGCATCACTCTCTTCAGCATCTGCATCACTCTCTTAAGCCTTTGCTTTCCTCTATTGATCCTCTCCATCACTCTCTTGAGCCTCTGCATCCCTCTCTTGTGCCTCTGCATCACTCTCTTGAGCCTCTGCATCACCGTTTTAAGCCTCTGCATCCCTTTTTTGAGCCTCTGCATCACTTTCTTAAGCCTATGCATCCCTTTCCTGAGCCTCTGCATCATTCTTTGGAACTCCTGCATCCCTCTCATGAGCCTCTGCATCCCTCTCCTGAGCCTTTGCATCACCCTCTTAAGCCTCTGCATCCCTCTCTTGTGCCTCTGCATCCCTCACTTGAGCCTCTGCATCCCTCTCTTGAGCCTCTGCACCCCTCTTTTAAGCCTCTACATTACTCTCTTAAGCCACAGCATCACTCTCATAAGCCTCTGAATCACTCTCTTGAGTCTCTGTCTCCCTCTCTTGAAATCCTGCATCCCTCTCATGAGCCTCTGCATCACTCTCTTGAGCCTCTGCATCCAACTCTTCATTTTCTGCATCAGTCTCTTGAGCCTCTGCATCACTCTCTTCAGCCTCTGCATCCCTCTCTTGAACCTCTGCATCACTCTCATAAGCCTCTGCATCTCTCTCTTCAGCCTCTGCATCACTCTCTTGAGCCTCTGCATTCCTTGTTTTGAGCCTCTGCATCACTATCTTGAGTCTCTTCATCCCTCTCTGCATCATTCTCTTCAGCCTTTGCATCACTTTCTTAAGCCTCTGCATCATTCTCTTCAGCTTCTGCATCACTCTCTTTAGCTTCTGCATCACTCTTTTGAGCCTCTGCATCCCTCTCTTTTAGCCTCTGCATCCCTCTCTTTTAGCCTCTGCATCCCTCTCTTAAGCCTCTGAATCACTCTCTTGTGCCTCTGCATCCCTTTCTTCAGCCTCTGCACCACTCTCTTCAGCCTCTGCATCCCTCTCTAGAGACTCTGCATCACTCTCTTGAGCCTCTGCATCACTCTTTTGACCCTCTGCATCACTCTCTTGTGCCTCTACATCCCTCTCTTGGGCCTCTACATCCCTCTCTTGAGCCTCTGCATCACTCTGTTGAGCCTCTGCATCTCTCTCTTGAGCCTTTGCATCACTCTCTTGAGCCTCTGCATCCCTCTCTTAAGCCTCTGCAACACTCTCTTCAGCCTCTGCATCACTCTCATAAGCCTCTTCATCCCTCTCTTGATCTTCTGCATAACTCTCTTGAGCCTCTGCATAACTCTCTTGAGCCTCTGCATCACTGTCTTGATCCTCTGCATCCCTCTCTTGAGCCTCTGCAACACTCTCTTCAGCCTCTGCATCACTCTCTTAAGCCTCTCAATCCCTCTCTTAAGGCCTCTGTGTCACTCTCTCGAGCCTCTGCATCACTCTCTTGATTCTCTGCATCACTCTCTTGAGCCTCTGCATCACTCTCTTGAGCCTCTGCAACACTCTCTTGAGCCTCTGCAGCACTCTCTAGAGCCTCTGCATCACTCTCTTCAGCTTCTGCATTACTCTCTTAAGCCTCTGCTTCCCTCTCTTGATCCTCTGCATCACTCTCTTGATCCTCTGCATCACTCTCTTAAGCCTCTGCATCACTCTCTTCATCCCCTGCATCTCTCTCTTGAGGCTCAGCATTACTCTCTTGAGCCTCTACATCACTCTCTTGAGCCTCTGCATCACTCTCTTCAGCCTCTGCATCACACGCTTAACCCTCTGCATCCCACTCTTGATCCTCTGCATCATGCTCTTGAGCCTCTGCATCACTCTCTTAAGCCTCTACATAATTCTCTTGAGCCTCTGCATCACTCTCTCTTAAGCCTCTGCATCTCTTTCTTCAGCCTCTGCATCACTCTCTGGAGCCTCTGCATCCCTCTCTGGAGCCTCAGCATCCCTCTCTTGAGCCTCTGCAGCACTCCCTTGAGCCTCTTCATCATTCTCTTGGGCATCTGCATCCCTCTCTTGAGCCTTTGCATCTCTCGCTTAAGATTCTGCATCCCTCTCTTAAGCCTCTTCATCAGTCCCAAGAGCCTATGCATCCCTCGCTTGTGCCTCTGCATCCCTCACTTGAGCCTCTGCATCCCTCTCTTGAGCTCCTGCATCCCTCTCTTGAGCCTCTGCATCCCTCTCTTGAGCTTCTGCATCCCTCTCTTAAGCCTCTGCATCACTCTCTTAAGCCTCTGCATCACTCTCGTAAGCTTCTGAATCACTCTCTTGAGCCTCTGCATCCCTCAATTGAGCCTCTGCACCACTCACTTCAGCCTCTGCATCCCTCTCTAGAGCCTCTGCATCACTCTCTTGAGCCTCTGCATCACTCTCTTAAGCCTCTGCATCACTCTCTTGAGCCTCTGCATCACTCTCTTGAGCCTCTGCATCCCTCTCTTAAGCCTCTGCATCCCTCTCCTGAGCCCCTGCATCCCTCTCTCGAGCCTCTGCATCACTCTCTTAAGCCTCTGCATCCCTCACTTCAGCCTCTGCATCACTCTCTTGACCTTCTGCATCACTCTCTTAAGCCTCTGCATCCCTCTCTTGAGCCTCTGAATCCCTCTCTTGATCCTCTGCATCACTCTCTCGAGCCTCTGCATCACTTACTTCATCCTCTGCTTCCCTCACTTAAGCATCTGCATCACTCTCTTGGGCCCCTGCATCCATCTCTTGAGCCTCTGCATCACTCTCTTGAGCCTCTGCATCACCCTCTTAGGCCTCTGCATCCCTATTTTGAGCCTCTGCATCACTTTCTTAAGCCTCTGCATCCCTTTCTTGAGCCTCTGCATCCCTCTCTTGAACTCCTGTATCCCTCTCAAGAGCCTCTGCATCCCTCTCCTGAGCCGTTGCATCACTCTCTTAAGCCTCTTCATCCCTCTCTTGAGCCTCAGCATCACTCTCGTAAGCCTCTGAATCACTCTCTTGAGCCTCTGCATAACTCTCTTGAGTCTCTGCATCACTCTCTTGAGCCTCTGCATCCCTCTCTAGAGCCGCTGCAACACTCTCTTCAGCCTCTGTATCACTCTCTTAAACCTCTGAATCCCTCTCTTGAGCCTCTGTATCCTTCTCTTGGTCCTCTGCCTCACTCTCTTGAGCCTCTGCATCACTCTCTTGATCCTCTGTATCACTCTCTTGAGCCTCTGCATCACACTCTTCAGCCTCTGCATCACTCTCTTGAGCCTCTGCATCCCTCTCTTGAGTCTCTGCATCACTCTCTTAGGCCTCTGAATCCCTCTCTTCATCCTCTGCATCACTCTCTTGAGCCTCTGCATCCCTCTCTTAAGCCTCTACATCATTCTCTTGAGCCTCTGCATCACTCTCTTGAGCCTCTGCATCACTCTCTTAAACCTCTGCATCTCTCCCTTCAGCCTCTGCATCACTCTCTTGAGCCTCTGCATCATTCTCTTGAGCCTCTGCATCCCTCTCTTAAGCCTCTATGTCATTCTCTTGAGCCTCTGTATCATTCTCTTGAGCCTCTGCATCACTCTCTTAATCCTCTGCATCTCTCTCTTAAGCCTCTATATCACTCTCTTCACTCTCTGCATCACTCTCTTCAGCCTCTGCATCACTCTCTTGAGCCTCTGAATCATTCTCTAGAGCCTCTGCATCCCTCTCTTAAGCCTCTACATCGTTCTCTTGAGCCTCTGCATCACTCTCTTGAGCCTCTGCATCACTCTGTTAAGCCTCTGCATCTTTCTCTTCAGCCTCTGCATCACTCTCTGGAGCCTCGTCATCCCTCTCTGGAGCCTCAGCATCCATCTCTTGAGCCTCTGCAGCACTCCCTTGAGCCTCTTCATCATTCTCTTGGGCCTCTGCATCCCTCTCTTAAGCCTCTGCATGATTCTCTTGAGCATCTGCATCCTTCTCTTAAGCCTCTGCATCACTCTCTTGAGCCTCTGTATCCCTCTCTTGAACTCCTGCATCCCTCTCATGAGCCTCTGCATCCCTCTCTTGAGCCTCTGCATCACTCTCAAGAGCCTCTGCATCCCTCTCTTGTGCCTCTTCATCCCTCACTTCAGCTTCTGCTTCCCTCTCTTGAGCCTCTGCATCCCTCTCTTGAGCCTCTGCATCTTTCTTTTGAGCCTCTGCATCCCTCTCTTAAGCCTCTGCATCACTCTCTTTAGCCTCTGGATCACTCTCGTAAGCCTCTGAATCACTCTCGTGAGCCTCTGCATCACTCTCTTGAACCCCTGCATCCCTCTCCTGAGCCTCTGCATCACTCTCTTGGGCCTCTGCATCACCCTTTTAAGCCTCTGCATCCCTCTTTTGAGCCTCTGCATCACTTTCTTAAGCCTCTGCATCCCTTTCGTGAGCCTCTTCATCCCTCTCTTGAGCTCCTGCATCCCTCTCAAGAGCTCTGCATCCCTCTCCTGAGCCTTTGCAACACTCTCTTAAGCCTCTGCATCCCTCTCTTGAGCCTCAGCATCACTCTCGTAAGCCTCTGAATCACTCTCTTGAGCCTCTGCATAACTCTCTTGAGTCTCTGCATCACTCTCTTGAGCCTCTGCATCCCTCTCTTGAGCCTCTGCAACACTATCTTGAGCCTCTGCATCACCCTCCTAAACCTATGAATCCCTCTCTTGAGCCTCTGAATCCCTCTCTTGGTCCTCTATCTCACTCTCTTGAGCCTCTGCATCCCTCTCTTGAGTCTGTGCATCACTCTCTTAGGCCTCTTTATCCCTCTCTTCATCCTCTGCATCACTCTCTTGAGCCTCTGCATCATTCTCTTGAGCCTCTGCATCACTCTCTTGATCCTCTGCATCACTCTCTTAAGCCTCTGCATCACTCTCTTCATCCCCTGCATCTCTCTCTTGAGGCTCAGCATTACTCTCTTGAGCCTCTACATCACTCTCTTGAGCCTCTGCATCACTCTCTTCAGCCTCTGCATCACACGCTTAACCCTCTGCATCCCACTCTTGATCCTCTGCATCATGCTCTTGAGCCTCTGCATCACTCTCTTAAGCCTCTACATAATTCTCTTGAGCCTCTGCATCACTCTCTTGAGCCTCTGCATCTCTCTCTTAAGCCTCTGCATCTCTTTCTTCAGCCTCTGCATCACTCTCTGGAGCCTCTGCATCCCTCTCTGGAGCCTCAGCATCCCTCTCTTGAGCCTCTGCAGCACTCCCTTGAGCCTCTTCATCATTCTCTTGGGCATCTGCATCCCTCTCTTGAGCCTTTGCATCTCTCGCTTAAGATTCTGCATCCCTCTCTTAAGCCTCTTCATCAGTCCCAAGAGCCTATGCATCCCTCGCTTGTGCCTCTGCATCCCTCACTTGAGCCTCTGCATCCCTCTCTTGAGCTCCTGCATCCCTCTCTTGAGCCTCTGCATCCCTCTCTTGAGCTTCTGCATCCCTCTCTTAAGCCTCTGCATCACTCTCTTAAGCCTCTGCATCACTCTCGTAAGCTTCTGAATCACTCTCTTGAGCCTCTGCATCCCTCACTTGAGCCTCTGCACCACTCACTTCAGCCTCTGCATCCCTCTCTAGAGCCTCTGCATCACTCTCTTGAGCCTCTGCATCACTCTCTTAAGCCTCTGCATCACTCTCTTGAGCCTCTGCATCACTCTCTTGAGCCTCTGCATCCCTCTCTTAAGCCTCTGCATCCCTCTCCTGAGCCCCTGCATCCCTCTCTCGAGCCTCTGCATCACTCTCTTAAGCCTCTGCATCCCTCACTTCAGCCTCTGCATCACTCTCTTGACCTTCTGCATCACTCTCTTAAGCCTCTGCATCCCTCTCTTGAGCCTCTGAATCCCTCTCTTGATCCTCTGCATCACTCTCTCGAGCCTCTGCATCACTTACTTCATCCTCTGCTTCCCTCACTTAAGCATCTGCATCACTCTCTTGGGTCCCTGCATCCATCTCTTGAGCCTCTGCATCACTCTCTTGAGCCTCTGCATCACCCTCTTAGGCCTCTGCATCCCTATTTTGAGCCTCTGCATCACTTTCTTAAGCCTCTGCATCCCTTTCTTGAGCCTCTGCATCCCTCTCTTGAACTCCTGTATCCCTCTCAAGAGCCTCTGCATCCCTCTCCTGAGCCTTTGCATCACTCTCTTAAGCCTCTTCATCCCTCTCTTGAGCCTCAGCATCACTCTCGTAAGCCTCTGAATCACTCTCTTGAGCCTCTGCATAACTCTCTTGAGTCTCTGCATCACTCTCTTGAGCCTCTGCATCCCTCTCTAGAGCCGCTGCAACACTCTCTTCAGCCTCTGTATCACTCTCTTAAACCTCTGAATCCCTCTCTTGAGCCTCTGTATCCTTCTCTTGGTCCTCTGCCTCACTCTCTTGAGCCTCTGCATCACTCTCTTGATCCTCTGTATCACTCTCTTGAGCCTCTGCATCACACTCTTCAGCCTCTGCATCACTCTCTTGAGCCTCTGCATCCCTCTCTTGAGTCTCTGCATCACTCTCTTAGGCCTCTGAATCCCTCTCTTCATCCTCTGCATCACTCTCTTGAGCCTCTGCATCCCTCTCTTAAGCCTCTACATCATTCTCTTGAGCCTCTGCATCACTCTCTTGAGCCTCTGCATCACTCTCTTAAACCTCTGCATCTCTCCCTTCAGCCTCTGCATCACTCTCTTGAGCCTCTGCATCATTCTCTTGAGCCTCTGCATCCCTCTCTTAAGCCTCTATGTCATTCTCTTGAGCCTCTGTATCATTCTCTTGAGCCTCTGCATCACTCTTAATCCTCTGCATCTCTCTCTTAAGCCTCTATATCACTCTCTTCACTCTCTGCATCACTCTCTTCAGCCTCTGCATCACTCTCTTGAGCCTCTGAATCATTCTCTAGAGCCTCTGCATCCCTCTCTTAAGCCTCTACATCGTTCTCTTGAGCCTCTGCATCACTCTCTTGAGCCTCTGCATCACTCTGTTAAGCCTCTGCATCTTTCTCTTCAGCCTCTGCATCACTCTCTGGAGCCTCGTCATCCCTCTCTGGAGCCTCAGCATCCATCTCTTGAGCCTCTGCAGCACTCCCTTGAGCCTCTTCATCATTCTCTTGGGCCTCTGCATCCCTCTCTTAAGCCTCTGCATGATTCTCTTGAGCATCTGCATCCTTCTCTTAAGCCTCTGCATCACTCTCTTGAGCCTCTGTATCCCTCTCTTGAACTCCTGCATCCCTCTCATGAGCCTCTGCATCCCTCTCTTGAGCCTCTGCATCACTCTCAAGAGCCTCTGCATCCCTCTCTTGTGCCTCTTCATCCCTCACTTCAGCTTCTGCTTCCCTCTCTTGAGCCTCTGCATCTTTCTTTTGAGCCTCTGCATCCCTCTCTTAAGCCTCTGCATCACTCTCTTTAGCCTCTGGATCACTCTCGTAAGCCTCTGAATCACTCTCGTGAGCCTCTGCATCACTCTCTTGAACCCCTGCATCCCTCTCCTGAGCCTCTGCATCACTCTCTTGGGCCTCTGCATCACCCTTTTAAGCCTCTGCATCCCTCTTTTGAGCCTCTGCATCACTTTCTTAAGCCTCTGCATCCCTTTCGTGAGCCTCTTCATCCCTCTCTTGAGCTCCTGCATCCCTCTCAAGAGCTCTGCATCCCTCTCCTGAGCCTTTGCAACACTCTCTTAAGCCTCTGCATCCCTCTCTTGAGCCTCAGCATCACTCTCGTAAGCCTCTGAATCACTCTCTTGAGCCTCTGCATAACTCTCTTGAGTCTCTGCATCACTCTCTTGAGCCTCTGCATCCCTCTCTTGAGCCTCTGCAACACTATCTTGAGCCTCTGCATCACTCTCCTAAACCTATGAATCCCTCTCTTGAGCCTCTGAATCCCTCTCTTGGTCCTCTATCTCACTCTCTTGAGCCTCTGCATCCCTCTCTTGAGACTGTGCATCACTCTCTTAGGCCTCTTTATCCCTCTCTTCATCCTCTGCATCACTCTCTTGAGCCTCTGCATCATTCTCTTGAGCCTCTGCATCACTCTCTTGAGCCTCTGCATCACTCTCTTAAGCCTCTGCATCTCTCTCTTCAGCCTCTGCATCACTCTCTTGAGCCTCTGCATCCCTCTCTTAAGCCTCTGCATCACTCTCTTCAGCTTTTGCATCCCTCTCTTGAGCCTCTGCATCATTCTCCTTAGCCTCTGCATCACTCTCTTGAGCCTCTGCATCACTCTCTTGAGCCTCTGCATCACTCTCTTGAGCCTCTGCATCATTCTCTTGAGCCTCTGCATCCCTCTCTTGAGCCTCTGATTCACTCTCTTGAGCTTCTGCATCATTCTCCTAAGCCTCTCCATCCCTCACTTGAGCCTTTGCATCCCTCTCATGAGCCTCTGCATCCCTCTCTTGAGCCTTTGCATCACTCTCTTAGGCCTCTGCATCCCTTTCTTGAGCCTCTTCATCACTCTTTTGATTCTCTGCGTCCATCTCTTAAGCCTCTGCATCCCTTTTCTTGAGCCTCTTCATCACTCTCTTGAGTCTCTTCATCCCTCTCTTAAGCCTCTGCATCATTCTCTTCAGCCTTTGCCTCACTCTCTTAAGCCTCTGCATCATTCTCTTCAGCCTCTGCATCACTCTCTTGAGCCTCTGCATCACTCTCCTGAGCCTCTGCATCACTCTTTTAAGCCTCTGCATCATTCTCTTCAGCCTCTGCATCCCTCTCTTAAGCCTCTGCACCACTCTCTTGAGCCTCTGCATCACTCTCTTCAGCCTCTGCATCCCTCTCTTAAGCCTTTGCATCATTCTCTACAGCCTCTGCATCACTCTCTTAAGCCTCTGCGTCCTTCTATTCAGCCTCTCCATTCCTCTCTTAAGCCTCTGCATCACTCTCTTGATCCTCTGCATCCCTCTCTTAAGCCTCTGCATCACTCTCTTGAGCCCCTGCATTATTCTCTTGAGCCTCTGCATCACTTTCTTAAGCCTCTATATCATTCTCTTGTGCTTCTGCCTCACTCTCTTGAACCTCTGCACCACTCTCTTGAGCCTCTGCATCATTCTCTTCAGCCTCTGCATCTCTCTCTCTTCAGCCTCTGCATCACTCTCTTGAGCCTCTGCATCACCCTCTTAAGCCTCTGCATCCCTCTTTTGAGCCTCTGCATCACTTTCTTAAGCCTCTGCATCCCTTTCTTGAGCCTCTGCGTCTCTCTCTTGAACTCCTGCATCCATCTCAGGAGCCTCTGCATCCCTCTCTTGAGCCTTTGCATCACTCGCTTAAGATTCTGCATCCCTCTATTAAGCCTCTGCATAACTCTCAAGAGCTTCTGCATCCCTCGCTTGTGCCTCTGCATCCCTCACTTGAGCCTCTGTATCCCCCTCTTAAGCCCCTGCATCCCCCTCTTGAGCCTCTGCATCCCTCTCCTGAGCTTCTGCTTCCCTCTCTTAAGCCTCTGCATCACTCTCGTAAGCCTCTGCATCACTCTCGTAAGCCTCTGAATCACTCTCTTGAGACTCTGCACCACTATCTTTAGCCTCTGCATCCCTCTCTAGAGCCTCTGCATCACTCTCTTGAGCCTCTGCATCACTCTCTTAAGCCTCTGCATCACTCTCTTGAGCCTCTGCATCACTCTCTTAAGCCTCTGCATCCCTCTTTTGAGCCTCTGCATCGTTCTCCTAGGCCTCTGCATGGATGCAGAGGCTCAAGAGAGGGATTCGGAGGCTCAAGAGATGGATGCAGAGGCTGAAGAGAGTGATGCAGAGGCTCAAGAGAGTGATGCAGAGGCCTAGGAGAATGTTGCAGAGGCTCAAGAGAGGGATGCAGAGGCTGAAGAGAGTGATGCAGAGGCTCAAGAGAGGGACACAGATGCTGAAGTGAGAGATGCAGTGGCTTAAAAATGTGATGCAGAGGCTCAAAATAAAGATGCAGAGGCTTAACAGGGTGATGCAGAGGCTCAAGAGAGTGATTCAGAGGCTTATGAGAGTGATGCAGAGGCGTAAGAGAGTAATGCAGAGGCTTAAGAGAGGGATGAAGGGGCTCAAGAGAGGGATGCAGAGGCTCAAGAGAGTGATACAGAGGCTGAAGTGAGAGATGCAGTGGCTTAAAAATGTGATGCAGAGGCTCAAAATAAAGATGCAGAGGCTTAAGAGGGTGATGCAGAGGCTCAAGAGAGGGATGCAGAGGCTGAAGAGAGTGATGCAGAGGCTCAAGAGAGTGATGCAGAGGATGAAGAGAGGGATGCAGAGGCTCATGAGAGGGCTGCAGGAGTTCTGGAGAGGGATGCAGAGGCTCAAGAGAGTGATGCAGAGGCTTAAGAGAGGTATGCAGAGGCTCAAGAGAGTGATGCAGAGGCTTAAGAGAGGAATGCAGAGGCTGAAGAGAATGATGCAGAGGCTCAAGAGAGTGATGCAGAAGCACAAGAGAGTGATGCAGAGGCTCAAGTGAGTGATGCAGAGGATCAAGAGAGTGATCCAGAGGCTCAAGAGAGTGATGCAGAGGCTGAATAGAGTGTTGCAGAGGCTCAAGAGAGGGATGCAGAGGCTCACGAGGGTGATGCAGAGCCTCAAGAGAGTGATGCAATGGCTCTAGAGAGGGATGCAGGGGCCGAAGAGAGTGATGCAGATGCTCAGGAGAGGGATGCAGAGGATAAAGAGAATAATGCAGAGGCTCGAGAGAGTGATGCAGAGGCTCAAAAGAGGGATTCAAAGGCTCAAGAGAGGGATGCAGAGGCTGATGAGAGTGTTGCAGAGGCTCAAGAGAGGGATGCAGAGACTCAAAAGAGTTATGCAGAGGCTCAAGAGAGTGAAGCAGAGGCTTTCGAGACTGATGCAGAGGCTCAAGAGAGGGATGCAGAGGCTCAAGAGAGTGATGCAGAGACTCAAGAGAATTATGCAGAGGCTCAAGAGAGTGATCAGAGGCCTACGAGAGTGATGCAGAGGCTCAAGAGAGGGATATAGAGGCTCAAGAGAGTGATGCAGGAGCTCAAGAGAGTGCTGTAGAGGCTCAAGAGAGTGATGCAGAGGCTCAAGAGAGTGATGCAGAGGATCAAGAGAGTGATGCAGAGGCTCATGAGAATGATGTAGAGGCATAAGAGAGGGATACAGAGGCTCAAGAGAATGATGCAGAGGCTCAACAGAGTGATGCAGAGGCTCAGGAGAGGGATGCAGAGGCTCAAGAGAGCAATGCAGAGATTGAAGAGAGTGATGAAGAGACTCAAGAGAGTGATGCAGAGGCTTAAGAGAGGGATGCCGAGGCTCAAGAGAGTGATGCAGAGGCTTAAGAGTGGGATGCCGAGGCTCAAGAGAGTGATGCAGAGGCTCAAGAGAGGGATGAGAACACCATGCAAAGGGTAGTGAACACCATGCAAAGCGTAGTGAACACCACGGCAAGGGTATTGAACACCACACCAAGGGTTGTGAACACCACGTCAAGGATAGTGAACACCACACCAAGGGTAGTGAACACCACACAAAGGGTAGTGAACACCGCGGCAAGGTTAGTGAACACCACGTCAAGGTTAGTGAAAACCATGCTAAGGGTAGTGAACACCATGCCAAGGGAAGTGAAGACAATGCCAAGGGTAGTGAACACCATGCCAAGGGTAATGAACACCTCGCCAGAGGTAGTGAACACCATGCCAAGGGTAGTGAACACTACGCCAAGGTTAGTAAACACCACGCCAAGAGTAGTGAACACCATGCAAAGGGTAGTGAACACCACGCTAACAGTAGTGAACACCACGTCATGGGTAGTGAACACCACGCTAAGAGTAGTGAACACCACGTCATGGGTAGTGAACACCACACCAAGGGAAGTGAACACCACGCGAAGAGTAGTGAACATTACGCCAAGGGTAGTGAACATCACGCGAAGGGTTGTGAGCACCACACCAAGGGAAGTGAATACCACGCCAAGGGTAGTGAACACCACGCCAAGGGAAGTGAACACCACGCCCAGGGTAGTGAACACCACGCCGCGTTCAGTGAATACCACGCCAAGGGTAGTGAACACCACGTTAAGGGTAGTGAACACCACGCCCAGGGTAGTGAACACCACGTCGAGGGTAGTGAACACCACGCCAGGGGTCGTGAACACCACCCCACGGGTAGTGAACATCATGCTAAGGGTAGTGAACACCATGCGAATGGCAGTGAACACCAAGCCAAAGGTAGTGAACACCACGCCAAGGGTGGTGAACACCACGCCAGTGGTAGTGAACACCACGCAAAGGGTAGTGAAGACCACGCCAAGGGTAGTGAACATCACGCCAAGCGTAGTGAACATCAAGCTAAAGGTAGTGAACACCATGCCAAGGGTAGTGAACATAACGCCAAGGGTAGTGAACACCACGCCAAGGGTAGTGAACACAACGTCATGGGTAGTGAACACTATGCCATGGGTAGTGAACACCACGCCAAGGGTAGTGAACACCATGCAAAGGGTAGTGGACACCGTGCCAATGGAAGTGAACACTATGCCAAGGGTAGTGAACACTATGCTAAGGGTAGTGAACACCTTGCTAGGGGTTGTGAACACCAAGCCAAGGGTAGTGAACACCACGCCATGGGTAGTAAACACCATGCCATGGAAAGTGAATACCACGCCAAGGGTAGTGAACACCACGCCAAGGGTGGTGAACACCACGCCAAGGTTAGTGAACCCCACGCCAAGGGTAGTGAAAACCACGCCAAAGGTAATGAACGTGACGTCAAGGGTAGTGAACACCACGTTAAGGGTAGTGAACACCACGCCAAGTGTAGTGAACCCCACGCCAAGGGTAGTGAACACCACGCTAAGGGTAGTGAACACCACGCCAAGGGGAGTGAACACCACACAAAGGGTAGTGAACACCACTTTAAGGGTAGTGAACATCATGTCAAGGGGAGTGAACACCACGCCAAGGGAATTGAACACCACGCCAAGGGTAGTGAACACCAAGCAAAGAGTAGTGAACACCACGTCAAGAGTAGAGAACACCACGCCAAGGGTAGTGAACACCACGCAATGGGTAGTAAACACCACGCCAAGGGTAGCGAACAACATGCCAAGGGTTGTGAACCCCACGCATTGGGTAGTGAACACCACGCTAAGGGTAGTGAACACCACGCCAAGGGTAGTGAACACCACACAAAGGGTAATGAAAACCACGCCAAGGGTAATGAACACCACATCAAGGTTAGTGAAAACCAAGCTAAGGGTAGTGAACACTATGCCAAGGGTAGTGAACACAATGCCAAGGGTGGTGAACACCACGCCAGGGGTAGTGAACACCACGCCAAGGGTAGTGAACACCAAATCAAGGGTAGTGAACACCAAGCTAAGGGAGGTGAACACCAGTCGAAGGGTAGTGAACACCATGCCAAGGGTAGTGAACACCACGCCAAGGGTAGTGAACACCACGCCAAGGGTAGTGAACACCATGTAAAGGGAAGTGAACACCATGCTAAGGGTAGTGAACACCACGCCAAGGGTAACGAACACCAGGCGAAGGGTAGTGAACACCGTGCCATTGGTAGTGAACACCACGCCAAGGGTAGTGAACACCACCCCAAGGGTAGTGAACACCACGCCAAAAGTAGTGAACAATATGCCAAGGGTAGTGAACTCCTCGCCAAGGGTAGTGAACACCACGCCAAGCGTAGTGAACACCACGCCACGTTCAGTGAACACCACGCCAAGTTCAGTGAACACCACGCAACGTTCAGTGAGTACCACGCCAAGAGTAGTGAACACCACACCAAGGGTAGTGAACACCACGCCAAGTGTAGTGAACACCACGCCAAGGGTAGTGAACACCACGCTATAAGTAGTGAACACCACGCTAAGGGTAGGGAACACCACGCCAAGGGTAGTGAGCATCATGCCAAGAGTAGTGAACACCACGCCCAGGGTAGTGAACACCACGTTAAGGGTAGTGAACACCACTCCAAGGGCATTGAACATCACGCAAAGGGTAGTGAACACCACGCCAAGGGTAGTAAACACCACGCCATTGGTAGTGAACACCATGCCATAGGTA
Organism: Procambarus clarkii; assembly: GCF_040958095.1. Classification (NCBI taxonomy): domain Eukaryota; kingdom Metazoa; phylum Arthropoda; class Malacostraca; order Decapoda; family Cambaridae; genus Procambarus; species Procambarus clarkii. Next base: position 31,557,887 of record NC_091198.1, read on the forward strand.
GTGAACACCACGCTAAGGGCAGTGAACACCACGCCAATGGCAGTGAACACCACGCGAAGGGTAGTGAACACCACGCTAAGGGTAGTGAACACCACGCTAAGGGTAGCAACACCACGCCAAGGGTACTGAACACCACGCCAAGGGTAGTGAACACCACGCCAAAGGTAGTGAACACTATGCCAAGGGTAATGAACACCATTCCAAGGGAAGTGAACACCACGTCCAGGGTAGTGATTACCACTCCAAGGGTAGTGAACACCACGCCAAGGGTAGTGAACACCACGCCAAGGGTAGTGAACACCACGCTAAGGATAGTGAACACCACACCAAGGGTATTAAACACCACGCTAAAGGTAGTGAACACCATGCCAAGGGTAGTGAACACCATGTCAATGGTAGTGAACACTAAGCGAAGGGTAGTGAACACCAAGCCAAGGGTAGTGAACACCACGCAAAGGGTAGTGAACATGGCGCCTAGGGTAGTGAACACCACGCCAAGGGTAGTAAACACCACGCCAAGGGTAGTGAACATGACGTCATGGGTAGTGAACACCACGTTAAGGGTAGTGAACACCACGCCAAGAGTAGTGAACACCACGTTAAGGGTCGTGAACACCACGCCAAGCGAAGTAAACATGACGGAAAGGGTAGTGAACACCACGCCAAGGGTAGTGAAGAACATGCCAAGGGTAGTGATCACCACGCCAAGGGTAGTGAACACCCCGCCATGGATAGTGAACACCATGCAATGGGTAGTGAACACCACGGCAAGTTCAGTGAACATCACGCTAAGGGTAGTGAACACCACGCCAAGGGTAGTGAATACCACGGCAAGGGTTGTGAACACCACGCTAAGGATAGTGAACACCACGCTAAGGAGAGTGAACACCACGCCATGGATAGTGAACACCACGCTTTGGATAGTAAGCACAACTCCAAGGATAGTGAACACCACGCTAAGGATAGTGAACACTGGCCTAGTTCAGTGAACACCACGCCATGGATAGTAAACACAACTCCAAGGATAGTGAACACCACGCCAAGTTCAGTGAACACCACGTCAAGGTTAGTGAACACCACGCCAAGGATAGTGAACACCACGCCAAGGATAGTGAACACCATACAAGGATAGTGAACACTACGGCAATGTTAGTGAACACCACACCAAGGGTAGTGAACACCACGCCAAGGATAGTGAACACCACACAAAGGATAGTGAACACCACGCCAAGGATAATAAACACCACGCCAAGGATAGTGAACACCACGCCAAGGATAGTGAACACCACGCCTAGTTCAGTGAACACCACTCCAAGGATAGTGAACACCACGCCAATGATAGTGAACATCACCCTAGTGATAGTGAACTCCACACCAAGGATAGTGAACACCACGCGAAGGATAGTGAACACCACACCAAAGGTATTGAACTCCACACCAAGGATAGTGAACGCCACGCCAAGGATAGTGAACACCACACCAAGGGTAGTGAACACCACGCCAAGGGTAGTGAACACAACGCCAAGGATAGCGAACACTACGCTAAGTATAGTGAACACCACGCCAAGGATAGTGAACACTACGCTAAGGATAGTGAACAACACGCCAGAGGGTAGTGAACACCACGTCAAGGATAGTGAAAACCACGCCAAGGATAGTGAACATTATGCTAAGGATAGTGAGCACCACACTAAGGATAGTGAACACCACGCCAAGGATAGTGAACATAACCCTAAGGATAGTGAACACTACGCTAAGGATAGTGAACACCACACCAAGGGTCGATGAAAAGAAAACATCAATATTATGGTGCTTTAATTTTAACTAATTTGTTCGTCACATTTTTAACGTATTGCTCGATTACGTAAATTGCGAAGTAATAGGAGTAGGCCACTATCTCCAGAGGAAGATCACATCTCGAGCAGATCACATCACAGGAAGATCACATCTCGAGAAGATCACATCTCGAGAAGATCGCATCTCCAGAAGATCACATTCCCCGAAGATCAAATCTCCAGAAGATAACATATCCAGAAGATCACATTACCAGAAGATCACATTCCCAGAAGATCACATCTCCAGAAGATAACATCTCCAGAAGATCACATCACCAGAAGATCACATCACGAGAAGATCACATCTCCAGAAGATCACATCTCGAGAAGATCACATCTCCAGAAGATCACATTCCCAGAAGATCACATCTCTAGAAGATAACATCTCCAGAAGATCACATCACCAGAAGATCACATCACGAGAAGATCACATCACCAGAAGATCACATCTCCAGAAGATCACATCTTCAGAAGATCATCATCTCAAGAAGATCACATCTCGAAAAGATCACATCTCGAGATCACATCTCGAAAAGATCACATCTCGAGAAGATCCCATCACCAGAAGATCACATCTCGAGAAGATCACATCTCGAGAAGAACACATCTCGAGAAGATCACATCTCGAGAAGATCGCTTCTCGAGAAGATCACATCTCCAGAAGATCACATCTCAAGAAGATCACATCTCGAGATGATCACATCTCCAGAAGATCACATCTCTAGAAGCTCACATCTCGAGAATATCACATCACCAGAAGATCACATCTCCAGAAGATCACATCTCGAGAAGATCAAATCTCGAGATGATCACATCACAAGAAGATCACATCTCGAGAAGATTACATCTCGAGATGATCATATCTCCAGAAGACCACATCTCGAGAAGATCACATCTCCAGAAGACCACATCTCGAGATGATCACATCTCCTGAAGACCACATCTCGAGAAGATCTCATCACCAGAAGATCACATCTCGAGATGATTACATCTCCAGAAGATCACATCACCAGAAGATCACATCTCGAGATCACATCTCGAGAAGATCACATCCCCAAAGGATCACATCTCCAGAAGATCACATCTCGAGAAGATCATATCTCTAGAAGATCACATTGCCAGAAAATCACATCTCCGGAAAATCACATCTCGAGAAGATCACATCTCCAGAAGATCACATCTCCAGAAGATCATCTCTCCACAAGATCAAATCTCCAGAAGATCACATCTTCAGAAGATCACATCTCCAGAGGAAGATCACATCTCCAGAAGATCACATCTCCAGAGGAAGATCACATCTCCAGAAGATCACATCTCGAGAAGATCACATCTCTAAAAAATCCCGTCTCCAGAACATCACATCTTCAGATGATCACATCTCCAGAAGATCACATCTCCAGAATATCACATCTCGGGAACATCACATTTCCAGAAGATCACATCACCAGAAGATAACATCACCAGATGATTACATCTCCAGAAGATCACATCACCAGAAGATCACATCTCGAGAAGATCACATCTCGAGAAGATCACACCTCCAGAAGATCACATCTCCAGAAGATCACATCACCAGAAGATCACATCTCCAGAAGATCACATCACCAGATGATCACATCTCGAGAAGATCACTTCTCCAGATGATCACATCAGCAGAAGATCACATCTCGAGAAGATCACATCTCGAGAAGATCACATCTCCAAAAATCACATCTCGAGAAGATCACATCACCAGAAGATCACATCCCCAGAAGATCACATCCCCAGAAGATCACATCCCCAGAAGATTACATCCTTAGAAGATCACATCCCCAGAAGATCACATCTCCAGAAGATCACATCTCCAGAAGATCACATCACCAGAAGATCACATCTCCAGATGATCACATCTCCAGAAGATCATATCACCAGAAGATCACATCACAAGAAGATCACATCTCCAGAAGATCACATCTTGAGAAGATCACATTTCCAGAGGGTCACATCTCCAGAAGATCACATCACCAGAAGATCACATCTCCAGATGATCACATCTCCAGAAGATCACATCACCAGAAGATCACATCTCGAGAAGATCACATCTCGAGAAGATCACATCTCCAGAAGATCAAATTTCCAAAAGATCACATCACCACAAGATCACATCTCCAGAAGATCACATCACCAGAAGATCACATCTCGAGAAGATCAATATGCCAATTACTGAGAGCGGCGATGGAACACATTTTGCCCAAACCCCTCTGCAGTTTTCAAAATATCCCAAACATCCCAAATTCGACGCTTGAGCCATATTTTGGAGCCAAATTCTTGCTCTCTGCACGTATTCGAAGTGTTATTAAAATTCGTATTAAAATTACGAATTTTTTCCGAAAATAAGCCAATAACTGGGAGCAGCAATAGGTCACATTTTGCTCAAACCCCCCTCCAGTTTTCAAAATATCCCAAACATTCTAAATTCGACGCTTAAGCCATATTTTGGAGTCAAATTCTGGCTCTCTGCATGTATTCGCTGTTTGAAATTACTACTTTTAATACTGAAAATATGCCAATTACTGAGAGCTGCGATGGGTCACATTTTGCCTAACCACCCCCCCCCCCTGCAGTTTTCAAAATATCCCAAACATCCCAAATTCGACGCTTGAGCAATATTTTGGAGCCAAATTCTGGCTCTCTGCACGTGTTAGTAGTTTTAATTTACGATATTTTATACCGAAAATATGTCAATTACTGAGAGCGGCGATGGGTCACATTTTGTCCAAACCCATCTGCAGTTTTCAAAATATCCCAAACATCCCAAATTCGACCCTTGAGCCATATTTTAGAGCCAAATTCTGGCTCTCTGCACGTATTCGCAGTTTGAATATACGAATTTTTTTACAAAAAATATGCCAATTACTGAGAGGCGATGGGTCACATTTTGCCCAAACACCCCTGCAGCTTTCAATATATTATAAACATCCCAAATTTGACGCTTGAGCCATATTTTGGAGCCAAATTCTGGCTCTCTGATCGTATTCGCAATTTGAAATTACGACTTTTTATACCGAAAATGTGCCAATTTCTTGAATGCAGCAATGGATCACATTTTGCCCTAACCCTCCCTGCTGTTTTCAAAATATCCCAAACATCCCAAATTATACACTTGAGCCATATTTTGGATCCAAATTCTGGCTCTCTGCACGTATTCGCAGTTTGAAATTACGACTTTTTATACAGAAAATAGGCCAATTACTGAAGGTCAGGTCAGGTCAGGTTGTGTCAGGTCAGGTTGAGTCAGGTCAGGGAGCGTCAGATCAGGTTGCGTCAGGTCAGGTTGTGTCAGGTCAAGTTGTATCAGGTCAGGTTGCGTCAGGTCAGGTAGCATCAGGTCAGGTTGCGTCAGGTCAGGTTGTGTCAGGTCAGGTTGCGTCAGGTCAGGTAGCATCAGGTCAGGTTGCGTTAGGTAAGGTTGCGTCAGGTCAGGTTGTGTCAGGTCAGGTTGCGTCAGGTCAGGTTGCATCAGGTCAGGTTGCGTTAGGTAAGGTTGCGTCAGGTCAGGTTGTGTCAGGTCAGGTTGCGTCAGGTCAGGTAGCGTCAGGTCAGGTCTGGTTGCGTCAGGTTAGGTTGCGTCAGGTCAGGTTGCGTCAGGTCAAGTTGCGTCAGGTCAGGTTGCGTCAGGTTAGGTTGCGTCAGGTCAGGTTGCGTCAGGTCAGGTAGGGCCAGTTTAAGTTGCGTCAGGTCAGGTAGGGTCAGTTTAAGTTGCGTCAGGTCAGGTTGCGTCAGGTCAGGTTGCGTCAGGTCAGGTTGCGTCAGGTCAGGTTGCGTCAGGTCAGGTAGCGTCAGGGCAGGTAGCGTCAGGTCAGGTCAGGTTGCGTCAGGTTAGGTGGCGTCAAGTCAGGTTGCGTCAGGTCAGGTAGCGTCAGGTCAGGTTGCGTCAGATCAGGTTGAGTCAGGTCAGGTAGCGTCAGGTCAGGTTGCATCAGGTCAGGTTCCGTCAGGTCAGGTAGTGTCAGGTCAGGTTGTATCAGGTCAGGTTGCGTCAGGTCAGGTTGCGTCAGGTTAGATGTCATTACCTAAACCATGACTGACAAATGAAGGTGATAGGATCTGTGTTCCAGTAACATGTGTGAGAGAATCCTTGTGAACCACATTTATTCCTGATAGAGTCTGTACGTACCAGAAATATCGAAGTTTAACTGTTTTATGATATATAATGAGATAAAGAGAAAGATATGTATAGAGAGAGGAAGACATGGAGACAGAGAGAGTAAGCCACACAAGCACACATATACTCAAACTGAGACATATATGAAAGTTTTACGTGTTCATTGTTGACTCAAAATCCGGAATTCTAGGTTCGATTACCAGTGGCTGCAGAAATGGCTTGGGCACATTTCCTCTCACCTAATGCATCTGTTCACCTAGCAGTAAATATGAACCCAGTACTTAGTCAGCATGTTGTGGGGTTGTATCGTGGGGTAGGGTAGTAATTGGACCTACTAAGCCGTTCACGACATAAAATGTTTGGGCACATTTCCTCTCATTAAATGCATCTGTTCACCTAGCAGTAAATTGGTAGCCAGGAGTTAGTCAGCATGTTGTGAACTGGTATCATGGGAGAGCGAGAGAGGCAGAAATACAGAGAAAGAAACAGGCATAACATACAAAGACAGAAAGAGAACAGAAGAGAGGAAGATGAGAGAGAGAGACAGCGAGAGAACGGCAACAGCCTGTTTGTATAAATTAGCTGTCCTCACTCCTACTCTGCAGATAAGGAGAAAAAACTCTTACAATGTTGATTGCCTTTTTTTTCTAACTAATAGCTTACCACAATTCCTACAACTTCTCTCACAAAGTGAAAATAGTCCCTTTCAGTACCATAAAAGTTAGTAAATTATTAACCTTCATGAGTCAAAAAAACACTTGAGTTTCTCTCTTTAAATTTTACTTCCGTGTATATTAATTTAAATGTCGAAAAATGCCCTCAATATTGTCTAAGTTATCAACGTGTTGGTCTCCTTCTGGGCTTCACACTCCCCCTTCAGCTTCCAGTCAAGACGTCATCCTCCTCCTCCTCCCCAAATAACCCAAACAAAAACCCATCCACGCCAGGCAAATTTACGTCGGAGCTTTACCCTGTTTATTAACGCCCAAATACAATAATTACAGATATTATTTACTCAAACGTATCAAAGGTAACTGTTGCAGCCAAATATATATTTTGTTCAGGTGGAATATTGGAGCATTAAACCACCGACGACATGTTACCAAATTACTCAATATAAATATAAGAACCAGCTTTGGAAAACTTGGCGACCCCAGAATGGCCTAGTCGGATGGGAATATGTTCTCATGAGAACTGACGTGTGTTCGAGTCTGTCAAAACGGTGTAACTACAGGGCACAGATTTGTGTGTGTCCCGTCCTGTAGCTGCGTCCGTCCATCTCGACTGTGAGGTCTCTGGGTAGCTAAAACTTGACCTGACCTGACCTGACCCTGGGATGTGGGGAAGGGTGGAAGTCCGGGGGCCCACGGACCCACACCTGGACCCGAGTTAGATTAGGTAAGGCGAGGTCAGGTCGTGTCGGGTCAGGTCGTGTCTATATAATAAAATAAATAATATGTCTATATCTAATGTCTGTAATCTAATGTAATGTAATTTAATGTAATATCTAATGTAATCTGTATATCTAATGTAATGTTCTATATCTATATGCAATAATCTAATAATAGAATGAATCTAGTGTAATATATATGTATAATGTCTATATAATAAAATAAATAAGTCTATATCTAATGTCTGTAATCTAATATCTAATGTAATGTAATGTAATATCTAATGTAATGTAATGTAATGTAATATCTAATGTAATGTAATGTAATGTAATATCTAATGTAATCTGTATGTATAATGTAATGTATATAATATAATATGTATATGTAATGTATATGTAATGTATATGTAATGTAATGTATATGTATATGTAATGTATATGTAATGTATATGTATATGTAATGTCTATATAATAAAATAAATAATATGCCTATATCTAATGTTTCTAACCTAATATCTAATGTAATGTAATATCTAATGTAATCTGTATATCTAATGTAATGTCTATAAAATAAATAAAAAATAAAAAAATTAAAATAAAATAAATAAAAATGAATAAATAAAAATGAATAAATAAAAATGAATAAAAAAAGCGCCGAATGAATCGTAAATCGTCGGGTTAATCGTCGGGTAAATCGTCGGGTAAATCGTCGGGTTAATCGTCGGGTTAATCGTCGGGTAAATCGTCGGGTAAATCGTCGGGTAAATCGTCGGTTAAATCGTCGGGTAATTTTTACCCGTGTAAAAACGGGTAAACCCGACAGGTAAACCCGACGGGGTTTACCCGTCGTGTAAGTCGTCGAATAAATAAAATAGTCGAAAATATGTTCTCATGATAACTGACGTGTAAACTGTAAATTAAACACGTCGGGTAAACTGTCAGGGTAAAGCGTCGGGTAAACCGTCGGGTAAACTGTCAGGGTAAAGCGTCGGGTAAACCGTCGGGTAAACCGTCAGGTAAACGTAAGATAAAGCGTCGGGCAAACCGTGAAAGACCCCTGCGTGAAAGGGGTCGTGAAAGACTTAAGTGATGCAGAGGCTCAAGAGAGTGATGCAGAGGCAGAAGAGAGTGATGCAGAGGCTCAAGAGAGATGCAGAGGATCAAGAGAGTGATGCAGAGGCTCAAGAGAGTGATGCAGAGGCTGAATAGAGTGTTGCAGAGGCTCAAGAGAGGGATGCAGAGGCTTAAGAGGGTAATGCAGAGCCTCAAGAGAGTGATGCAAAGGCTCTAGAGAGGGATGCAGGGGCCCAAGAGAGAGATGCAGATGCTCAAGAGAGGGATGAAGAGGATGAAGAGAGTGATGCAGAGGCTCGAGAGAGTGATGCAGAGGCTCAAAAGAGGGATTCAGAGGCTCAGGAGAGTGATGCAGAGACTGAAGAGAGTTATGAAGAGGCTCAAGAGAGGGATGTAGAGGCTCAAGAGAGTGATGCAGGAGCTCAAGAGAGTGATGCAGTGGCTCAAGAGTGTGATGCAGAGGCTCAAGAGAGTGATGCAGAGGCTCAAGAGAGTGTGCAGAGGCTCAAGAGAATGAAGTAGAGGCTTAAGAGAGGGATGCAGGGGCTCAAGAGAGGAATGCAGAGGCTCAAGTGAGTGATGCAAAGGCTTAAGAGAGTGATGCAAAGGCTCAAGAGAGAGATGCAGAGGCTCATGAGAGGGATGCAGAGGCTCAAGAGAAAGAGGCAGAGGCTCAAGAAAGGGATGCAGAGGCTTAAAAACGTGATGCAGAGGCTCAAAATAGGGATGCAGAGGCTTAAGAGGGTGATGCAGCGGCCCAAGAGAGTGATGCAGAGGCTCAAGAGAGGGATGCAGAGGCTGAAGAGAGTGATGCAGAGGCTTATGACAGTGATGCAGAGGCTCAAGAGAGGGATGTAAAGGCTCAAGAGAGAGTGATGCAGAAGCTTAAGAGAGTGATGCAGAGGCTTAAGAGATTGATGTAGAGGCTCAAGAGAGTGATGCAGAGGCTCAAGAGAGGGATGCAGAGGCTCAAGAGATGGATGCAGAGGCTTAAAAGAGTGATGCAGAGGCTCAAGAGAGTGATGCAGAGGCTTAAGAGAGGGATGCTGAGGCTCAAGAGAGTGATGCAGAGGCTCAAGAGAGGGATGTAGAGGCTCAAGGGAGTGATGCAGAGGCTGAAGAGAGTGATGCAGAGGCCTAGGAGAATGATGCAGAGGCTCAAGAGAGGGATGCAGAGGCTCAAGAGAGTGATGCAGAGGCTCATGAGAGGGATGCAGAGGCTTAAAAACGTGATGCAGAGGCTCAAAATAGGGATGCAGAGGCTTAAGAGGGTGATGCAGCGGCCCAAGAGAGTGATGCAGAAGCTCAAGAGAGGGATGCAGAGGCTGAAGAGAGTGATGCAGAGGCTTATGACAGTGATGCAGAGGCTCAAGAGAGGGATGTAAAGGCTCAAGAGAGAGTGATGCAGAAGCTTAAGAGAGTGATGCAGAGGCTTAAGAGATTGATGTAGAGGCTCAAGAGAGTGATGCAGAGGCTCAAGAGAGTGATGCAGAGGCTCAAGAGATGGATGCAGAGGCTTAAAAGAGTGATGCAGAGGCTCAAGAGAGTGATGCAGAGGCTTAAGAGAGGGATGCTGAGGCTCAAGAGAGTGATGCAGAGGCTCAAGAGAGGGATGTAGAGGCTCAAGGGAGTGATGCAGAGGCTGAAGAGAGTGATGCAGAGGCCTAGGAGAATTATTCAGAGGCTCAAGAGAGGGATGCAGAGGCTCAAGAGAGTGATGCAGAGGCTCATGAGAGGGATGCAGAGGCTCAAGAGAGTGATTCAGAGGCTGAAGAGAGAGATGCAGAGGCTAAACATGTGATGCAGAGGCTCAAAATAGAGATGCAGAGGCTTAAGAGGGTGATGCAGAGGCTCAAGAGAGGGATGCAGAGGTTGAAGAGAGTGATGCAGAGGCTCAAGAGAGTGATGCAGAGGCAGAAGAGAGTGATGCAGAGGCTCAAGAGAGTGATGCAGAGGCTGAATAGAGTGTTGCAGAGGCTCAAGAGAGTGATGCAGAGGCTTAAGAGAGGAATGCAGAGGCTGAAGAGAATGATGGAGAGGCTTAAGAGAGGGATGCAGAGGCTGCAGAGAATGATGCAGAGGCTCAAGAGAGTCATGCAGATGCACAAGAGAGTGATGCAGAGGCTCAAGAGAGTGATGTAGAGGCTAAAGAGAGGGATGCAGAGGCTCAAGACAGTGATGCAGAGGCTTAAGAGAGGAATGCAGAGGCTGAAGAGAATGATAGAGAGGCTTAAGAGAGGGATGCAGGGTCTGCAGAGAATGATGCAGAGGCTCAAGAGAGTGATGCAGAGGCACAAGTGAATAGAGTGTTGCAGAGGCTCAAGAGAGGGATGCAGGGGCCCAAGAGAGTGATGCAGATGCTCAAGAGAGGGATGCAGAGGATGAAGAGAGTGATGCAGAGGCTCGAGAGAGTGATGCAGAGGCTCAAAAGAAGGATTCAGAGGCTCAAGAGAGGGATGCAGAGGCTCAAGAGAGTGATGCAGAGGCTCAAGAGAGTGATGCAGAGGCTCAAGAGAGTGATGCAGAGGCTCAAGAGAATGATGCAGAGGCTCAACAGAGTGATGCAGAGGCTCATGAGAGGGATGCAGACATTGAAGAGAGTGATGAAGAGGCTCAAGAGAGTTATGCAGAGGCTAAAGAGAGGGATGCCGAGGATGAAGAGAGTGATGCAGAGGCTTAAGAAAGTGATGCAGAGGCATAAGAGAGGGATTCAGGGGCTCATGAGAGGGATGCAGAGGCTTACGAGAGTGATGCAGAGGCTCAAGAAAGTGATGCAGAGGCTCAAGACAGTGATGCAGAGCCTCAAGAGAATGATGTAGAGGGTTAAGAGAGGGATGGAGAGGCTCAAGAGAATGATGCAGAGGCTCAACAGAGTGATGCAGAGGCTCAAGAGAGGGATGCAGAGGCTCAAGAGAGGGATGCAGAGATTGAAGAGAGTGATGAAGAGGCTCAAGAAAGTGATGCAGAGGCTTAAGAGACGGATTCCGAGGCTCAAGAGAGTGATGCAGAGGCTCAAGAGAGGGATGCAGACATTGAAGAGAGTGATGAAGAGGCTCAAGAGAGTGATGCAGAGGCTTAAGAGAGGGATGCCGAGGCTCAAGAGAGTAATGCAGAGGCTTAAGAGAGGGATGCCGAGGCTCAAGAGAGTGATGCAGAGGCTCAAGAGAGGGATGCAGAGATTGAAGAGAGTGATGAAGAGGCTCAAGAGAGTGATGCAGAGGCTTAAGAGAGGGATGCCGAGGCTCAAGAGAGTGATGCAGAGGCTTAAGAGAGTGATGCAAAGGCTCAAGAGAGAGATGCAGAGGCTCATGAGAGGGATGCAGAGGCTCAAGAGAGGGAGGCAGAGGCTCAAGAAAGGGATGCAGAGTCTTAAAAAGTGATGAAGATGATCAAAATAGGGATGCAGAGGCTTAAGAGGGAGATGCAGCGGCTCAAGAGAGGGATGCAGAGGCTGAAGAGAGTGATGCAGAGTCTCAAGAGAGTTATGCAGAGGATCAAGAGAATGGTGCAGAGGCTTACGACAGTGATGCAGCGGCTCAAGAGAGGGATGTAAAGGCTCAAGAGAGTGATGCAGAAGCTTAAGAGAGTGATGCAGAGGATTAAGAGAGTGATGCAGAGGCTCAAGAGAGCGATGCAGAGGCTCAAGAGAGGGATGTAGAGGCTCAAGGGAGTGATGCAGAGGCTCAAGAGAGTGATGCAGAGGCCTAGGAGAATGTTGCAGAGGCTCACGAGAGGGATGCAGAGGCTGGAGCGAGTGATGCAGAGGCTCAAGAGAGGGACGCAGAGGCTCAAGAGAGTGATTCAGAGGCTTACGAGAGTGATGCAGAGGCTTAAGAGAGTGATGCAGAGGCTTAAGAGAGGTATGCAGGGGCACAAGAGAGGGATGCAGAGGCTCAAGAGAGTAATACAGAGGCTGAAGTGAGAGATGCAGAGGCTTAAAAATGTGATGCAGAGGCTCAAAATAAAGATGCAGAGGCTTAAGAGGGTGATGCAGAGGCTGAAGAGAGGGATACAGAGGCTCAAGAGAGTGATGCAGAGGCTCAAGAGAGTGATGCAGAGGATGAAGAGAGGGATGCAGAGGCTCATGAGAGGGCTGCAGGAGTTCACGAGAGGGATGCAGAGGCTCAAGAGAGTGATGCAGAGGCTTAAGAGAGGTATGCAGAGGCTCAAGAGAGTGATGCAGAGGCTTAAGAGAGGAATGCAGAGGCTGAAGAGAATGATGCAGAGGCTCAAGAGAGTGATGCAGAAGCACAAGAGAGTGATGCAGAGGATCAAGAGAGTGATGCAAAGGCTCAAGAGAGTGATGCAGAGGCTGAATAGAGTGTTCCAGAGGCTCAAGAGAGGGATGCAGAGGCTCAAGAGGGTGATGCAGAGCCTCAAGAGGGTGATGCAATGGCTCTAGAGAGGGATGCAGAGCCGAAGAGAGTGATGCAGATGGTCAAGAGAGGGATGCAGAGGATAAAGAGAGTGATGCAGAGGCTCGAGAGAGTGATGCAGAGGCTCAAACGAGGGATTCAGAGGCTCAAGAGAGGGATTCAGAGGCTGATGAGAGTGTTGCAGAGGCTCAAGAGAGGGATGCAGAGGCTCAAGAGAGTGATGCAGAGACTCAAGAGAGTTATGCAGAGGTTCCTGAGGGTGAAGCAGAGGCTTACGAGAGTGATGCAGAGGCTCAGAGAGGGATGTAGAGGCTCAAGAGAGTGATGCAGGAGCTCAAGAGAGTGCTGTAGAGGCTCAAGAGAGTGATGCAGAGGGTCAAGAGAGTGATGCAGAGGATCAAGAGAGTGATGCAGAGGCTCAAGAGAATGATGGAGAGGCATAAGAGAAGGATGCAGAGGCTCAAGAGAATGATGCAGAGGCTCAACAGAGTGATGCAGAGGCTCAGGAGAGGGATGCAGAGGCTCAAGAGAGGGACGCAGAGATTGAGGAGAGTGATGAAGAGGCTCAAGAAAATTATGCTGAGGCTTAAGAGAGGGATGCCGAGGCTCAAGAGAGTGATGCAAAGGCTCATGAGAGGGATGCAGACATTGAAGAGAGTGATGAAGAGGCTCAAGAGAGTGATGCAGAGGCTTAAGAGAGGGATGCCGAGGCTCAAGAGCGTGATGCAGAGGCTTAAGAGTGGGATGCCGAGGCTCAAGAGAGTGATGCAGAGGCTCAAGAGAGGGATGTGAACACCATGCAAAGGGTAGTGAATATCACGCCAAGGGTATTGAACACCACACCAGGGTTTTGAACACCACGTCAAGGATAGTGAACACCACACCAAGGGTAGTGAACACCACACAAAGCGTAGTGAATACAACGGCAAGGTTAGTGAACACCACGTCAAGGTTAGTGAAAACCATGCTAAGGGTAGTGAACACCATGCCAAGGGAAGTGAACACAATGCCAAGGGTAGTGAACACCTCGCCAGGGGCAGTGAACACCACGCTATGGGTAGTGAACACCAAATGAAGGGTAGTGAACACCACGCCATGGGTAGTGAACACCAAATGAAGGGTAGTGAACACCATGCCAAGGGTAGTGAACACCACGCCAAGGTTAGTAAACACCACGCCAAGGGTAGTGAACACCATGCAAAGGGTAGTGAACACAACGCTAACATTAGTGAACACCACGTCGTGGGTAGTGAACACCACGCTAAGAGTAGTGAACACCACGTTATGGGTAGTGAACACGACACCAAGGGAAGTGAACACCACACCAAGAGTAGTGAACATTACGCCAAGGGTAGTGAACACCACGCGAAGGGTAGTGAGCACCACACCAAGGGAAGTGAAAACCATGTCAAGGGTAGTGAACACCACGCCAAGTTCAGTGAACACCACGCCACGTTCAGTGAATACCACGCCAAGGGTAGTGAACACCATGCCAAGGGTAGTGAACACCACGCCCAGGGTAGTGAACACCACGCCACGTTCAGTGAATACCACGCCAAGGGTAGTGAACACCACGCCAAGGGTAGTGAACACCACGCTCAGGGTAGTCAACACCACGTCAAAGGTAGTGAACACCACGCCAGGGGTCGTGAACACCACCCCAAGGGTAGTGAACATCATGCCAAGGGTAGTGAACACCATACGAATGGTAGTGAACACCAAGCCAAAGGTAGTGAACACCACGCTAAGGGTGGTGAACACCACGCCAGGGGTAGTGAACACCACGCAAAGGGTAGTGAAGACCACGCCAAGGGTAGTAAACATCACGCCAAGGGTAGTGAACATCAAGCCATTGGTTGTGAACATCAAGCTAAAGGTAGTGAACACCACGCCAAGGGTAGTGAACACGACGCCATGGGTAGTGAACACTATGCCATGGGTAGTGAACATAACGCCAAGGGTAGTGAACACCACGCCAAGGGTAGTGAACACGACGCCATGGGTAGTGAACACTATGCCATGGGAAGTGAACACCACGTTAAGGGTAGTGAACACCACGTCAAGGTTAGTGAAAACCATGCAAAGGGTAGTGAACACCATGCCAAGGGAAGTGAACACTATGCCAAGGGTAGTGAACACTATGCTAAGGGTAGTGAACACCTCGCTAGGGGTTGTGAACACCACGCCAAGGGTAGTGAACACCAAATGAAGGGTAGTGAACACCATGCCAAGGGTAGTGAACACCATGCGAAGGGTAGTGAACACCACGCCAAGGGTAATGAACCCCACGCCAAAGGTAGTGAACACCACGTAGAGGGTAGTGAACACTATGCCAAGGGTAGTGAACACTATGCCAAGGGTAGTGAACACCTCGCCAGGGGATGTGAACCCCACGCCAAGGGTAGTGATCACCAAATGAAGGGTATTGAATACCACGCCAAGAGTAAAGAACACCACGCCGAGGTTAGTGAACACCATGCTATGGATAGTGAACACGATGCCAAGGGAAGTGAACACCACGCCAAAAGTAGTGAAAACCACGCCAAGGGTAGTGAACACCATGTTAAGGGTAGTGAACACCACGCCAAGGGTAGTGAATACCACACGAAGGGTAGTGAACACCACGCTAAGAGTAGTGAACACCACGTCATTGGTAGTGAACACTACGCCAAGGGAAGTGAACACCACGCCAAGAGTAGTGAACATTACGCCAAGGGTAGTGAACACCACCCCAAAAGGTAGTGAGCACTACACCAAGGGTCGTGAAAACCAAGTCAAGGGTAGTGAACACCACGCCAAGTTCAGTGAGCACCACGCCACGTTCAGTGAATACCACGCAAAGGGTAGTGAACACCACACCAAGGGTAGTGAACACCACACCAGGGGTCGTGAACACCACGCCAAGGGTAGTGAACACCATGCCAAGAGTAGTGAACACCTTCCCAATGGTAGTGAACACCACGCCAAGGGTAGTGAAGACCACGCCAAGGGTAGTGAACACCACGCCAACGGTAGTGAACCCCATGCTAAGGGTAGTGAACACCATGCCAAGGGTAGTGAACACCATGCCAATTGTAGTGAACACCAAGCCAAGGGTAGTAAACACCAAGCCAAGGGTAGTGAACACCACGCCATGGGTAGTGAACACCATGCCATAAGAAGTGAATACCACGCCAAGGGTAGTGAACACCACGCCAAGGGTGGTGAACACCATGCCAAGGTTAGTGAACCCCACGCCAAGGGTAGTGAAAACCACGCCAAAGGTAGTGAACGTGACGTCAAGGGTAGTAAACACCACGTTAAGGGTAGTGAACACCACGCCAAGGGTAGTGAACACCACACAAAGGGTAATGAACACCATGCGAATGGTAGTGAACACCAAGCCAAAGGTAGTGAACACCACACCAAGGGTAGTGAACACCACGATCAGGGTAGTGAAAACCACGTCAAGGGTAGTGAACACCACACCAGGGGTCGTGAACACCACGCCAAGGGTAGTGAACACCATGCCAAGAGTAGTGAACACCTTCCCAATGGTAGTGAACACCACGCCAAGGGTAGTGAAGACCACGCCAAGGGTAGTGAACACCACGCCAACGGTAGTGAACCCCATGCTAAGGGTAGTGAACACCATGCCAAGGGTAGTGAACACCATGCCAATTGTAGTGAACACCAAGCCAAGGGTAGTAAACACCAAGCCAAGGGTAGTGAACACCACGCCATGGGTAGTGAACACCATGCCATAAGAAGTGAATACCACGCCAAGGGTAGTGAACACCACGCCAAGGGTGGTGAACACCATGCCAAGGTTAGTGAACCCCACGCCAAGGGTAGTGAAAACCACGCCAAAGGTAGTGAACGTGACGTCAAGGGTAGTAAACACCACGTTAAGGGTAGTGAACACCACGCCAAGGGTAGTGAACACCACACAAAGGGTAATGAACACCATGCGAATGGTAGTGAACACCAAGCCAAAGGTAGTGAACACCACGCCAAGGGTGGTGAACACCACGCCAGGGGTAATGAACACCATGCAAAGGGTAGTGAACACCACGCCAAGGGTAGTGAACATCACGCCAAGGGTAGTGAACATCAAGCCATTGGTTGTGAACATCAAGCTAAAGGTAGTGAACACCACGCCAAGGGTAGTGAACATAACGCCAAGGGTAGTGAACACCACGCCAAGGGTAGTGAACACGACGCCATGGGTAGTGAACACTATGCCATGGGTAGTGAACACCACGCCAAGGGTAGTGAACACCACGTCAAGGTTAGTGAAAAACATGCAAAGGGTAGTGAACACAATGCCAAGGGAAGTGAACACTCTGCCAAGGGTAGTGAACACTATGCTAAGGGTAGTGAACACCTCGCTAGGGGTTGTGAACACCACACCAAGGGTAGTGAACACCAAATGAAGGGTAGTGAACACCATGCCAAGGGTAGTGAACACCACGCCAAGGGTAGTGAACACCACGCCAAGGGTAATGAACCCCACGCCAAAGGTAGTGAACACCACGTAAAGGGTAGTGAACACTATGCCAAGGGTAGTGAACACTATGCCAAGGGTAGTGAACACCTCGCCAGGGGTAGTGAACACCACGCCAAGGGTAGTGAACACCAAATGAAGGGTAGTGAATACCACGCCATGAGTAGTGAACACCACGCCAAGGTTAGTGAACACCACGCTATGGGTAGTGAACACGATGCCAAGGGAAGTGAACACCACGCCAAAAGTAGTGAAAACCACGCCAAGGGTAGTGAACACCATGTTAAGGGTAGTGAACACCATGCCAAGGGTAGTGAATACCACACGAAGGGTAGTGAACACCACGCTCAGAGTAGTGAACACCACGTCATTGGTAGTGAACACTAAGCCAAGGGAAGTGAACTCCACGCCAAGAGTAGTGAACATTACGCCAAGGGTTGTGAACACCACCCCAAAAGGTAGTGAGCACCACACCAAGGGTCGTGAAAACCATGTCAAGGGTAGTGGGACGGAGTTCCCCCCCTTATAATTCTCCCACGCCTGCAGTAAGAGTCATGTCTACTTTTCCCAAGCGTTCTCTACGTTGCAGGCTACAATTTGATATTTGGGAGAGAGTGAAGTGTTCTCGGAGAGCCGAGAAATTTGTGAAATAGTAATATTTTGGCGTGTGGTATAGGCCCTTTAGGGAGCCAAGATTGCGCTTGCCTCCCTGATTTCCCGCCAAAACCGTGTGACGTCAGTGGCACCGGATTGGTCACCGACAGCAATGTGGCACCGGGAGCCAATGAAAACCTCCCGTGGCAAAAGTGACGTCACGAAGGAAGGGGGTCCGGCCAGCGCGCCGGGCTGGCGCCATCAGTCAGACACGACACGTCATAGAGGTCGGACGTGCGACGAGTGGTCCTGTCAGTTGGACAGTTGTTTCCTGCTCCCGTGGATTTACGCGTCACCTGAAGTCCGCCAGTACTCTGAGAAGTCTTCCCTAGTTCATGTGTTGAACCAGAAGAGGGAATTGACGGTTATTTGAGCAACAAGTGCTCCAGTCAGGTACTGTGCAAGAAGCAGTGAAGCCGAGCAGTGACGTATGTGACGTCTGTGGCAATTCACCAGTTCGTGACAGCGTAGTGGCTGACAGAGCCACTGGGTAGCTGAGGAAGAGAGGACTATTTGGGGAAACCGGACGACTGTAGCTGAGACGTAGGCGACAGCCTTTGCTGGGAGAAGACGACGGCCAGGAGACCGACTCCAACCTTCAAGAAGTCAAGAAGGAGGACGGACCTGCAGTGAGGAGGCACGGAGACGACGCGCTAAACGGTGGGACGACGAGAGGCTCTGGTAGGACACGACGACGTATGTGTGGGGGCGTTCCCGACACGAGGACCAGGAGCTACATCTCGACTCTCATCGGAGGATAGGGTGAAGTAGGTGTTTCTAGTTCCCTCCCCATTCCCCTTTAGTTAGCTATGTTATTCGGCTATATTATCTAGCCTGAGGATTTTATATGTCGTGAGCACCACACGTCATAGAGGTCGGACGTGCGACGAGTGGTCCTGTCAGTTGGACAGTTGTTTCCCGCTCCCGTGGATTTACGCGTCACCTGAAGTCCGCCAGTACTCTGAGAAGTCTTCCCTAGTTCATGTGTTGAACCAGAAGAGGGAATTGACGGTTATTTGAGCAACAAGTGCTCCAGTCAGGTACTGTGCAAGAAGCAGTGAAGCCGTGCAGTGACGTATGTGACGTCTGTGGCAATTCACCAGTTCGTGACAGCGTAGTGGCTGACAGAGCCACTGGGTAGCTGAGGAAGAGAGGACTATTTGGGGAAACCGGACGACTGTAGCTGAGACGTAGGCGACAGCCGTTGCTGGGAGAAGACGACGGCCAGGAGACCGACTCCAACCTTCAAGAAGTCAAGAAGGAGGACGGACCTGCAGTGAGGAGGCACGGAGACGACGCACTAAACGGTGGGACGACGAGAGGCTCTGGTAGGACACGACGACGTGTGTGTGGGGGCGTTCCCGACACGAGGACCAGGAGCTACATCTCGACTCTCATCGGAGGATAGGGTGAAGTAGGTGTTTCTAGTTCCCTCCCCATTCCCCTTTAGTTAGCTATGTTATTCGGCTATATTATCTAGCCTGAGGATTTTATATGTCGTGAGCAAGTCTCACCCATGTCACGGTAAAGCACCAGTGTGCTAGACAGTACTATCAAGAGTACATGTAATATTCATGTTGATTATTGGTGTGTACAGGCACCAGGAACCAGTGATAAATTTACTGTGTTGTGTATATCTTTCTATAGATTTTGATATGAACATATAGTGGTAAATTATATATAATATTATGCCAGTATTTGAAAGTTAGGCTGTGTGCCCAGAAATCATTTATTTTCCATGTATTGATATTTGATGTATCTACATTATATATGCTATGTTCATGCAGTGATTATCCATTTGTGAGTACAGTGAATTATTGCGTTATCGCCCACGAGAGAAAGTACTGAAAACTCCAGTGTTAATAGTTCATAATATATTGCTGAGTGAAGAATAATGTAAAGCCATTACAGTGAGTCATTATAGCATTGATTGTAGAAAAGACTGTTTGAGCCTGAGTACAGTGTAACTGAGTAATACGGTCTATTTGTGCCAATATCGAGTGTGCGAGTTTCTAGTAATATTGGAGAATTTAAAGAAACAGCGCGCGTGAATCTAGAAAACAAGCAAAGCTTTCGCGCGGAGAGGCCAGGCGATCAGCTGTTCTTGACACTTGATGAGGAGGGGAGGTGTTGCCACCTAGTGATCGCATACTATTTGTGGGAATTACCGGCCGCGTCAGGATCAGTTGATTTATTTGTTGTTGTTTGGCCTTTGTGACATCTTTCATACATTTTAAGTAAAATACAAAACTATCTTTGCGTTTATATCATCCCCTCCATTGATCTTGTGGCTATATTATACCGGTAAGCATAGAGTGATAACAATAAGTACCTGCTTGATTCCTAATCTATTGAGTGTGACCTTGCCAAGGCTACCACTAATTCCACCAGTCCACTGATGGTGTTACTGGCCACCTAAAACACCAGTTGGCGACCTTGTGGTTAACCGTAGAGCCCGACTGTTGGGGAGGGCACACGACAGTCAAGTGAACGAGTAGTGTTCTCACTCTTTCTTAATAAGAGGCCGTTAAGATTGACTGGGAGACTCTCCTGGCGTGCAGTGGCGCCGTGAGGATCAAGTGAAGACCCGCAGGGCTACAGTGAGTGACCTTGAGCATAACTATTGCTCACCCCAGAGTAAGAATAGATTAGATAAAGTGAGGTAAACCCAAACAGTAGTGAACACCACGCCAAGTTCAGTGAGCACCACGCCACGTTCAGTGAATACCACGCCAAGGGTAGTGAACACCACACCAAGGGTAGTGAACACCACGATCAGGGTAGTGAACGCCACGTCAAGGGTAGTGAACACCACGCCAGGGGTTGTGAACACCACGCCAAGGGTAGTGAACACCATGCCAAGAGTAGTGAACACCTTCCCAATGGTAGTGAACACTACGCCAAGGGTAGTGAAGACCACGCCAAGGGTAGTGAACACCACGCCAAGTGTAGTGAACACCACGCTAAGGGTAGTGAACACCATACCAAGGGTAGTGAACACCATGCCGATTGTAGTGAACACCAAGCCAAGGGTAGTAAACACCAAGCCAAGGGTAGTGAACACCACGCCATGGGTAGTGAACACCATGCCATGGGAAGTGAATACCACGCCAAGGGTAGTGAACACCACGCCAAGGGTGGTGAACACCACGCCAAGGTTAGTGAACCCCACGCCAAGGGTAGTGAAAACCACGACAAAGGTAGTGAACGTGACGTCAAGGGTAGTGAACACCACGTTAAGGGTAGTGAACACCACGCCAAGTGTAGTGAACCCCACGCCAAGGGTAGTGAACACCACGCTAAGGGTAGTGAACACCACGCCAAGGGTAGTGAACACCACACAAAGGGTAATGAACACCACGCCAAGGGTAATGAACACCACATCAAGGTTAGTGAAAACCAAGCTAAGGGTAGTGAACACTATGCCAAGGGTAGTGAACACCATGCCAAGGGTGGTGAACACCACGCCAGGGGTAGTGAACAACACGCCAAGGGTAGTGAACACCAAATCAAGGGTAGTGAACACCAAGCTAAGGGATGTGAACACCAGTCGAAGGGTAGTGAACACCATACCAAGGGTAGTGAACACCACGCCAAGGGTAGTGAACACCACGCCAAGGGTAGTGAACACCATGTAAAGGGAAGTGAACACCATGCTAAGGGTAGTGAACACCACGCCAAGGGTAATGAACACCAGGCGAAGGGTAGTGAACACCATGTCATTGGTAGTGAACACCACGCCAAGGGTAGTGAACACAGCGTCAAGGTTTTTTGAAAACCATGCAAAGGGTAGTGAACACCATGCCAAGGGAAGTGAACACTATGCCAAGGGTAGTGAACACTATGCTAAGGGTAGTAAACACCTCGCTAGGGGATGTGAATACCACGCCAAGGGTAGTGAACACCAAATGAAGGGTAGTGAACACCATGCCAAAGGTAGTGAACACCACGTCAAGGGTAGTGAACACCACGCCAATTGTAATGAATCCCACGCCAAAGGTAGTGAAAACCACGTAAAGGGTAGTGAACACTATGCCAAGGGTAGTGAACACTATGCCAAGGGCAGTGAACACTATGCCAAGGGTAGTGAACACCTCGCCAGGGGTAGTGAACACCACGCCAAGGGTAGTGAACACCAAATGAAGGGTAGTGAATACCACGCCAAGAGTAGTGAACACCACGCCAAGGTTAGTGAACACCACGCTATGAGTAGTGAACACGATGCCAAGGGAAGTGAACACCGCGCCAAAAGTAGTGAAAACCACGCCAAGGGTAGTGAACACCATGTTAAGGGTAGTGAACACCACGCCCAGGGTAGTGAATACCACACGAAGGGTAGTAAACACCACGCTAAGAGTAGTGAACACCAGGTCATTGGTAGTGAACACTACGCCAAGGGAAGTGAACACCACGCTAAGAGTAGTGAACATTACACCAAGGGTAGTGAACACCACACCAAAAGGCAGTGAGCACTACACCAAGGGTCGTGAAAACCATATCAAGGGTAGTGAACACCACGCCAAGTTCAGTGAGCACCACGCCACGTTCAGTGAATACCACGCCAAGGGTAGTGAACACCAAAAAAAGGGTAGTGAACACCACGATCAGGGTAGTGAACACCACGTCAAGGGTAGTGAACACCACGCCAGGGGTTGTGAACACCACGCCAAGGGTAGTGAAC
This sequence comes from Procambarus clarkii, assembly GCF_040958095.1. Lineage (NCBI taxonomy): Eukaryota > Metazoa > Arthropoda > Malacostraca > Decapoda > Cambaridae > Procambarus > Procambarus clarkii. Next base: position 31,580,527 of record NC_091198.1, read on the forward strand.
ACCATGCCAAGAGTAGTGAACACCTTCCCAATAATAGTGAACACCACGCCAAGGGTAGTGAAGACCACGACAAGGGTAGTGAACACCATGTAAAGGGAAGTGAACACCATGCTAAGGGTAGTGAACACCACGCCAAGGGTAATGAACACCAGGCGAAGGGTAGTGAACACCATGTCATTGGTAGTGAACACCACGCCAAGGGTAGTGAACACAGCGTCAAGGTTTTTTGAAAACCATGCAAAGGGTAGTGAACACCATGCCAAGGGAAGTGAACACTATGCCAAGGGTAGTGAACACTATGCTAAGGGTAGTAAACACCTCGCTAGGGGATGTGAATACCACGCCAAGGGTAGTGAACACCAAATGAAGGGTAGTGAACACCATGCCAAAGGTAGTGAACACCACGTCAAGGGTAGTGAACACCACGCCAATTGTAATGAATCCCACGCCAAAGGTAGTGAAAACCACGTAAAGGGTAGTGAACACTATGCCAAGGGTAGTGAACACTATGCCAAGGGCAGTGAACACTATGCCAAGGGTAGTGAACACCTCGCCAGGGGTAGTGAACACCACGCCAAGGGTAGTGAACACCAAATGAAGGGTAGTGAATACCACGCCAAGAGTAGTGAACACCACGCCAAGGTTAGTGAACACCACGCTATGAGTAGTGAACACGATGCCAAGGGAAGTGAACACCGCGCCAAAAGTAGTGAAAACCACGCCAAGGGTAGTGAACACCATGTTAAGGGTAGTGAACACCACGCCCAGGGTAGTGAATACCACACGAAGGGTAGTAAACACCACGCTAAGAGTAGTGAACACCAGGTCATTGGTAGTGAACACTACGCCAAGGGAAGTGAACACCACGCTAAGAGTAGTGAACATTACACCAAGGGTAGTGAACACCACACCAAAAGGCAGTGAGCACTACACCAAGGGTCGTGAAAACCATATCAAGGGTAGTGAACACCACGCCAAGTTCAGTGAGCACCACGCCACGTTCAGTGAATACCACGCCAAGGGTAGTGAACACCAAAAAAAGGGTAGTGAACACCACGATCAGGGTAGTGAACACCACGTCAAGGGTAGTGAACACCACGCCAGGGGTTGTGAACACCACGCCAAGGGTAGTGAACACCATGCCAAGAGTAGTGAACACCTTCCCAATAATAGTGAACACCACGCCAAGGGTAGTGAAGACCACGACAAGGGTAGTGAACACCACGCCAAGGGTAGTGAACACCACGCTAAGGGTAGTGAACACCATACCAAGGGTAGTGAACACCATGCCAATTGTAGTGAACACCAAGCCAAGGGTAGTAAACACCAAGCCAAGGGTAGTGAACACCACGCCATGGGTAGTGAACACCATGCCATGGGAAGTGAATACCACGCCAAGGGAGGTGGACACCACGCCAAGGAGGGTGAACACCACGCCAAGGTTAGTGAACCCGACGCCAAGGGTAGTGAAAACCACGCCAGAGTTAGTGAACGTGACGTCAAGGGTAGTGAACACCACGTTAAGGGTAGTGAACACCACGCCAGGGATAGTGAACCCAACGCCAAGGGTAGTGAACACCACGCTAAGGGTAGTGAACACCACGCCAAGGGGAGTGAACACCACACAAAGGGTAGTGAACACCACTTCAAGGGTAGTGAACACCATGTCTAGGGCAGTGAACACCACGCCAAGGGTCGTGAACACCACGCCAAGGGTAGTGAACACCACGCTAAGGGTAGTGAACACCACGCAAAGAGTAGTGAACACCACGTCAAGAGTAGGGAACACAACGCCAAGAGTAGTGAACACCACGCAATGGGTAGTGAACACTACGCCAAGGGTAGTGAACAACATGCCAAGGGTAGTGAACCCCACGCATTGGGTAGTGAACACCACGCTAACGGTAGTGAACACCACGCCAAGGGTAGTGAACACCACACAAAGGGTAATGAAAACCACGCCAAGGGTAATGAACACCACATCAAGGTTAGTGAAAACCAACCTAAGGGTAGTGAACACTAAGCCAAGGGTAGTGAACACCATGCCAAGGGTGGTGAACACCACGCCAGGGGTAGTGAACAACACGCCAAGGGTAGTGAACACCAAATCAATGGTAGTGAACACCAAGCTAAGGGATGTGAACACGAGTCGAAGGGTAGTGAACACCATGCCAAGGGTAGTGAACACCACGCCAAGGGTAGTGAACACCACGCCAAGGGTAGTGAACACCATGTAAAGGGAAGTGAACACCATGCTAAGGGTAGTGAACACCACGCCAAGGGTAATGAACACCAGGGGAAGGGTAGTGAACACCATTTCATTGGTAGTGAACACCACGCCAAGGGTAGTGAACACCACGCTAAGGGTAGGGAACACCACGCCAAGGGTAGTGAGCACCATGCCAAGGGTAGTGAACACCACGCCCAGGGTAGTGAACACCACGTGAAGGGTAGTGAACACCACTCCAAGGGCAGTGAACACCACGCAAAGGGTAGTGAACACCACGCCAAGGGTAGATAACACCACGCCAAGGGTAGTGAACACCATGCCAAGGATAGTGAACACCACGCCAAGGGTAGTGAACACCACGCTAAGGGTACTGAACACCATGCCAAGGGTAGTGAACACCATGCCAATGGTAGTGAACACTAAGCGAAGGGTAGTGAACACCAAGCCAAGGGTAGTGTACACCACGCAAAGGGTAGTGAACATGACGCCAAGGGTAGTGAACACCACGCCAAGGGTAGTAAACACCACGCCATGGGTAGTGAACACCATGCCATAGGTAGTGAACACCACGCCAAGGGCAGTGAACACAACGCCAAGGGCAGTGAACACCACGCCAAGGGTAGTGAACACCACGCTAAGGGTAGTGAACACCACGCTAAAGGTAGCAACACCACGCCAAGGGTAGTGAACACCACGCCAAGGGTAGTGAACACCACGCCAAGGGTAGTGAACACAATGTCAAGGGTAGTGAACACCATGCCAAGGGAAGTAAACACCACGTCCAGGGTAGCGAACACCACTCCAAGGGTAGTGAACACCACGTCAAGGGTAGTGAACACCACGCCAAGGGTAGTGAACACCAAGCCAAGGATAGTGAACACCACACCAAGGGTATTAAACACCACGCTAAAGGTAGTGAACACCAAGCCAAGGGTAGTGAACACCATGTCAATAGTAGTGAACACTAAGCGAAGGGTAGTGAACACCAAGCCAAGGGTAGTGAACACCACGCAAAGGGTAGTGAACATGACGCCTAGGGTAGTGAACACCACGCCAAGGGTAGTAAACACCACGCCAAGGGTAGTGAACATGACGTCATGGGTAGTGAACACCACGTTAAGGGTAGTGAACACCACGCCAAGAGTAGTGAACACCACGTATAGGGTAGTGAACACCACGCGAAGGGTAGTAAACATGACGGCAAGGGTAGTGAACACCACCTCAAGGGTTGTGAAGAACATGCCAAGGGTAGTGATCACCACGCCAAGGGTAGTGAACACCACGCCATGGGTAGTGAACACCATGCCATGGGTAGTGAACACCACGGCAAGTTCAGTGAACATCACGCTAAGGGTACTGAACACCACGCCAAGGGTAGTGAATACCTCGGCAAGGGTTGTGAACACCACGCTAAGGATAGTGAACACCACGCTAAGGATAGTGAACACCACGCCAAGGATAGTTAAAACCACGCCTTGGATAGTAAGCACAACTCCAAGGATAGTGAACACCACGCCAAGGGTGGTGAACACCACGCCAAGGTTAGTGAACCCCACGCCAAGGGTAGTGAAAACCACGCCAAAGGTAGTGAACGTGACGTCAAGGGTAGTGAACACCACGTTAAGGGTAGTGAACACCACGCCAAGTATAGTAAACCCCACGCCAAGGGTAGTGAACACCACGCTAAGGGTAGTGAACACCACGCCAAGGGTAGTGAACACCACTTCAAGGGTAGTGAACACCGTGTCTAGGGCAGTGAACACCACGTCAAGGGTCGTGAACACCACGCCAAGTGTAGTGAACACCACGCCAAGGGTAGTGAACACCACGCAAAGAGTAGTGAACACCACGTCAAGAGTAGGGAACACAACGCCAAGGGTAGTGAACACCACGCAATGGGTAGTGAACACTATGCCAAGGGTAGTGAACAACATGCCAAGTGTAGTGAACCCCACGCATTGGGTAGTGAACACCACGCTAAGGGTAGTGAACACCACGCCAAGGGTAGTGAACACCACACAAAGGGTAATGAACACCACGCCTAGAGTAATGAACACCACATCAAGGTTAGTGAAAACCAAGCTAAGGGTAGTGAACACTAAGCCAAGGGTAGTGAACACCATGCCAAGGGTGGTGAACACCACGCCACGGGTAGTGAACAACACGCCAAGGGTAGTGAACACCAAATCAAGGGTAGTGAACACCAAGCTAAGGGAGGTGAACACCAGTCGAAGGGTAGTGAACACCATGCCAAGGGTAGTGAACACCACGCCAAGGGTAGTGAACACCATGTAAAGGGTAGTGAACACCACGCCAAGGGTAATGAACACCAGGGGAAGGGTAGTGAACACCATGTCATTGGTAGTGAACACCACGCCAAGGGTAGTGAACACCACGCCAAAGGTAGTGAACACCACGCCAAGGGTAGTGAACAATATGCCAAGGGTAGTGAACACCTCGCCAAGGGTAGTGAACACCACGCCAAGCGTAGTGAACACCACGCCTCGTTCAGTGAATACCACGCCAAGGGTAGTGAACACCACGCCAAAAGTAGTGAACACCACGCCCAGGGTAGTGAACACCACGTTAAGAGTAGTGAGCACCACGTCATGGGTAGTGAACACCAAGCCAAGGGTAGTGAACACCACGCCTAGAGTAGTGAACATTACGCCTAGGGTAGTGAACACCACGCCAAGGGTAGTGAGCACCACACCAAGGGTAGTGAAAAACTTAGCGTGGTGTTCACAAGGGTAGTGAACACCACGCTAAGGATAGTGAACACCACGTTAAGCATAGTGAACACCACGCCAAATTCAGTGAACACCAAACCAAGGGTAGTGAACACAACGCCAAGGGTAGTGAACACCACGCCAAATTCAGTGAACACCACGCCAAATTCAGTGAACACCACGCCAAGTTCAGTGAACACCACGCAACGTTCAGTGAGTACCACGCCAAGCGTAGTGAACACCACTCCAAGGGTAGTGAACACCACGCCAAGTGTAGTCAACACCACGCTAAGGGTAGTGAACATCACGCTATAAGTAGTGAACACCACGCTAAGGGTAGGGAACACCACGCCAAGGGTAGTGAGCACCATGCCAAGGGTAGTGAACACCAAGCCCAGGGTAGTGAACACCACGTGAAGGGTAGTAAACACCACTCCAAGGGCAGAGAACACCACGCAAAGGGTAGTGAACACCACGCCATGGGTAGAGAACACCACGCCAAGGGTAGTGAACACCACGCCAAGGATAGTGAACACCACGCCAAGGGTAGTGAACACCACGCTAAGGGTACTGAACACCATGCCAAGGGTAGTGAACACCATGCCAATGGTAGTGAACACTAAGCGAAGGGTAGTGAACACCAAGCCAAGGGTAGTGTACACCACGCAAAGGGTAGTGAACATGACGCCAAGGGTAGTGAACACCACGCCAAGGGTAGTAAACACCACGCCATGGGTAGTGAACACCATGCCATAGGTAGTGAACACCACGCCAAGGGCAGTGAACACGACGCCAAGGGCAGTGAACACCACGCCAAGGGTAGTGAACACCACGCTAAGGGTAGTGAACACCACGCTAAAGGTAGCAACACCACGCCAAGGGTAGTGAACACCACGCCAAGGGTAGTGAACACCACGCCAAGGGTAGTGAACACTATGTCAAGGGTAGCGAACACCATGCCAAGGGAAGTGAACACCACGTCCAGGGTAGTGAACACCACTCCAAGGGTAGTGAACACCACGTCAAGGGTAGTGAACACCACGCCAAGGGTAGTGAACATCAAGCCAAGGATAGTGAACACCACACCAAGGGTATTAAACATCACGCTAAAGGTAGTGAACACCATGCCAAGGGTAGTGAACACTATGTCAATAGTAGTGAACACTAAGCGAAGGGTAGTGAACACCAAGCTAAGGGTAGTGAACACCACGCAAAGGGTAGTGAACATGACGCCTAGGGTAGTGAACACCACGCCAAGGGTAGTAAACACCACGCCAAGGGTAGTGAACATGACGTCATGGGTAGTGAACACCACGTTAAGGGTAGTGAACACCACGCCAAGAGTAGTGAACACCACGTTAAGGGTAGTGAACACCACGCGAACGGTAGTAAACATGACGGCAAGGGTAGTGAACACCACGTCAAGGGTAGTGAAGAACATGCCAAGGGTAGTGATCACCACGCCAAGGGTAGTGAACACCACGCCATGGGTAGTGAACACCAAGCCATGGGTAGTGAACACCACGGCAAGTTCAGTGAACATCACGCTAAGGGTATTGAACACCACGCCAAGGGTAGTGAATACCACGGCAAGGGTTGTGAACACCACGCTAAGGATAGTGAACACCACGCTAAGGATAGTGAACACTAGCCTAGTTCAGTGAACACCACGCCATGGATAGTAAACACAACTCCAAGGATAGTGAACACCACGCCAAGTTCAGTGAACACCACGTCAAGGTTAGTGAACACCACGCCAAGGATACTAAACACCACGCCAAGGATAGTGAACACCACACAAGGATAGTAAACACTACGGCAATGATAGTGAACACCACACCAAGGGTAGTGAACACCACGCCAAGGATAGTGAACACCACGCCAAGGATAGTAAACACTACGCTTAGGATAGTGAACACCACACCAAGGGTAGTGAACTCCACGGTAAGGATAGTGAACACCACGCCAAGGATAGTGAACACCACGCAAAGGATAGTGAACACCACGCCAAGGATACTGAACACCAGACCAAGGGTAGTGATCTCCACGGTAAATATAGTGAACACCACGCCAAGGATAGTGAACACCACGCAAAGGATAGTGAACACCACGCCAAGGATAATAAACACCACGCCAAGGATAGTGAACACCACGCCAAAGATAGTGAACACCACGCCTAGTTCAGTGAACACCACTCCAAGGATAGTTAACACTACGCCAATGAAAGTGAACATCACGCTAGGGATAGTGAACTCCACACCAAGGATAATGAACACCACGCGAAGGATAGTGAACACCACACCAAAGGTAGTGAACTCCACGCCGAGGATAGTGAACACCACGCCAAGGATAGTGAACTCCACACCAAGGATAGTGAACGCCACGCCAAGGATAGTGAACACCACACCAAGGGTAGTGAACACCACGCCAAGGGTAGTGAACACCAAGCCAAGGATAGTGAACACCACACCAAGGGTATTAAACATCACGCTAAAGGTAGTGAACACCATGCCAAGGGTAGTGAACACTATGTCAATAGTAGTGAACACTAAGCGAAGGGTAGTGAACACCAAGCTAAGGGTAGTGAACACCACGCAAAGGGTAGTGAACATGACGCCTAGGGTAGTGAACACCACGCCAAGGGTAGTAAACACCACGCCAAGGGTAGTGAACATGACGTCATGGGTAGTGAACACCACGTTAAGGGTAGTGAACACCACGCCAAGAGTAGTGAACACCACGTTAAGGGTAGTGAACACCACGCGAACGGTAGTAAACATGACGGCAAGGGTAGTGAACACCACGTCAAGGGTAGTGAAGAACATGCCAAGGGTAGTGATCACCACGCCAAGGGTAGTGAACACCACGCCATGGGTAGTGAACACCAAGCCATGGGTAGTGAACACCACGGCAAGTTCAGTGAACATCACGCTAAGGGTATTGAACACCACGCCAAGGGTAGTGAATACCACGGCAAGGGTTGTGAACACCACGCTAAGGATAGTGAACACCACGCTAAGGATAGTGAACACTAGCCTAGTTCAGTTAACACCACGCCATGGATAGTAAACACAACTCCAAGGATAGTGAACACCACGCCAAGTTCAGTGAACACCACGTCAAGGTTAGTGAACACCACGCCAAGGATACTAAACACCACGCCAAGGATAGTGAACACCACACAAGGATAGTAAACACTACGGCAATGATAGTGAACACCACACCAAGGGTAGTGAACACCACGCCAAGGATAGTGAACACCACGCCAAGGATAGTAAACACTACGCTTAGGATAGTGAACACCACACCAAGGGTAGTGAACTCCACGGTAAGGATAGTGAACACCACGCCAAGGATAGTGAACACCACGCAAAGGATAGTGAACACCACGCCAAGGATACTGAACACCAGACCAAGGGTAGTGATCTCCACGGTAAATATAGTGAACACCACGCCAAGGATAGTGAACACCACGCAAAGGATAGTGAACACCACGCCAAGGATAATAAACACCACGCCAAGGATAGTGAACACCACGCCAAGGATAGTGAACACCACGCCTAGTTCAGTGAACACCACTCCAAGGATAGTTAACACTACGCCAATGAAAGTGAACATCACGCTAGGGATAGTGAACTCCACACCAAGGATAATGAACACCACGCGAAGGATAGTGAACACCACACCAAAGGTAGTGAACTCCACGCCGAGGATAGTGAACACCACGCCAAGGATAGTGAACTCCACACCAAGGATAGTGAACGCCACGCAAAGGATAGTGAACACCACACCAAGGGTAGTGAACACCACGCCAAGGATAGTGAACACCACGCCAAGGATAGTGAACAGTACGCAAAGTATAGTGAACACCACGCCAAGGATAGTGATAGTGATAGGGATAGTGATAGTGAATACGCTAGGGATAGTGAACAACACGCCAGAGGGTAGTAGCACCACGTCAAGGATAGTGAAAACCACGCCAAGGATAGTGAACATTATGCTAAGGATAGTGAGCACCACACTAAGGATAGTGAACACCACGCCAAGAATAGTGAACATAACCCTAAGGATAGTGAACACTACGCTAAGGATAGTGAACACCACACCAAGGGTCGATGAAAAGAAAACATCAATATTATGGTGCTTTAATTTTAACTAATTTGTTCGTCACATTTTTAACGTATTGCTCGATTACGTAAATTGCGATGTAATAGGAGTAGGCCACTATCTCCAGAGGAAGATCACATCTCGAGAAGATCACGTCACAGGAAGATCACATCTCGAGAAGATCACATCTCGAGAAGATCACATCTCGAGAAGATCGCATCTCCAGAAGATCACATTCCCAGAAGATCACATCTCCAGAAGATAACATCTCCAGAAGATCACATTACCAGAAGATCACATTCCCAGAAGGTCACATCTCCAGAAGATAACATCTCCAGAAGATCACATCACCAGAAGATCACATCACGAGAAGATCACATCTCCAGATGATCACATCTCGATAAGATCACATTTCCAGAAGATTACATTCCCAGAAGATCACATCTCTAGAAGATAACATCTCCAGAAGATCACATCACCAGAACATCACATCACGAGAAGATCACATCACCAGAAGATCACTTCTCCAGAAGATCACATCTTCAGAAGATCATCATCTCAAGAAGATCACATCTCGAGATCACATCTCGAGAAGATCACATCTCGAGATCACATCTCGAGAAGATCACATCTCGAGAAGATCACATCACCAGAAGATCACATCTCGAAAAGAACATATCTCGAGCAGAACACATCTCGAGAAGATCACATCTCGAGAAGATCGCTTCTCGAGAAGATCACATCTCCAGAAGATCACATCGCCAGAAGATCACATCTCCAGAAGATCACATCTCAAGAAGATCACATCTCGAGATGATCACATCTCCAGAAGATCACATCTCGAGAAGATCACATCTCGAGATGATCACATCTCCAGAAGACCACATCTAGAGAATATCACATTACCAGAAGATCACATCTCCAGAAGGTCACATCTCGAGAAGATCAAATCTCGAGATGATCACATCACAAGAAGATCACATCTCGAGAAGATTACATCTCGAGATGATCACATCTCCAGAAGACCACATCTCGAGAAGATCACATCTCCAGAAGAACACATCTCGAGATGATCACATCTCCTGAAGACCACATCTCGAGAAGATCACATCTCGAGAAGATCACATCTCGAGATCACATCCCCAAAGGATCACATCTCCAGAAGATCACATCTCGAGAAGATCATATCTCTAGAAGATCACATCGCCAGAAGATCACATCTCCGGAAAATCACATCTCGAGAAGATAACATCTCCAGAAGATCACATCTCCAGAAGACCACATCTCCACAAGATCAAATCTCCAGAAGATCACATCTTCAGAAGATCACATCTCCTGAGTAAGATCACATCTCAAGAAGATCACATCTCGAGATGATCACATCTCCAGAAGATCACATCTCGAGAAGATCACATCTCGAGATGATCACATCTCCAGAAGACCACATCTAGAGAATATCACATTACCAGAAGATCACATCTCCAGAAGGTCACATCTCGAGAAGATCAAATCTCGAGATGATCACATCACAAGAAGATCACATCTCGAGAAGATTACATCTCGAGATGATCACATCTCCAGAAGACCACATCTCGAGAAGATCACATCTCCAGAAGAACACATCTCGAGATGATCACATCTCCTGAAGACCACATCTCGAGAAGATCACATCTCGAGAAGATCACATCTCGAGATCACATCCCCAAAGGATCACATCTCCAGAAGATCACATCTCGAGAAGATCATATCTCTAGAAGATCACATCGCCAGAAGATCACATCTCCGGAAAATCACATCTCGAGAAGATAACATCTCCAGAAGATCACATCTCCAGAAGACCACATCTCCACAAGATCAAATCTCCAGAAGATCACATCTTCAGAAGATCACATCTCCTGAGTAAGATCACATCTCCAGAAGATCACATCTCCAGAGGAAGATCACATCTCCAGAAGATCACATCTCCAGAAGATCACATCTCGAGAAGATCACATCTCGAGAAGATCACATCTCTAGAAAATCCCGTCTCCAGAAGATCACGTCTCCAGAACATCACATCTACAGATGATCACATCTCCAGAAGATCACATCTCCAGAATATCACATCTCGGGAACATCACATTTCCAGAAGATCACATCACCAGAAGATAACATCACCAGATGATCACATCTCGAGAAGATCACACCTCCAGAAGATCACATCTCCAGAAGATCACATCACCAGAAGATCACATCTCCAAAAGATCACATCACCAGATGATCACATCTCGAAAAGATCACTTCTCCAGATGATCACATCAACAGAAGATTACATCTCGAGATGATCACATCTCGAGAAGATCACATCTCCAAAAATCTTATCTCGAGAAGATCACATCACCAGAAGATCACATCCCCAGAAGATCACATCCCCAGAAGATCACATCCCCAGAAGATTACATCCTTGGAAGATCACATCCCCAGAAGATCACATCTCCATAAGATCACATCTACAGAAGATCACATCTCCAGAAGATCACATCTCCAGAAGATCACATCACCAGAAGATCACATCTCCAGATGATCACATCTCCAGAAGATCATATCACCAGAAGATCACATCCCAAGAAGATCACATCTCCAGAAGATCACATCTTGAGAAGATCACATCTCCAGAGGGTCACATCTCCAGAAGATCACATCACCAGAAGATCACATCTCCAGATGATCACATCTCCAAAAGATCACATCACCAGAAGATCACATCTCGAGAAGATCACATCTCGAGAAGACCACATCTCCATAAGATCACATCTACAGAAGATCACATCTCCAGAAGATCACATCTCCAGAAGATCACATCACCAGAAGATCACATCTCCAGATGATCACATCTCCAGAAGATCATATCACCAGAAGATCACATCCCAAGAAGATCACATCTCCAGAAGATCACATCTCCAGAAGATCACATCTTGAGAAGATCACATCTCCAGAGGGTCACATCTCCAGAAGATCACATCACCAGAAGATCACATCTCCAGATGATCACATCTCCAAAAGATCACATCACCAGAAGATCACATCTCGAGAAGATCACATCTCGAGAAGACCACATATCCAGAAGATCAAATTTCCAAAAGATCACATCACCACAAGATCACATCTCCAGAAGATCACATCACCAGAAGATCACATCTCGAGAAGATCAATATGCCAATTACTGAGAGCGGCGATGGAACACATTTTGCCCAAACCCCTCTGTAGTTTTCAAAATATCCCAAACATACCAAATTCGACGCTTGAGCCATATTTTGAAGCCAAATTCTTGCTCTCTGCACGTATTCGAAGTGTTATTAAAATTCGTATTAAAATTACGAATTTTTTCCGAAAATAAGCCAATAACTGGGAGCAGCAATAGGTCACATTTTGCCCAAACCCCCCTCCAGTTTTCAAAATATCCCAAACATTCTAAATTCGACGCTTAAGCCATATTTTGGAGTCAAATCCTGGCTCTCTGCACGTATTCGCTGTTTGAAATTACTACTTTTAATACTGAAAATATGCCAATTACTGAGAGCTGCGATGGGTCACATTTTGCCTAACCCCCCCCCCCCTTCTGCAGTTTTCAAAATATCACAAACATCCCAAATTCGACGCTTGAGCAATATTTTGGAGCCAAATTTTGGCTCTCTGCACGTGTTAGTAGTTTTAATTTACGATATTTTATACCGAAAGTATGTCAATTACTGAGAGCGGGGATGGGTCACATTTTGCCCAAACCCATCTGCAGTTTTCAAAATATCCCAAACATCCCAAATTCGACCCTTGAGCCATATTTTAGAGCCAAATTCTGGCTCTCTGCACGTATTCGCAGTTTGAAATTACGAATTTTTATACCGAAAATATGCCAATTACTGAAAGCGGCGATGGATTACATTTTGCCCAAACCCTCCCTTTAGTTCTCAAAATATCCCAAACATCCCAAATTCGACGCTTGAGCCCTATTTTGCAGCCAAATTCTGGCCCTCTGCACGTATTCGCAGTTTAAATATACGAATTTTTTTACCAAAAATATGCCAATTACTGAGAGAGGCGATGGGTCACATTTTGCCCAAACACCCCAGCAGCTTTCAATATATTATAAACATCCCAAATTCGACGCTTGAGCCATATTTTGGAGCCAAATTCAGGCTCTCTGATCGTTATTCGCAATTTGAAATTACGACTTTTTATACCGAAAATGTGCCAATTTCTTGAATGCAGCGATGGATCACATTTTGCCCTAACGCTCCCTGCTGTTTTCAAAATATCCCAAACATCCCAAATTATACACTTGAGCCATATTTTGGATCCAAATTCTGGCTCTCTGCACGTATTCGCAGTTTGAAATTACGACTTTTTATACAGAAAATAGGCCAATTACTGAAGGTCAGGTCAGGTCAGGTTGTGTCAGGTCAGATTAAGTCAGGTCAGGTAGCGTCAGATCAGGTTGCGTCAGGTCAGGTTGTGTCAGGTCAAGTTGTATCAGGTCAGGTTGCGTCAGGTCAGGTAGCATCAGGTCAGGTTGCGTTAGGTAAGGTTGCGTCAGGTCAGGTTGTGTCAGGTCAGGTTGCGTCAGGTCAGGTAGCGTCAGGAGATGGTCTGGTTGCGTCAGGTTAGGTTGCGTCAGGTCAGGTTGCGTCAGGTCAAGTTGCGTCAGGTCAGGTCATGTTGCGTCAGGTTAGGTTGCGTCAGGTCAGGTTGCGTCAGGTCAGGTAGGGTCAGGTTAAGTTGCGTCAGGTCAGGTTGCGTCAGGTCAGGTTGCGTCAGGTCAGGTTGCGTCAGGTCAGGTAGCGTCAGGGCAGGTAGCGTCAGGTCAGGTCAGGTTGCGTCACGTTAGGTGGCGTCAAGTCAGGTTGCGTCAGGTCAGGTAGCGTCAGGTCAGGTTGCGTCAGATCAGGTTGAGTCAGGTCAGGTAGCGTCAGGTCAGGTTGCATCAGGTCAGGTTCCGTCAGGTCAGGTAGTGTCAGATCAGGTTGTATCAGGTCAGGTTGCGTCAGGTCAGGTTGCGTCAGGTTAGATGTCATTACCTAAACCATGACTGACAAATGAAGGTGATAGGATCTGTGTTCCAGTAACATGTGTGAGAGAATCCTTGTGAACCACATTTATTCCTGATAGAGTCTGTACGTACCAGAAATATCGAAGTTTAACTGTTTTATGATATATAATGAGATAAAGAGAAAGATATGTATAGAGAGAGGAAGACATGGAGACAGAGAGAGTAAGCCACACAAGCACACATATACTCAAACTGAGACATATATGAAAGTTTTACGTGTTCATTGTTGACTCAAAATCCGGAATTCTAGGTTCGATTACCAGTGGCTGCAGAAATGGCTTGGGCACATTTCCTCTCACCTAATGCATCTGTTCACCTAGCAGTAAATATGAACCCAGTACTTAGTCAGCATGTTGTGGGGTTGTATCGTGGGGTAGGGTAGTAATTGGACCTACTAAGCCGTTCACGACATAAAATGTTTGGGCACATTTCCTCTCATTAAATGCATCTGTTCACCTAGCAGTAAATTGGTAGCCAGGAGTTAGTCAGCATGTTGTGAACTGGTATCATGGGAGAGCGAGAGAGGCAGAAATACAGAGAAAGAAACAGGCATAACATACAAAGACAGAAAGAGAACAGAAGAGAGGAAGATGAGAGAGAGAGACAGCGAGAGAACGGCAACAGCCTGTTTGTATAAATTAGCTGTCCTCACTCCTACTCTGCAGATAAGGAGAAAAAACTCTTACAATGTTGATTGCCCTTTTTTTTCTAACTAATAGCTTACCACAATTCCTACAACTTCTCTCACAAAGTGAAAATAGTCCCTTTCAGTACCATAAAAGTTAGTAAATTATTAACCTTCATGAGTCAAAAAGACACTTGAGTTTCTCTCTTTAAATTTTACTTCCGTGTATATTAATTTAAATGTCAAAAAATGCCCTCAATATTGTCTAAGTTATCAACGTGTTGGTCTCCTTCTGGGCTTCACACTCCCCCTTCAGCTTCCAGTCAAGACGTCATCCTCCTCCTCCTCCCCAAATAACCCAAACAAAAACCCATCCACGCCAGGCAAATTTACGTCGGAGCTTTACCCTGTTTATTAACGCCCAAATACAATAATTACAGATATTATTTACTCAAACGTATCAAAGGTAACTGTTGCAGCCAAATATATATTTTGTTCAGGTGGAATATTGGAGCATTAAACCACCGACGACATGTTACCAAATTACTCAATATAAATATAAGAACCAGCTTTGGAAAACTTGGCGACCCCAGAATGGCCTAGTCGGATGGGAATATGTTCTCATGAGAACTGACGTGTGTTCGAGTCTGTCAAAACTGTGTAACTACAGGGCACAGATTTGTGTGTGTCCCGTCCTGTAGCTGCGTCCGTCCATCCCGACTGTGAGGTCTCTGGGTAGCTAAAACTTGACCTGACCTGACCTGACCCTGGGATGTGGGGAAGGGTGGAAGTCCGGGGGCCCACGGACCCACACCTGGACCCGAGTTAGATTAGGTAAGTCGTGTCGGGTCAGGTCGTGTCTATATAATAAAATAAATAATATGTCTATATATAATGTCTGTAATCTAATGTAATTTAATGTAATATCTAATGTAATCTGTATATCTAATGTAATGTTCTATATATATGAAATAATCTAATGTAATAATCTATATCTAATGTAATATATATGTATAATGTCTATATAATAAAATAAATAATATGTCTATATCTAATGTCTGTAATCTAATATCTAATGTAATGTAATGTAATATCGAATGTAATGTAATGTAATGTAAATGTATATGTATATATATGATAATGTAATATATGTATAATGTAATATATGTATAATGTAAATATATATGTATATAATGTAATATGTATATGTAATGTAATGTATATGTAATTTATATGTATATAATGTCTATATAATAAAATAAATAATATGTCTATATCTAATGTAATGTAATGTAATATCTAATGTAATCTGTATATCTAATGTAATGTCTATAAAATAAATAAAAAATAAAAAAATAGAAATAAAATAAATAAAAATGAATAAATAAAAATGAATAAATAAAAATGAATAAATAAAAATGAATAAATAAAGCGCCGAATGAACCGCCGAATGAATCGTAAATCGTCGGGTAAATCGTCCGGTAAATCGTCGGGTAATTTTTACCCGTTTAAAAACGGGTAAACCCGACAGGTAAACCCGACGGGGTTTACCCGTCGTGTAAGTCGTCGAATAAATAAAATAAAAAAGTCGAAAATATGTTCTCATGATAACTGACGTGTAAACTGTAAATTAAACACGTCGGGTAAACTGTCAGGGTAAAGCGTCGGGTAAACCGTCGGGTAAACTTTCAGGGTAAAGCGTCGGGTAAACCGTCGGGTAAACGTCGGGCAAACCGTGAAAGACCCCTGCCAGTGTGTTGCTGGAGACCCCTGCCAGTGTGTTGCTGGAGACCCCTGCCAGTGTGTTGCTGGAGACCCCTGCCAGTGTGTTGCTGGAGACCCCTGCCAGTGTGTTGCTGGAGACCCCTGCCAGTGTGTTGCTGGAGACCCCTGCCAATGTGTTGCTGGAGACCACTGCCAGTGTGTTGCTGGAGACCACTGCCAGTGTGTTGCTGGAGACCCCTGCCAGTGTGTTGCTGGAGACCTCTGCCAGTGTTTTGCTGGAAACCACTGCCAGTGTGTTGCTGGAGACCTCTGCCAGTGTGTTGCTGGAGACCCCTGCCAGTGTGTTGCTGGAGACCTGTGCCAGTGTGTTGCTGGAGACCCCTGCCAGTGTGTTACTGGAGACCACTGCCAGTGTGTTGCTGGAGACCCCTGCCGGTGTGTTGCTGGAGACGCCTGCCAGCGTGTTGCTGGAGACCTCTGCCAGCGTGTTGCTGGAGACCTCTTCCAGTGTGTTGCTGGAGACCCCTGCCAGTGTGTTGCTGGAGACCTCTGCCAGCGTGTTGCTGGAGACCTCTGCCAGTGTGTTGCTGGTGACCTCTGCCAGTGTGTTGCTGGTGACCTCTGCCAGTGTGTTGCTGGTGACCTCTGCCAGTGTGTTGCTGGAGACCTCTGCCAGTGTTTTGCTGGAGACCACTGCCAGTGTGTTGCTGGAAACCACTGCCAGTGTGTTGCTGGAGACCTCTGCCAGTGTGTTGCTTGAGACCCCTGCCAGTGTGTTGCTGGAGACCTGTGCCAGTGTGTTGCTGGAGACCCCTGCCAGTGTGTTACTGGAGACATCTGCCAGTGTGTTGCTGGAGACCCCTGCCGGTGTGTTGCTGGAGACCCCTGCCAGCGTGTTGCTGGAGACCTCTGCCAGCGTGTTGCTGGAGACCTCTTCCAGTGTGTTGCTGGAGACCCCTGCCAGTGTGTTGCTGGAGACCTCTGCCAGCGTGTTGCTGGAGACCTCTGCCAGTGTGTTGCTGGTGACCTCTGCCAGTGTGTTGCTGGTGACCTCTGCCAGTGTGTTGCTGGAGACCTCTGCCAGTGTGTTGCTGGTGACCTCTGCCAGTGTGTTGCTAGAGACCTCTGCCAGTGTGTTGCTGGAGACCTCTGCCAGTGTGTTGCTGGAGACCTCTACCAGTGTGTTGCTGAAGACCCCTGCCAGTATGTTGCTGGAGACCCCTGCCAGTATGTTGCTGGAGACCCCTGCCAGCATGTTGCTGGAGACCTCTGCTAGTGTGTTGCTGGAGTCATTTGCCAGTGTGTTGCTGGAGTCCTCTGCCAGTGTGTTGCTGGAGACCTCTGCCAGTGTGTTGCTGGAGACCTCTGCCAGTGTGTTGCTGGAGACCCCTGCCAGTGTGTTGTTGGAGACCCCTGCCAGTGTGTTATTGGAGACCTCTGCCAGTGTGTTGCTGGAGACCCCTGCCAGTGTGTTGCTGAAGACCCCTGCCAGCGTGTTGCTGGAGACCTCTGCCAGTGTCTTGCTGGAGACCTCTGCCAGTGTCTTGCTGGAGACCCCTGCCAGTGTGTTGCTGGAGACCACTGCCAGTGTGTTGCTGGAGACCCCTGCCAGTGTGTTGCTGGAGACCCCTGCCAGTGTGTTGCTGAAGACCCCTGCCAGTGTGTTGCTGGAGACCTCTGCCAGTGTGTTGCTGGAGACCACTGCCAGTGTGTTGCTGAAGACCACTGCCAGTGTGTTGCTGGAGACCTCTGCCAGTGTGTTGCTGGAGACCGCTGCCAGTGTGTTGCTGGAGACCTCTGCCAGTGTGTTGCTTTAGACCCCTGCCAGTGTGTTGCTGGAGACCCCTGCCAGTGTGTTGCTGAAGACCTCTGCCAGTGTGTTGCTAGAGACCTCTGCCAGTGTGTTGCTGGAGACCCCTGCCAGTGTGTTGTTGGTGACCCCTGCCAGTGTGTTATTGGAGACATCTGCCAGTGTGTTGCTGGAGACCCCTGCCAGTGTGTTGCTGGAGACCCCTGCCAGCGTGTTGCTGGAGACCTCTGCCAGTGTCTTGCTGGAGACCTCTGCCAGTGTCTTGCTGGAGACCCCTGCCAGTGTGTTGCTGGAGACCACTGCCAGTGTGTTGCTGGAGAGCCCTGCCAGTGTGTTGCTGGAGACCCCTGCCAGTGTGTTGCTGAAGACCCCTGCCAGTGTGTTGCTGGAGACCTCTGCCAGTGTGTTGCTGGAGACCACTGCCAGTGTGTTGCTGGAGACCACTGCCAGTGTGTTGATGGAGACCTCTGCCAGTGTCTTGCTGGAGACCCCTGCCAGTGTGTTGCTGGAGACCACTGCCAGTGTGTTGCTGGAGAGCCCTGCCAGTGTGTTGCTGGAGACCCCTGCCAGTATGTTGCTGGAGACCCCTGCCAGTATGTTGCTGGAGACCCCTGCCAGCATGTTGCTGGAGACCTCTGCTAGTGTGTTGCTGGAGACATTTGCCAGTGTGTTGCTGGAGTCCTCTGCCAGTGTGTTGCTGGAGACCTCTGCCAGTGTGTTGCTGGAGACCTCTGCCAGTGTGTTGCTGGAGACCCCTGCCAGTGTGTTGTTGGAGACCCCTGCCAGTGTGTTATTGGAGACCTCTGCCAGTGTGTTGCTGGAGACCCCTGCCAGTGTGTTGCTGAAGACCCCTGCCAGCGTGTTGCTGGAGACCTCTGCCAGTGTGTTGCTGGAGACCCCTGCCAGTGTGTTACTGGAGACCCCTGCCGGTGTGTTGCTGGAGACCCCTGCCAGCGTGTTGCTGGAGACCTCTGCCAGTGTGTTATTGGAGACCTCTGCCAGTGTGTTGCTGGAGACCCCTGCCAGTGTGTTGCTGAAGACCCCTGCCAGCGTGTTGCTGGAGACCTCTGCCAGTGTGTTGCTGGAGACCCCTGCCAGTGTGTTACTGGAGACCCCTGCCGGTGTGTTGCTGGAGACCCCTGCCAGCGTGTTGCTGGAGACCTCTGCCAGTGTGTTGCTGGAGACCTCTGCCAGTGTGTTGCTGGAGACCCCTGCCAGTGTGTTGCTGGTGACCTCTGCTAGTGTGTTGCTAGAGACCTCTGCCAGTGTGTTGCTGGAGACCTCTGCCAGTGTGTTGCTGGAGATCTCTGCCAGTGTGTTGCTGGAGACCTCTGCCAGTGTGTTGCTAGAGACCTCTGCCAGTGTGTTGCTGGAGACCCCTGCCAGTGTGTTGCTGGAGACCCCTGCCAGTGTGTTGCTGGAGACCTCTGCCAGTGTATTGCTGGAGACCCCTGCCAATGTGTTGTTGGAGAACTCTGCCAGTGTGTTATTGGAGACCTCTGCCAGTGTGTTGCTGGAGACCCCTGCCAGTGTGTTGCTGGAGACCCCTGCCAGCGTGTTGCTGGAGACCTCTGCCAGTGTCTTGCTGGAGACCTCTGCCAGTGTCTTGCTGGAGACCCCTGCCAGTGTCTTGCTGGAGACCCCTGCCAGTGTGTTGCTGGAGACCCCTGCAAGTGTGTTGCTGGAGACCCCTGCCAGTGTGTTGCTGGAGACCCCTGCCAGTGTGTTGCTCTAGACCACTGCCAGTGTGTTGCTGGAGACCCCTGCCAGTGTGTTGCTGGAGACCCCTGCCAGTGTGTTGCTGAAGACCCCTGCCAGTGTGTTGCTGGAGACCCCTGCCGGTGTGTTGCTGGAGACGCCTGCCAGCGTGTTGCTGGAGACCTGTGCCAGTGTTGCTGGAGACCCCTGCCAGTGTGTTACTGGAGACCCCTGCCAGTGTGTTGCTGGAGACCCCTGCCGGTGTGTTGCTGGAGACGCCTGCCAGCGTGTTGCTGGAGACCTCTGCCAGCGTGTTGCTGGAGACCTCTTCCAGTGTGTTGCTGGAGACCCCTGCCAGAGTGTTGCTGGAGACCTCTGCCAGCGTGTTGCTGGAGACCTCTGCCAGTGTGTTGCTGGTGACCTCTGCCAGTGTGTTGCTGGTGACCTCTGCCAGTGTGTTGCTGGTGACCTCTGCCAGTGTGTTGCTGGAGACCTCTGCCAGTGTTTTGCTGGAGACCACTGCCAGTGTGTTGCTGGAAACCACTGCCAGTGTGTTGCTGGAGACCTCTGCCAGTGTGTTGCTGGAGACCTCTGCCAGTGTTTTGCTGGAGACCACTGCCAGTGTGTTGCTGGAAACCACTGCCAGTGTGTTGCTGGAGACCTCTGCCAGTGTGTTGCTTGAGACCCCTGCCAGTGTGTTGCTGGAGACCTGTGCCAGTGTGTTGCTGGAGACCCCTGCCAGTGTGTTACTGGAGACCCCTGCCAGCGTGTTGCTGGAGACCCCTGCCGGTGTGTTGCTGGAGACCCCTGCCAGCGTGTTGCTGGAGACCTCTGCCAGCGTGTTGCTGGAGACCTCTTCCAGTGTGTTGCTGGAGACCCCTGCCAGTGTGTTGCTGGAGACCTCTGCCAGCGTGTTGCTGGAGACCTCTGCCAGTGTGTTGCTGGTGACCTCTGCCAGTGTGTTGCTGGTGACCTCTGCCAGTGTGTTGCTGGAGACCTCTGCCAGTGTGTTGCTGGTGACCTCTGCCAGTGTGTTGCTAGAGACCTCTACCAGTGTGTTGCTGGAGACCTCTGCCAGTGTGTTGCTGGAGACCTCTACCAGTGTGTTGCTGGAGACCCCTGCCAGTATGTTGCTGGAGACCCCTGCCAGTATGTTGCTGGAGACCCCTGCCAGCATGTTGCTGGAGACCTCTGCTAGTGTGTTGCTGGAGACATTTGCCAGTGTGTTGCTGGAGTCCTCTGCCAGTGTGTTGCTGGTGACCTCTGCCAGTGTGTTGCTGGTGACCTCTGCCAGTGTGTTGCTGGAGACCTCTGCCAGTGTGTTGCTGGTGACCTCTGCCAGTGTGTTGCTAGAGACCTCTACCAGTGTGTTGCTGGAGACCTCTGCCAGTGTGTTCCTGGAGACCTCTACCAGTGTGTTGCTGGAGACCCCTGCCAGTATGTTGCTGGAGACCCCTGCCAGTATGTTGCTGGAGACCCCTGCCAGCATGGTGCTGGAGACCTCTGCTAGTGTGTTGCTGGAGACATTTGCCAGTGTGTTGCTGGAGTCCTCTGCCAGCGTGTTGCTGGAGACCTCTGCCAGCGTGTTGCTGGAGACCTCTTCCAGTGTGTTGCTGGAGACCCCTGCCAGAGTGTTGCTGGAGACCTCTGCCAGCGTGTTGCTGGAGACCTCTGCCAGTGTGTTGCTGGTGACCTCTGCCAGTGTGTTGCTGGTGACCTCTGCCAGTGTGTTGCTGGAGACCTCTGCCAGTGTTTTGCTGGAGACCACTGCCAGTGTGTTGCTGGAAACCACTGCCAGTGTGTTGCTGGAGACCTCTGCCAGTGTGTTGCTGGAGACCTCTGCCAGTGTTTTGCTGGAGACCACTGCCAGTGTGTTGCTGGAAACCACTGCCAGTGTGTTGCTGGAGACCTCTGCCAGTGTGTTGCTTGAGACCCCTGCCAGTGTGTTGCTGGAGACCTGTGCCAGTGTGTTGCTGGAGACCCCTGCCAGTGTGTTACTGGAGACCCCTGCCAGTGTGTTGCTGGAGACCCCTGCCGGTGTGTTGCTGGAGACCCCTGCCAGCGTGTTGCTGGAGACCTCTGCCAGCGTGTTGCTGGAGACCTCTTCCAGTGTGTTGCTGGAGACCCCTGCCAGTGTGTTGCTGGAGACCTCTGCCAGCGTGTTGCTGGAGACCTCTGCCAGTGTGTTGCTGGTGACCTCTGCCAGTGTGTTGCTGGTGACCTCTGCCAGTGTGTTGCTGGAGACCTCTGCCAGTGTGTTGCTGGTGACCTCTGCCAGTGTGTTGCTAGAGACCTCTACCAGTGTGTTGCTGGAGACCTCTGCCAGTGTGTTGCTGGAGACCTCTACCAGTGTGTTGCTGGAGACCCCTGCCAGTATGTTGCTGGAGACCCCTGCCAGTATGTTGCTGGAGACCCCTGCCAGCATGTTGCTGGAGACCTCTGCTAGTGTGTTGCTGGAGACATTTGCCAGTGTGTTGCTGGAGTCCTCTGCCAGTGTGTTGCTGGAGACCTCTGCCAGTGTGTTGCTGGAGACCTCTGCCAGTGTGTTGCTGGAGACCCCTGCCAGTGTGTTGTTGGAGACCACTGCCAGTGTGTTATTGGAGACCTCTGCCAGTGTGTTGCTGGAGACCCCTGCCAGTGTGTTGCTGAAGACCCCTGCCAGCGTGTTGCTGGAGACCTCTGCCAGTGTCTTGCTGGAGACCTCTGCCAGTGTCTTGCTGGAGACCCCTGCCAGTGTGTTGCTGGAGACCACTGCCAGTGTGTTGCTGGAGACCCCTGCCAGTGTGTTGCTGGAGACCCCTGCCAGTGTGTTGCTGAAGACCCCTGCCAGTGTGTTGCTGGAGACCTCTGCCAGTGTGTTGCTGGAGACCACTGCCAGTGTGTTGCTGGAGACCACTGCCAGTGTGTTGCTGGAGACCTCTGCCAGTGTGTTGCTGGAGACCCCTGCCAGTGTGTTGCTGGAGACCTCTGCCAGTGTGTTGCTTTAGACCCCTGCCAGTGTGTTGCTGGAGACCCCTGCCAGTGTGTTGCTGAAGACCTCTGCCAGTGTGTTGCTAGAGACCCCTGCCAGTGTGTTGCTGGAGACCCCTGCCAGTGTGTTGCTGGAGACATCTGCCAGTGTGTTGCTGGAGACCTCTGCCAGTGTGTTGCTAGAGACCTCTGCCAGTGTGTTGCTGGAGACCCCTGCCAGTGTGTTGTTGGAGACCCCTGCCAGTGTGTTATTGGAGACATCTGCCAGTGTGTTGCTGGAGACCCCTGCCAGTGTGTTGCTGGAGACCCCTGCCAGCGTGTTGCTGGAGACCTCTGCCAGTGTCTTGCTGGAGACCTCTGCCAGTGTCTTGCTGGAGACCCCTGCCAGTGTGTTGCTGGAGACCACTGCCAGTGTGTTGCTGGAGAGCCCTGCCAGTGTGTTGCTGGAGACCCCTGCCAGTGTGTTGCTGAAGACCCCTGCCAGTGTGTTGCTGGAGACCTCTGCCAGTGTGTTGCTGGAGACCACTGCCAGTGTGTTGCTGGAGACCACTGCCAGTGTGTTGCTGGAGACCTCTGCCAGTGTCTTGCTGGAGACCCCTGCCAGTGTGTTGCTGGAGACCACTGCCAGTGTGTTGCTGGAGAGCCCTGCCAGTGTGTTGCTGGAGACCCCTGCCAGTGTGTTGCTGAAGACCCCTGCCAGTGTGTTGCTGGAGACCTCTGCCAGTGTGTTGCTGGAGACCACTGCCAGTATGCTGCTGGAGACCACTGCCAGTGTGTTGCTGGAGACCTCTGCCAGTGTGTTGCTGAAGACCTCTGCCAGTGTGTTGCTGGAGACCCCTGCCAGTGTGTTGCTGGAGACCTCTACCAGTGTGCTGCTGGAGACCCCTGCCAGTGTGTTGCTGGAGACCCCTGCAAGTATGTTGCTGGAGACCCCTGCCAGTGTGTTGCTGGAGACCCCTGCCAGTGTGTTGCTGAAGACCTCTGCCAGTGTGTTGCTGGAGACCCCTGCCAGTGTGTTGCTGGAGACCTCTGCCAGTGTGCTGCTGGAGACCCCTGCCAGTGTGTTGCTGGAGACCCGTGCCAGTGTGTTGCTGGAGACCACTGCCAGTGTGTTGCTGGAGACCCCTGCCAGTGTGTTGCTGGAGACCCCTGCCAGTGTGTTGCTGGAGACCCCTGCCAGTGTGTTGCTGGAGACCTCTGCCAGTGTGTTGCTGGAGACAACTGCCAGTGTGTTACTGGAGCCCCCTGCCGGTGTGTTGCTGGAGACCCCTGCCAGCGTGTTGCTGGAGACCTCTGCCAGTGTGTTGCTGGAGACCTCTGCCAGTGTGTTGCTGGAGACCCCTGCCAGTGTGTTGCTGGAGACCTCTGCCAGCGTGTTGCTGGAGACCTCTGGCAGTGTGTTGCTGGTGACCTCTGCCAGTGTGTTGCTGGTGACCTCTGCCAGTGTGTTGCTGGAGACCTCTGCCAGTGTGTTGCTGGTGACCTCTGCCAGTGTGTTGCTAGAGACCTCTGCCAGTGTGTTGCTGGAGACCTCTGCCAGTGTGTTGCTGGAGATCTCTGCCAGTGTGTTGCTGGAGACCTCTGCCAGTGTGTTGCTAGAGACCTCTGCCAGTGTGTTGCTTGAGACCCCTGCCAGTGTGTTGCTGGAGACCCCTGCCAGTGTGTTGCTGGAGACCTCTGCCAGTGTATTGCTGGAGACCCCTGCCAGTGTGTTGTTGGAGAACTCTGCCAGTGAGTTATTGGAGACCTCTGCCAGTGTGTTGCTGGAGACCCCTGCCAGTGTGTTGCTGGAGACCCCTGCCAGCGTGTTGCTGGAGACCTCTGCCAGTGTCTTGCTGGAGACCTCTGCCAGTGTGTTGCTGGAGACCCCTGCCAGTGTGTTGCTGGAGACCCCTGCCAGTGTGTTGCTGGAGACCCCTGCCAGTGTGTTGCTGGAGACCCCTGCCAGTGTGTTGCTGGAGACCCCTGCCAGTGTGTTGCTGGAGACCCCTGCCAGTGTGTTGCTCTAGACCACTGCCAGTGTGTTGCTGGAGACCCCTGCCAGTGTGTTGCTGGAGACCCCTGCCAGTGTGTTGCTGAAGACCCCTGCCAGTGTGTTGCTGGAGACCTCTGCCAGTGTGTTGCTGGAGACCACTACCAGTGTGTTGCTGGAGACCACTGCCAGTGTTGCTGGAGACCTCTGCCAGTGTGTTGCTGGAGACCCCTGCCAGTGTGTTGCTGGAGACCTCTGCCAGTGTGTTGCTGGAGACCCCTGCCAGTGTGTTGATGGAGACCCCTGCCAGTGTGTTGCTGAAGACCTCTGCCAGTATGTTGCTGGAGACCCCTGCCAGTGTGTTGCTGGAGACCTCTGCCAGTGTGTTGTTGGAGACCTCTGCCAGTGTGTTGCTGGAGACCCCTGCCAATGTGTTGCTGGAGACCCCTGCCAGTGTGTTGCTGGAGACCCCTGCCAGTGTGTTGCTGGAGACCCCTGCCAGCGTGTTGCTGGAGACCTCTGCCAGTGTCTTGCTGGAGACCTCTGCCAGTGTGTTGCTGGAGACCCCTGCCAGTGTGTTGCTGGAGACCCCTGCCAGTGTGTTGCTGGAGACCTCTGCAGCGTGTTGCTGGAGACCTCTGCCAGTGTGCTGCTGGAGACCACTGCCAGTGTGTTGCTGGAGACCTCTGCCAGTGTGTTGCTGAAGACCTCTGCCAGTGTGTTGCTGGAGACCCCTGCCAGTGTGTTGCTGGAGACCTCTGCCAGTGTGCTGCGGGAGACCCCTGCCAGTGTGTTGCTGGAGACCCCTGCCAGTGTGTTGCTGGAGACCCCTGCCAGTGTGTTGCTGGAGACCCCTGCCAGTGTGTTGCTGAAGACCTCTGCCAGTGTGTTGCTGGAGACCCCTGCCAGTGTGTTGCTGGAGACCTCTGCCAGTGTGCTGCTGGAGACCCCTGCCAGTGTGTTGCTGGAGACCCCTGCCAGTGTGTTGCTGGAGACCACTGCCAGTGTGTTGCTGGAGACCCCTGCCAGTGTGTTGCTGGAGACCCCTGCCAGTGTGTTGCTGGAGACCCCTGCCAGTGTGTTGCTGGTGACCTCTGCCAGTGTGTTGCTGGAGACCACTGCCAGTGTGTTGCTGGAGACCTCTGCCAGTGTGTTGTTGGAGACCTCTGCCAGTGTGATGCTGGAGACCCCTGCCAGTATGTTGCTGGAGACCCCTGCCAGTATGTTGCTGGATACCCCTGCCAGCATGTTGCTGGAGACCTCTGCTAGTGTGTTGCTGGAGACATCTGCCAGTGTGTTGCTGGAGACCTCTGCCAGTGTGTTGTTGGAGACCTCTGCCAGTGTGTTGCTGGAGACCCCTGCCAATGTGTTGCTGGAGACCCCTGCCAGTGTGTTACTGGAGACCCCTGCCAGTGTGTTGCTGGAGACCCCTGCCGGTGTGTTGCTGGAGACCCCTGCCAGCGTGTTGCTGGAGACCTCTGCCAGCGTGTTGCTGGAGACCTCTTCCAGTGTGTTGCTGGAGACCCCTGCCAGTGTGTTGCTGGAGACCTCTGCCAGCGTGTTGCTGGAGACCTCTGCCAGTGTGTTGCTGGTGACCTCTGCCAGTGTGTTGCTGGTGACCTCTGCCAGTGTGTTGCTGGAGACCTCTGCCAGTGTGTTGCTGGTGACCTCTGCCAGTGTGTTGCTAGAGACCTCTACCAGTGTGTTGCTGGAGACCTCTGCCAGTGTGTTGCTGGAGACCTCTACCAGTGTGTTGCTGGAGACCCCTGCCAGTATGTTGCTGGAGACCCCTGCCAGTATGTTGCTGGAGACCCCTGCCAGCATGTTGCTGGAGACCTCTGCTAGTGTGTTGCTGGAGACATTTGCCAGTGTGTTGCTGGAGTCCTCTGCCAGTGTGTTGCTGGAGACCTCTGCCAGTGTGTTGCTGGAGACCTCTGCCAGTGTGTTGCTGGAGACCCCTGCCAGTGTGTTGTTGGAGACCACTGCCAGTGTGTTATTGGAGACCTCTGCCAGTGTGTTGCTGGAGACCCCTGCCAGTGTGTTGCTGAAGACCCCTGCCAGCGTGTTGCTGGAGACCTCTGCCAGTGTCTTGCTGGAGACCTCTGCCAGTGTCTTGCTGGAGACCCCTGCCAGTGTGTTGCTGGAGACCACTGCCAGTGTGTTGCTGGAGACCCCTGCCAGTGTGTTGCTGGAGACCCCTGCCAGTGTGTTGCTGAAGACCCCTGCCAGTGTGTTGCTGGAGACCTCTGCCAGTGTGTTGCTGGAGACCACTGCCAGTGTGTTGCTGGAGACCACTGCCAGTGTGTTGCTGGAGACCTCTGCCAGTGTGTTGCTGGAGACCCCTGCCAGTGTGTTGCTGGAGACCTCTGCCAGTGTGTTGCTTTAGACCCCTGCCAGTGTGTTGCTGGAGACCCCTGCCAGTGTGTTGCTGAAGACCTCTGCCAGTGTGTTGCTAGAGACCCCTGCCAGTGTGTTGCTGGAGACCCCTGCCAGTGTGTTGCTGGAGACATCTGCCAGTGTGTTGCTGGAGACCTCTGCCAGTGTGTTGCTAGAGACCTCTGCCAGTGTGTTGCTGGAGACCCCTGCCAGTGTGTTGTTGGAGACCCCTGCCAGTGTGTTATTGGAGACATCTGCCAGTGTGTTGCTGGAGACCCCTGCCAGTGTGTTGCTGGAGACCCCTGCCAGCGTGTTGCTGGAGACCTCTGCCAGTGTCTTGCTGGAGACCTCTGCCAGTGTCTTGCTGGAGACCCCTGCCAGTGTGTTGCTGGAGACCACTGCCAGTGTGTTGCTGGAGAGCCCTGCCAGTGTGTTGCTGGAGACCCCTGCCAGTGTGTTGCTGAAGACCCCTGCCAGTGTGTTGCTGGAGACCTCTGCCAGTGTGTTGCTGGAGACCACTGCCAGTGTGTTGCTGGAGACCACTGCCAGTGTGTTGCTGGAGACCTCTGCCAGTGTCTTGCTGGAGACCCCTGCCAGTGTGTTGCTGGAGACCACTGCCAGTGTGTTGCTGGAGAGCCCTGCCAGTGTGTTGCTGGAGACCCCTGCCAGTGTGTTGCTGAAGACCCCTGCCAGTGTGTTGCTGGAGACCTCTGCCAGTGTGTTGCTGGAGACCACTGCCAGTATGCTGCTGGAGACCACTGCCAGTGTGTTGCTGGAGACCTCTGCCAGTGTGTTGCTGAAGACCTCTGCCAGTGTGTTGCTGGAGACCCCTGCCAGTGTGTTGCTGGAGACCTCTACCAGTGTGCTGCTGGAGACCCCTGCCAGTGTGTTGCTGGAGACCCCTGCAAGTATGTTGCTGGAGACCCCTGCCAGTGTGTTGCTGGAGACCCCTGCCAGTGTGTTGCTGAAGACCTCTGCCAGTGTGTTGCTGGAGACCCATGCCAGTGTGTTGCTGGAGACCTCTGCCAGTGTGCTGCTGGAGACCCCTGCCAGTGTGTTGCTGGAGACCCGTGCCAGTGTGTTGCTGGAGACCACTGCCAGTGTGTTGCTGGAGACCCCTGCCAGTGTGTTGCTGGAGACCCCTGCCAGTGTGTTGCTGGAGACCCCTGCCAGTGTGTTGCTGGAGACCTCTGCCAGTGTGTTGCTGGAGACAACTGCCAGTGTGTTACTGGAGACCCCTGCCGGTGTGTTGCTGGAGACCCCTGCCAGCGTGTTGCTGGAGACCTCTGCCAGTGTGTTGCTGGAGACCTCTGCCAGTGTGTTGCTGGAGACCCCTGCCAGTGTGTTGCTGGAGACCTCTGCCAGCGTGTTGCTGGAGACCTCTGGCAGTGTGTTGCTGGTGACCTCTGCCAGTGTGTTGCTGGTGACCTCTGCCAGTGTGTTGCTGGAGACCTCTGCCAGTGTGTTGCTGGTGACCTCTGCCAGTGTGTTGCTAGAGACCTCTGCCAGTGTGTTGCTGGAGACCTCTGCCAGTGTGTTGCTGGAGATCTCTGCCAGTGTGTTGCTGGAGACCTCTGCCAGTGTGTTGCTAGAGACCTCTGCCAGTGTGTTGCTTGAGACCCCTGCCAGTGTGTTGCTGGAGACCCCTGCCAGTGTGTTGCTGGAGACCTCTGCCAGTGTATTGCTGGAGACCCCTGCCAGTGTGTTGTTGGAGAACTCTGCCAGTGAGTTATTGGAGACCTCTGCCAGTGTGTTGCTGGAGACCCCTGCCAGTGTGTTGCTGGAGACCCCTGCCAGCGTGTTGCTGGAGACCTCTGCCAGTGTCTTGCTGGAGACCTCTGCCAGTGTCTTGCTGGAGACCCCTGCCAGTGTGTTGCTGGAGACCCCTGCCAGTGTGTTGCTGGAGACCCCTGCCAGTGTGTTGCTGGAGACCCCTGCCAGTGTGTTGCTGGAGACCCCTGCCAGTGTGTTGCTGGAGACCCCTGCCAGTGTGTTGCTCTAGACCACTGCCAGTGTGTTGCTGGAGACCCCTGCCAGTGTGTTGCTGGAGACCCCTGCCAGTGTGTTGCTGAAGACCCCTGCCAGTGTGTTGCTGGAGACCTCTGCCAGTGTGTTGCTGGAGACCACTGCCAGTGTGTTGCTGGAGACCACTGCCAGTGTTGCTGGAGACCTCTGCCAGTGTGTTGCTGGAGACCCCTGCCAGTGTGTTGCTGGAGACCTCTGCCAGTGTGTTGCTGGAGACCCCTGCCAGTGTGTTGATGGAGACCCCTGCCAGTGTGTTGCTGAAGACCTCTGCCAGTATGTTGCTGGAGACCCCTGCCAGTGTGTTGCTGGAGACCTCTGCCAGTGTGTTGTTGGAGACCTCTGCCAGTGTGTTGCTGGAGACCCCTGCCAATGTGTTGCTGGAGACCCCTGCCAGTGTGTTGCTGGAGACCCCTGCCAGTGTGTTGCTGGAGACCCCTGCCAGCGTGTTGCTGGAGACCTCTGCCAGTGTCTTGCTGGAGACCTCTGCCAGTGTGTTGCTGGAGACCCCTGCCAGTGTGTTGCTGGAGACCCCTGCCAGTGTGTTGCTGGAGACCTCTGCAGCGTGTTGCTGGAGACCTCTGCCAGTGTGCTGCTGGAGACCACTGCCAGTGTGTTGCTGGAGACCTCTGCCAGTGTGTTGCTGAAGACCTCTGCCAGTGTGTTGCTGGAGACCCCTGCCAGTGTGTTGCTGGAGACCTCTGCCAGTGTGCTGCGGGAGACCCCTGCCAGTGTGTTGCTGGAGACCCCTGCCAGTGTGTTGCTGGAGACCCCTGCCAGTGTGTTGCTGGAGACCCCTGCCAGTGTGTTGCTGAAGACCTCTGCCAGTGTGTTGCTGGAGACCCCTGCCAGTGTGTTGCTGGAGACCTCTGCCAGTGTGCTGCTGGAGACCCCTGCCAGTGTGTTGCTGGAGACCCCTGCCAGTGTGTTGCTGGAGACCACTGCCAGTGTGTTGCTGGAGACCCCTGCCAGTGTGTTGCTGGAGACCCCTGCCAGTGTGTTGCTGGAGACCCCTGCCAGTGTGTTGCTGGTGACCTCTGCCAGTGTGTTGCTGGAGACCACTGCCAGTGTGTTGCTGGAGACCTCTGCCAGTGTGTTGTTGGAGACCTCTGCCAGTGTGATGCTGGAGACCCCTGCCAGTATGTTGCTGGAGACCCCTGCCAGTATGTTGCTGGATACCCCTGCCAGCATGTTGCTGGAGACCTCTGCTAGTGTGTTGCTGGAGACATCTGCCAGTGTGTTGCTGGAGACCTCTGCCAGTGTGTTGCTGGAGACCTCTGCCAGTGTGTTGCTAGAGACCTCTGCCAGTGTGTTGCTGGAGACCCCTGCCAGTGTGTTGTTGGAGACCCCTGCCAGTGTGTTATTGGAGACCTCTGCCAGTGTGTTGCTGGAGACCCCTGCCAGTGTGTTGCTGGAGACCCCTGCCAGCGTGTTGCTGGACACCTCTGCCAGTGTCTTGCTGGAGACCTCTGCCAGTGTCTTGCTGGAGACCCCGGCCAGTGTGTTGCTGGAGACCACTGCCAGTGTGTTGCTGGAGACCCCTGCCAGTGTGTTGCTGGAGACCCCGGCCAGTGTGTTGCTGAAGACCCCTGCCAGTGTGTTGCTGGAGACCTCTGCCAGTGTGTTGCTGGAGACCACTGCCAGTGTGTTGCTGGAGACCACTGCCAGTGTGTTGCTGGAGACCTCTGCCAGTGTGTTGCTGGAGACCCCTGCCAGTGTGTTGCTGGAGACCTCTGCCAGTGTGTTGCTGGAGACCCCTGCCAGTGTGTTGCTGGAGACCCCTGCCAGTGTGTTGCTGAAGACCTCTGCCAGTGTGTTGCTGGAGACCCCTGCCAGTGTGTTGCTGGAGACCTCTGCCAGTGTGTTGTTGGAGACCTCTGCCAGTGTGTTGCTGGAGACAACTGCCAGTGTGTTGCTGGAGACCCCTGCCAGCGTGTTGCTGGAGACCTCTGCCAGTGTCATGCTGGAGACCTCTGCCAGTGTGTTGCTGGAGACCCCTGCCAGTGTGTTGCTGGAGACCCCTGCCAGTGTGTTGCTGGAGACCTCTGCAGCGTGTTGCTGGAGACCTCTGCCAGTGTGCTGCTGGAGACCACTGCCAGTGTGTTGCTGGAGACCTCTGCCAGTGTGTTGCTGAAGACCTCTGCCAGTGTGTTGCTGGAGACCCCTGCCAGTGTGTTGCTGGAGACCTCTACCAGTGTGCTGCTGGAGACCCCTGCCAGTGTGTTGCTGGAGACCCCTGCCAGTGTGTTGCTGGAGACCCCTGCCAGTGTGTTGCTGGAGACCCCTGCCAGTGTGTTGCTGAAGACCTCTGCCAGTGTGTTGCTGGAGACCCCTGCCAGTGTGTTGCTGGAGACCTCTGCCAGTGTGTTGCTGGAGACCCCTGCCAGTGTGTTGATGGAGACCCCTGCCAGTGTGTTGCTGAAGACCACTGCCAGTATGTTGCTGGAGACCCCTGCCAGTGTGTTGCTGGAGACCTCTGCCAGTGTGTTGTTGGAGACCTCTGCCAGTGTGTTGCTGGAGACCCCTGCCAATGTGTTGCTGGAGACCCCTGCCAGTGTGTTGCTGGAGACCCCTGCCAGTGTGTTGCTGGAGACCCCTGCCAGCGTGTTGCTGGAGACCTCTGCCAGTGTCTTGCTGGAGACCTCTGCCAGTGTGTTGCTGGAGACCCCTGCCAGTGTGTTGCTGGAGACCCCTGCCAGTGTGTTGCTGGAGAACTCTGCAGCGTGTTGCTGGAGACCTCTGCCAGTGTGCTGCTGGAGACCACTGCCAGTGTGTTGCTGGAGACCTCTGCCAGTGTGTTGCTGAAGACCTCTGCCAGTGTGTTGCTGGAGACCCCTGCCAGTGTGTTGCTGGAGACCTCTGCCAGTGTGCTGCGGGAGACCCCTGCCAGTGTGTTGCTGGAGACCCCTGCCAGTGTGTTGCTGGAGACCCCTGCCAGTGTGTTGCTGGAGACCCCTGCCAGTGTGTTGCTGAAGACCTCTGCCAGTGTGTTGCTGGAGACCCCTGCCAGTGTGTTGCTGGAGACCTCTGCCAGTGTGCTGCTGGAGACCCCTGCCAGTGTGTTGCTGGAGACCCCTGCCAGTGTGTTGCTGGAGACCACTGCCAGTGTGTTGCTGGAGACCCCTGCCAGTGTGTTGCTGGAGACCCCTGCCAGTGTGTTGCTGGAGACCCCTGCCAGTGTGTTGCTGGTGACCTCTGCCAGTGTGTTGCTGGAGACCACTGCCAGTGTGTTGCTGGAGACCTCTGCCAGTGTGTTGTTGGAGACCTCTGCCAGTGTGATGCTGGAGACCCCTGCCAGTATGTTGCTGGAGACCCCTGCCAGTATGTTGCTGGATACCCCTGCCAGCATGTTGCTGGAGACCTCTGCTAGTGTGTTGCTGGAGACATCTGCCAGTGTGTTGCTGGAGACCTCTGCCAGTGTGTTGCTGGAGACCTCTGCCAGTGTGTTGCTAGAGACCTCTGCCAGTGTGTTGCTGGAGACCCCTGCCAGTGTGTTGTTGGAGACCCCTGCCAGTGTGTTATTGGAGACATCTGCCAGTGTGTTGCTGGAGACCCCTGCCAGTGTGTTGCTGGAGACCCCTGCCAGCGTGTTGCTGGATACCTCTGCCAGTGTCTTGCTGGAGACCTCTGCCAGTGTCTTGCTGGAGACCCCGGCCAGTGTGTTGCTGGAGACCACTGCCAGTGTGTTGCTGGAGACCCCTGCCAGTGTGTTGCTGGAGACCCCTGCCAGTGTGTTGCTGAAGACCCCTGCCAGTGTGTTGCTGGAGACCTCTGCCAGTGTGTTGCTGGAGACCACTGCCAGTGTGTTGCTGGAGACCACTGCCAGTGTGTTGCTGGAGACCTCTGCCAGTGTGTTGCTGGAGACCCCTGCCAGTGTGTTGCTGGAGACCTCTGCCAGTGTGTTGCTGGAGACCCCTGCCAGTGTGTTGCTGGAGACCCCTGCCAGTGTGTTGCTGAAGACCTCTGCCAGTGTGTTGCTGGAGACCCCTGCCAGTGTGTTGCTGGAGACATCTGCCAGTGTGTTGTTGGAGACCTCTGCCAGTGTGTTGCTGGAGACCCCTGCCAATGTGTTGCTGGAGACCCCTGCCAGTGTGTTGCTGGAGACCCCTGCCAGTGTGTTGCTGGAGACCCCTGCCAGCGTGTTGCTGGAGACCTCTGCCAGTGTCATGCTAGAGACCTCTGCCAGTGTGTTGCTGGAGACCCCTGCCAGTGTGTTGCTGGAGACCCCTGCCAGTGTGTTGCTGGAGACCTCTGCCAGTGTGCTGCTGGAGACCACTGCCAGTGTGTTGCTGGAGACCTCTGCCAGTGTGTTGCTGAAGACCTCTGCCAGTGTGTTGCTGGAGACCCCTGCCAGTGTGTTGCTGGAGACCTCTACCAGTGTGCTGCTGGAGACCCCTGCCAGTGTGTTGCTGGAGACCCCTGCCAGTGTGTTGCTGGAGACCCCTGCCAGTGTGTTGCTGGAGACCCCTGCCAGTGTGTTGCTGAAGACCTCTGCCAGTGTGTTGCTGGAGACCCCTGCCAGTGTGTTGCTGGAGACCTCTGCCAGTGTGCTGCTGGAGACCCCTGCCAGTGTGTTGCTGGAGACCCCTGCGAGTGTGTTGCTGGAGACCTCTGCCAGTGTGTTGCTGGAGACAACTGCCAGTGTGTTACTGGAGACCCCTGCCGGTGTGTTGCTGGAGACCCCTGCCAGCGTGTTGCTGGAGACCTCTGCCAGTGTGTTGCTGGAGACCTCTGCCAGTGTGTTGCTGGAGACCCCTGCCAGTGTGTTGCTGGAGACCTCTGCCAGCGTGTTGCTGGAGACCTCTGCCAGTGTGTTGCTGGTGACCTCTGCCAGTGTGTTGCTGGTGACCTCTGCCAGTGTGTTGCTGGAGACCTCTGCCAGTGTGTTGCTGGTGACCTCTGCCAGTGTGTTGCTAGAGACCTCTGCCAGTGTGTTGCTGGAGACCTCTGCCAGTGTGTTGCTGGAGACCTCTACCAGTGTGTTGCTGGAGACCCCTGCCAGTATGTTGCTGGAGACCCCTTGCCAGCATGTTGCTGGAGACCTCTGCCAGTGTGTTGCTGGAGACATCTGCCAGTGTGTTGCTGGAGATCTCTGCCAGTGTGTTGCTGGAGACCTCTGCCAGTGTGTTGCTGGAGACCTCTGCCAGTGTGTTGCTGGAGACCCCTGCCAGTGTGTTGCTGGAGACCCCTGCCAGTGTTTTGCTGGAGACCTCTGCCAGTGTATTGCTGGAGACCCCTGCCAGTGTGTTGCTGGAGAACTCTGCCAGTGTGTAATTGGAGACCTCTGCCAGTGTGTTGCTGGAGACCCCTGCCAGTGTGTTGCTGGAGACCCCTGCCAGCGTGTTGCTGGAGACCTCTGCCAGTGTCTTGCTGGAGACCTCTGCCAGTGTCTTGCTGGAGACCCCTGCCAGTGTGTTGCTGGAGACCCCTGCCAGTGTGTTGCTGGAGACCCCTGCCAGTGTGTTGCTGGAGACCCCTGCCAGTGTGTTGCTGGAGACCCCTGCCAGTGTGTTGCTGGAGACCCCTGCCAGTGTGTTGCTGGAGACCACTGCCAGTGTGTTGCTGGAGACCCCTGCCAGTGTGTTGCTGGAGACCCCTGCCAGTGTGTTGCTGAAGACCCCTGCCAGTGTGTTGCTGGAGACCTCTGCCAGTGTGTTGCTGGAGACCACTGCCAGTGTGTTGCTGGAGACCACTGCCAGTGTTGCTGGAGACCTCTGCCAGTGTGTTGCTGGAGACCCCTGCCAGTGTGTTGCTGGAGACCTCTGCCAGTGTGTTGCTGGAGACCCCTGCCAGTGTGTTGCTGGAGACCCCTGCCAGTGTGTTGCTGAAGACCTCTGCCAGTATATTGCTGGAGACCCCTGCCAGTGTGTTGCTGGAGACCTCTGCCATTGTGTTGTTGGAGACCTCTGCCAGTGTGTTGCTGGAGACCCCTGCCAATGTGTTGCTGGAGACCCCTGCCAGTGTGTTGCTGGAGACCCCTGCCAGTGTGTTGCTGGAGACCCCTGCCAGCGTGTTGCTGGAGACCTCTGCCAGTGTCTTGCTGGAGACCTCTGCCAGTGTGTTGCTGGAGACCCCTGCCAGTGTGTTGCTGGAGACCCCTGCCAGTGTGTTGCTGGAGACCTCTGCAGCGTGTTGCTGGAGACCTCTGCCATTGTGCTGCTGGAGACCACTGACAGTGTGTTGCTGGAGACCTCTGCCAGTGTGTTGCTGAAGACCTCTGCCAGTGTGTTGCTGGAGACCCCTGCCAGTGTGTTGCTGGAGACCTCTGCCAGTGTGCTGCGGGAGACCCCTGCCAGTGTGTTGCTGGAGACCCCTGCCAGTGTGTTGCTGGAGACCCCTGCCAGTGTGTTGCTGGAGACCCCTGCCAGTGTGTTGCTGAAGACCTCTGCCAGTGTGTTGCTGGAGACCCCTGCCAGTGTGTTGCTGGAGACCTCTGCCAGTGTGCTGCTGGAGACCCCTGCCAGTGTGTTGCTGGAGACCCCTGCCAGTGTGTTGCTGGAGACCACTGCCAGTGTGTTGCTGGAGACCCCTGCCAGTGTGTTGCTGGAGACCCCTGCCAGTGTGTTGCTGGAGACCACTGCCAGTGTGTTGCTGGAGACCTCTGCCAGTGTGTTGCTGGAGACCACTGCCAGTGTGTTGCTGGAGACCTCACCAGCATGTTGCTGGAGACCCCTGCCAGTGTGTTACTGGAGACCCCTGCCAGTGTGTTGCTGGAGACCCCTGCCAGTGTGTTGCTGGAGACCCCTGCCAGTGTGTTGCTGAATACCTCTGCCAGTGTGTTGCTGGAGACCCCTGCCAGTATGTTACTGAAGACCTCTGCCAGTGTGCTGCTGGAGACCTCTGCGAGTGTGCTGCTGGAGACGTCTGCCAGTGTGTTGCTGGAGACCCCTGCCAGTGTGTTGCTGGTGACCTCTGCCAGTGTGTTGCTAGAGACCTCTGCCAGTGTGTTGCTGGAGACCTCTACCAGTGTGTTGCTGGAGACCTCTGCCAGTGTGTTGCTGGAGACCTCTGCCAGTGTGTTGCTGGTGACCTCTGCCAGTGTGTTGCTGGAGACCTCTGCCAGTGTGTTGCTGGAGACCTCTACCAGTGTGTTGCTGGAGACCTCTGCCAGTGTGTTGCTGGAGACCTCTGCCAGTGTGTTGCTGGAGACCCCTGCCAATGTGTTGCTGGAGACCTTTGCCAGCGTGTTGCTGGATTCCCCTGCCAGCTTGTTGCTGGAGACCCCTGCCAGTGTGTTGCTGGAGACCTCTACCAGTGTGTTGCTGGAGACCTCTGCCAGTGTGTTGCTGGAGACCTCTGCCAGTGTGTTGCTGGTGACCTCTGTCAGTGTGTTGCTGAAGACCTCTGCCAGTGTGTTGCTGGACACCTCTTCCAGTGTGTTGCTGGAGATCTCTGCCAGTGTGTTGCTGGAGACCTCTGCCAGTGTGTTGCTGGTGACCCCTGCCAGTGTGTTGCTGGAGACCTCTGCCAGTGTGTTGCCGGAGACCCCTGCCAGCTTGTTGCTGGAGACCCCTGCCAGTGTGTTGCTGGAGACCTCGGTCAGTGTGTTGCTAGGAGACCTCTGCCATTGTGTTGTTAGAGACCTCTGCCAGTGTGTTGCTGGAGACCTCTGCCAGCGTGTTGCTGGAGACCCCCTGCCAGCGTGTTGCTGGAGACCTCTGCCAGTGTGTTGCTGGAGACCCCTGCCAGTGTGTTGCTGGCGACGACTGCCAGTGTGTTGCTGGAGACCTCTGCCAGTGTGTTGCTGGAGACGACTGTCAGTGTGTTGCTGGAGACCCCTGCCAGCATGTTGCTGCAGACCTCTGCCATTGTGTTGTTGGAGAACTCTGCCAGTGTGTTGCTGGAGACCCCTGCCAGTGTGTTGCTGGAGACCTCTGCCAGCGTGTTGCTGTAGAACTCTGTCATTGTGTTGTTGCAGACCTCTGCCAGTGTGTTGCTGGAGACCCCTGGCAGTGTGTTGTTGCAGACCCCTGCCAGTGTGTTGCTTGAGACCCCTGCCAGTGTGTTGCTGGAGACCCCTGCCAGTGTGTTGCTGGAGACCCCTGCCAGCGTGTTGCTAGAGACCTCTGCCAGTGTGTTGCTGGAGACCTCTGCCAGTGTGTTGCTGGAGACAACTGCCAGTGTGTTGCTGGAGACCTCTGCCAGCGTGTTGGCATATTTTCGGTATAAAAAGTCGAAATATCAAACTGCGAATATGTGAAAAGAGCCAGAAATTGGCTCCAAAATATGGCTCAAGGGTCGAATTTTGGATTTTTGGGATATTTTGAAAACTGCAGGGGATTTTGGGCATGATGTGAATCATCGCTGCTCTCAGTATTTGGCATATTTGCGGTATAAAAAATTGTAATTTCAAACTGCTAATACGTGCAGAGAGCCAAAATTTGGCTCCAATATATGGCTTAAGGGACGAATTTGGGATGTTTGGGATATTTTGAAAACTGCTGGGTTTTTTTGGCAAAATGTGACCCTTCGCTGCTCTCAGTAATTGGCATATTTATGGTATAAAAAGTCGCAATTTCACACTGCGAATACATGCCGAGAGCCAGAATTTGGCTCCAGAATATGGCTCAGGCGTCGAATTTTGGATGTTTGGAATATTTTGAAAACTGCAGGAAAGGTTTGGGCAAAATGCGATCCATCGTAACTTTCAGTAATTGGCATATTTTCGGTATAAAAAGTCGAAATTTCAAACTGCGAATACGTAAAGAGAGCCAGAAATTGGCTCCAAAATATGGCTCAAGGGTCGAATTTTGTTTTTTTGGGATATTTTTTGAAAACTGCAGGGGGGTTTGGGCATAATGTGAATCATCGCTGCTCTCAATAATATGCATATTTTCGGTATAAAAAGTCGTAATTTCAAATTGCGAATACGTGCCGAGAGTCAGAATTTGGCTCCAAAATATGGCTCAGGCGTCGAATTTTGGATGTTTGGAATATTTTGAAAACTGCAGGGAGGGTTTAGCCAAAATGCGATCCATCGCCACTTTAAGTAATTGGCATATTTTCGGTATAAAAAGTCAAAATTTCAAACTGCGAATACGTGAAGAGAGCCAGAAATTGGCTCCAAAATATAGCACAAGGGTCGAATTTTGGATTTTTGGGATATTTTGAAAACTGCAGGGGGGTTTGGGCAAAATGTGAATCATCGCTGCTCTCAGTATTTGGCATATTTAAGGTATAAAAAGTTGTAATTTCAACCTGCGAATACGTGCAGAGAGCCAGAATTTGGCTCCAAAATATGGCTCAAGGGGCGAATTTGGGATGTTTGGGATATTTTGAAAACTGCAGTGAGGGTTGGGGCAAAAAGCGATCCATCGCCGCTCTCAGTAATTGGCATATTTTCGGAATAAAAAGTCGTAATTTCAAACTGCGAAAAACGTGAAAAAAGTCACTAATATACCAAATTTGAGGATTTTAACTTCGAATCAAAGAGCGAGGTTTCGTATTATTTAGATCCAAGAAAAGACATATGACAAAGTTGTTTCCAATACAAATGATAAAAATCAATGTGTTTTCATTAGAATAACTAAAATGTTCTTGATTTTCCGTTTATATTACCGATGGAAGATGTACACGTAAAACCGCTCTAATCCGACTAAAACGTCGTTATATGCAATAAAAACCGAACTTCTCCCCTTTTCAATATCTTACTCTGTATTTTAACTAGAAACAAATAGACGATTGAAAATGAAGTATTTAAGGTTAAATTCTAATCAATTATGTGTTTGCATCATTATTATCGTATATTTAATGAATTAATAACAATAAACTGAAAATTCACCAAAACGTGGAAAAACGGCAAAATATTGCCTAATTCGATGATATTTTGGTAAAATCACATAAAGGAAAAGGGGATGATTAACGTCAAAATATTGCTCAATTCGATGATTTTTAGTACAAAACAAAATGCAAGAAAACTTGCTTAAAATGCAATATTATGCGAAATTCTGAGATTTGAAGGCCAAATCACATATCGTGATACTGCATGAAATAGTATCGAAGTATTGGTTAAAATGAATATATTTACGTAATATCAAACTACATGAAAAACGTGAAAAAAGTCACGATTATACCAAATTTGAGGATATTAACTTCGAATCATAAAGCGAGGTTTCGTATTGTTTTGATCCAAGAAAAGACATGACAATGTTGTTTCCGATACAAATGATAAAAACCAATGTGTTTTCATTAGAATTAACTAAAATGTTCGTGATTTTCCGTTTATATTACCGATGGAAGATGTACACGTAAAACCGCTCTATTCCGGCTG
Organism: Procambarus clarkii; assembly: GCF_040958095.1. Lineage (NCBI taxonomy): Eukaryota > Metazoa > Arthropoda > Malacostraca > Decapoda > Cambaridae > Procambarus > Procambarus clarkii. The sequence continues at coordinate 31,620,144 of NC_091198.1, forward strand.
AAACGTCGATATATTCAATAAAAACCGAACTTCTCCCCTTTTCAATATCTTACTCAGTATTTTAACGAGAAACAAATAGATGATTGAAAATGAAGTATTTAAGATTATTATCTAATCAATTATGTGTTTGCATCATTTTTATCGTATATTTAATGAATTAATACCAATAAACTGAAAATACACAAAAACGTGTAAAAACGGCAAAATATTGCCTAATTCGATGATATTTTGTTTAAATCACATAAAGGAAAAGGGGATGATAAACCTTCAAAATATTGCTAAATTCGATGATTTTTAGTACAAAACAAAATGCAAGAATACTTGCTTAAAATGCAATATTATGCGAAATTCTGAGATATGAAGGCCAAATCACATATCGTGAGAAAACATGAAGTAGTATCGAAATATTGGGTAAAAACGAATATATTTACGCAAAATCACACTACATGAAAACTTGAAAAAAGTCAATATTTTACCATATTTGAGGATTTTAACTTCAAATCATAGAGAGAGGTTCCGTATTAAGAAGATCCAAGAAAAGACATATGACAAAGTTGTTTCTAATACAAATGATAAAAATCAGTGCTATTTCATTAGAATTAACTAAAATGTTCCTGATTTTCCGTTTATATTACCGATGAAAGATGTACACGGAAAACCGCTCTATTCCGGCTGAAACGTCGATATATTCAATAAAAACCGAACTTCTCCCCTTTTCAATATCTTACTCAGTATTTTAACGAGAAGCAAATAAATGATTGAAAATGAAGTATTTAAGGTTATTATCTAATCAATTATGTGTTTGCATCATTTTTATCGTATATTTAATGAATTAATACCAATAAACTGAAAATTAAAAAAAAACGTGGAAAAACGGCAAAATATTGCCTAATTCGATGATATTTTGTTTAAATCACATAAAGGAAAAAGGATGATAAACGTCAAAATATTGCTAAATTCGATGATTTTTAGTACAAAACAAAATGCAAGAAAACTTGCTTAAAATGCAATATTATGCGAAATTCTGAGATATGAAGGCCAAATCACATATCGTGAGAAAACATGAAGTAGTATCGAAATATTGGTAAAAACGAATATATTTACGTAAAATCACACTACATGAAAAACGTGAAAAAAGTCAATATTTTACCATATTTGAGGATTTTAACTTCAAATCATAGAGCGAGGTTTCGTATTAAGAAAATCCAAGAAAGGACATGACAATGTTGTTTCCAATACAAATGATAAAAATCAGTGCTATTTCATTAGAATTAACTAAAATGTTCCTGATTTTCCGTTAATATTACCGATGGAAGATGTACAAGGAAAACCGCTCTAATCCAGCTGAAACGTCGATATATGCAATAAAAACAGAACTTCTTCCCTTTTCAATATCTTACTCTGTATTTTAACGAGAAACAAATAGTTTATTAAAAATGAAGTATTTAAGGTTATTATCAAATCAATTATGTGTTTGCATCATTCTTATCGTATATTTAATGAATTAATACCAATAAACTGAAAATTCACAAAAACGTCGAAAAACGGCAAAATATTGCCTAATTCGATGATATTTTGTTTAAATCACATAAAGGAAAAGGGATGATAAACGTCAAAATATTGCTAAATTCGATGATTTTTAGTACAAATCAAAATGCAAGAAACTTGCTTAAAAATGCAAAATTTGCGAAATTTTGAGATATGTCGGCCAAATCACATATCGTGAGAAAACATGAAGTAGTATCGAAATATTGGTAAAAACGAATATATTTACGTAAAATCACACTACATGAAAAACATGAAAAAAGTCAATATTTTACAATATATGAGGATTTTAACTTCAAATCATAGAGCGAGGTTTCGTATTAAGAAGATCCAAGAAAAGACATGACAATGTTGTTTCCAATACAAATGATAAAAATCAGTGCTATTTCATTAGAATTAACTAAAATGTTCCTGATTTTCCGTTTATATTACTGATGGAAGATGTACACGGAAAACCGCTCTAATCCAGCTGAAACGTCGATATATGCAATAAAAACAGAACTTCTCCCCTTTTCAATATCTTACTCTGTATTTTAACGAGAAACAAATAGTTGATTGAAAATGAAGTATTTAAGGTTAATTTCTAATCAATTATGTGTTTATAACATTTTTATCGTATATTTAATGAATTAATACCAATAAACTGAAAATTCACAAAAACGTGGAAAAACCGCAAAATATTGCCTAATTCGATGATATTTTGTTTAAATCACATAAAGGAAAAGTGGATGATAAACGTCAAAATATTGCTAAATTCGATGATTTTAAGTACGAAACAAAATGCAAGAAAACTTGCTTAAAATGCAATATTATGCGAAATTCTGATATATGAGGGCCAAATCACATATCGTGAGAAAACATGATATAGTATCGAAATATTGGTAAAAATGAATATATATACGTAAAATCACACTACATGTAAAACGTGAAAAAAGTCACTATTATACCAAATTTGAGGATTTTAACTTCGAATCATAGAGCGAGGTTTTGTATTGTTTAGATCCTAGAAAACACATGACAATGTTGTTTCCGATACAAATGATAAAAACCAATGTGTTTTCATTAGAATTAACTAAAATGTTCCTGATTTTCCGTTTATATTACCGATGGAAGATGTACACGTAAAACCGCTCTATTCCGGCTGAAACGTCGATATATTCAATAAAAACCGAACTTCTCCCCTTTTCAATATCTTACTCAGTATTTTAACGAGAAACAAATAAATGATTGAAAATGAAGTATTTAAGGTTATTATCTAATCAATTATGTGTTTGCATCATTTTTATCGTATATTTAATGAATTAATACCAATAAACTGAAAATTCACAAAAACGTGGAAAAACGGCAAAATATTGCCTAATTCGATGATATTTTGTTTAAATCACATAAAGGAAAAGGGATGATAAACGTCAAAATATTGCTAAATTCGATGATTTTTAGTACAAATCAAAATGCAAGAAACTTGCTTAAAAATGCAAAATTTGCGACATTTTGAGATATGACGGCCAAATCACATATCGTGAGAAAACATGAAGTAGTATCGAAATATTGGTAAAAACGAATATATTTACGTAAAATCACACTTCATGAAAAACGTGAAAAAAGTCAATATTTTACCATATTTGAGGATTTTAACTTCAAATCATAGAGCGAGGTTTCGTATTAAGAAAATCCAAGAAAGGACATGACAATGTTGTTTCCAATACAAATGATAAAAATCAGTGCTATTTCATTAGAATTAACTAAAATGTTCCTGATTTTCCGTTAATATTACCGATGGAAGATGTACAAGGAAAACCGCTCTAATCCAGCTGAAACGTCGATATATGCAATAAAAACAGAACTTCTCCCCTTTTCAATATCTTACTCTGTATTTTAACGAGAAACAAATAGTTGATTGAAAATGAAGTATTTAAGGTTAATTTCTAATCAATTATGTGTTTGTATCATTTTTATCGTATATTTAATAAATTAATACCAATAAACTGAAAATTCACAAAAACGTGGAAAAACGGGAAAATATTGCCTAATTCGATGATATTTTGTTTAAATCACATAAAGGAAAAGGGGATGATAAACGTCAAAATATTGCTAAATTCGATGATTTTAAGTACGAAACAAAATGCAAGAAAACTTGCTTAAAATGCAATATTATGCGAAATTCTGAAATATATTTGAAGAAAAAGACATGACAATGTTACGTAAAATCAAAGAGATATGTCTGGTATTATATAGAGATATATGGTATTAATTCATTAAATATACGATAAAAATGATGCAAACACATAATTAATTAGATAATAATCTTAAATACTTCATTTTCAATCATCTATTTGTTTCTCGTTAAAATACTGAGTAAGATATTTAAAAGGGGAGAAGTTCGGTTTTTATTGAATATATCGACGTTTCAGCCGGAATAGAGCGGTTTTACGTGTACATCTTCCATCGGTAATATAAACGGAAAATCAGGAACATTTTAGTTAATTCTAATGAAAACACATTGATTTTTATCATTTGTATTGGAAACAACTTTGTCATATGTCTTTTCTTGGATCTAAATAATACGAAACCTCGCTCTATGATTCGAAGTTAAAATCCTCAAATTTGGTATATTAGTGACTTTTTTCACGTTTTTCGCAGTTTGAAATTACGACTTTTTATTCCGAAAATATGCCAATTACTGAGAGCGGCGATGGATCGCTTTTTGCCCCAACCCTCACTGCAGCTTTCAAAATATCCCAAACATCCCAAATTCGCCCCTTGAGCCATATTTTGGAGCCAAATTCTGGCTCACTGCACGTATTCGCAGGTTGAAATTACAACTTTTTATACCTTAAATATGCCAAATACTGAGAGCAGCGATGATTCACATTTTGCCCAAACCCCCCTGCAGTTTTCAAAATATCCCAAAAATCCAAAATTCGACCCTTGTGCTATATTTTGGAGCCAATTTCTGGCTCTCTTCACGTATTCGCAGTTTGAAATTTTGACTTTTTATACCGAAAATATGCCAATTACTTAAAGTGGCGATGGATCGCATTTTGGCTAAACCCTCCCTGCAGTTTTCAAAATATTCCAAACATCCAAAATTCGACGCCTGAGCCATATTTTGGAGCCAAATTCTGACTCTCGGCACGTATTCGCAATTTGAAATTACGACTTTTTATACCGAAAATATGCATATTATTGAGAGCAGCGATGATTCACATTATGCCCAAACCCCCCTGCAGTTTTCAAAAAATATCCTAAAAAAACAAAGAGCGACCATTGAGCCATATTTTGGAGCCAATTTCTGGCTCTCTTTACGTATTCGCAGTTTGAAATTTCGACTTTTTATACCGAAAATATGCCAATTACTGAAAGTTACGATGGATCGCATTTTGCCCAAACCTTTCCTGCAGTTTTCAAAATATTCCAAACATCCAAAATTCGACGCCTGAGCCATATTTTGGAGCCAAATTCTGGCTCTCGGCATGTATTCGCAGTGTGAAATTGCGACTTTTTATACCATAAATATGCCAATTACTGAGAGCAGCGAAGGGTCACATTTTGCCAAAAAAAAACAGCAGTTTTCAAAATAACCCAAACATCCCAAATTCGTCCCTTAAGCCATATATTGGAGCCAAATTTTGGCTCTCTGCACGTATTAGCAGTTTGAAATTACAATTTTTTATACCGCAAATATGCCAAATACTGAGAGCAGCGATGATTCACATTATGCCCAAAATCCCCTGCAGTTTTCAAAATATCCCAAAAATCCAAAATTCGACCCTTGAGCCATATTTTGGAGCCAATTTCTGGCTCTTTTCACATATTCGCAGTTTGATATTTCGACTTTTTATACCGAAAATATGCCAACACGCTGGCAGAGGTCTCCAGCAACACACTGGCAGGGGTCTCCAGCAACACACTGGCAGAGGTCTCCAGCAACACACTGGCAGAGGTCTCTAGCAACACGCTGGCAGGGGTCTCCAGCAACACACTGGCAAGGGTCTCCAGCAACACACTGGCAGGGGTCTCAAGCAACACACTGGCAGGGGTCTCCAACAACACACTGCCAGGGGTCTCCAGCAACACACTGGCAGAGGTCTGCAACAACACAATGACAGAGGTCTACAGCACCACGCTGGCAGAGGTCTCCAGCAACACACTTGCAGGGGTCTCCAGCAACACACTGGCAGAGGTCTCCAACAACACAATGTCAGAGGTCTGCAGCAACATGCTGGCAGGGGTCTCCAGCAACACACTGGCAGTCGTCTCCAGCAACACACTGGCAGAGGTCTCCAGCAACACACTGGCAGTCGTCGCCAGCAACACACTGGCAGGGGTCTCCAGCAACACACTGGCAGAGGTCTCCAGCAACACGCTGGCAGGGGGTCTCCAGCAACACGCTGGCAGAGGTCTCCAGCAACACACTGGCAGAGGTCTCTAACAACACAATGGCAGAGGTCTCCTAGCAACACACTGCCCGAGGTCTCCAGCAACACACTGGCAGGGGTCTCCAGCAACAAGCTGGCAGGGGTCTCCGGCAACACACTGGCAGAGGTCTCCAGCAACACACTGGCAAGGGTCACCAGCAACACACTGGCAGAGGTCTCCAGCAACACACTGGCAGAGATCTCCAGCAACACATTGGAAGAGGTGTCCAGCAACACACTGGCAGAGGTCTTCAGCAACACACTGGCAGAGGACTCCAGCAACACGCTGGCAGGAGTCTCCAGCAACACACTGGCAGGGGTCTCCAGCAACACACTGGCAGAGGTCTCCAGCAACACACTGGCAGAGGTCTCCAGCAACACACTGGCAGAGGTCACCAGCAACACACTGGCAGAGGTCTCCAGCAACACACTGGCAGAGGTCTCCAGCAACACACTGGTAGAGGTCTCCAGCAACACACTGGCAGAGGTCTCCAGCAACACACTGGCAGAGGTCACCAGCAACACACTGGCAGGGGTCTCCAGCAACACACTGGCAGAGGTCTCCAGCAGCACACTGGCAGAGGTCTCCAGCAGCACACTGGCAGAGGTCTCCAGCAACATACTGGCAGGGGTCTCCAGCAACACACTGGCAGAGGTCTTCAGCAACACACTGGCAGGGGTCTCCAGCAACACACTGGCAGGGGTCTCCAGCAACACACTGGCAGGGGTCTCCAGCAACACACTGGCAGGGGTCTCCAGCAACACACTGGCAGAGGTCTCCAGCAACACACTGGCAGTCGTCGCCAGCAACACACTGGCAGGGGTCTCCAGCAACACACTGGCAGAGGTCTCCAGCAACACGCTGGCAGGGGGTCTCCAGCAACACGCTGGCAGAGGTCTCCAGCAACACACTGGCAGAGGTCTCTAACAACACAATGGCAGAGGTCTCCTAGCAACACACTGCCCGAGGTCTCCAGCAACACACTGGCAGGGGTCTCCAGCAACAAGCTGGCAGGGGTCTCCGGCAACACACTGGCAGAGGTCTCCAGCAACACACTGGCAAGGGTCACCAGCAACACACTGGCAGAGGTCTCCAGCAACACACTGGCAGAGATCTCCAGCAACACACTGGAAGAGGTGTCCAGCAACACACTGGCAGAGGTCTTCAGCAACACACTGGCAGAGGACTCCAGCAACACGCTGGCAGGAGTCTCCAGCAACACACTGGCAGGGGTCTCCAGCAACACACTGGCAGAGGTCTCCAGCAACACACTGGCAGAGGTCTCCAGCAACACACTGGCAGAGGTCACCAGCAACACACTGGCAGAGGTCTCCAGCAACACACTGGCAGAGGTCTCCAGCAACACACTGGCAGAGGTCACCAGCAACACACTGGCAGGGGTCTCCAGCAACACACTGGCAGAGGTCTCCAGCAGCACACTGGCAGAGGTCTCCAGCAGCACACTGGCAGAGGTCTCCAGCAACATACTGGCAGGGGTCTCCAGAAACACACTGGCAGAGGTCTTCAGCAACACACTGGCAGGGGTCTCCAGCAACACACTGGCAGGGGTCTCCAGCAACACACTGGCAGGGGTCTCCAGCAACACACTGGCAGGGGTCTCCAGCAACACACTGGCAGAGGTCTCCAGCAACACACTGGCAGGGGTCCCTAGCAACACACTAGCAGGGGTCTCCAGCAACACACTGGCAGAGGTCTCCAGCAACACACTGGCAGAGGTCTCCAGCAACACACTGACAGAGGTCTCCAGCAACACACTGGCAGATGTCTCCAGCAACACACTGGCAGATGTCTCCAGCAACACACTGGCAGGGGTCTCCAGCAACACACTGGCAGATGTCTCCAGCAACACACTGGCAGAGGTCTCCAGCAACATGCTGGCAGAGGTCTCCAGCAACACACTGGCAGTGGTCTCCAGCAACACACTGGCAGAGGTCTCCAGCAACACACTGGCAGGGGTCTCCAGCAACACACTGGCATGGGTCTCCAGCAACACACTGGCAGGGGTCTCCAGCAACACACTGGCAGTGGTCTCCAGCAACACACTGGCAGGGGTCTCCAGCAACACACTGGCAGGGGTCTCCAGCAGCACACTGGCAGAGGTCTCCAGCAACACACTGGCAGGGGTCTCCAGCAACACACTGGCAGAGGTCTTCAGCAACACACTGGCAGGGGTCTCCAGCAACACACTGGCAGGAGTCTCCAGCAACACACTGGCAGGGGTCTCCAGCAACACACTGGCAGGGGTCTCCAGCAGCAGACTGGCAGAGGTCTCCTGCAACACACTGGCAGGGGTCTCCAGCAACACACTGGCAGAGGTCTTCAGCAACACACTGGCAGAGGTCTCCAGCAACACACTGGCAGTGATCTCCAGCAGCACACAGGCAGAGGTCTCCAGCAACACGCTGCAGAGGTCTCCAGCAACACACTGGCAGGGGTCTCCAGCAACACACTGGCAGGGGTCTCCAGCAAGACACTGGCAGAGGTCTCCAGCAAGACACTGGCAGAGGTCTCCAGCAACACGCTGGCAGGGGTCTCCAGCAACACACTGGCAGGGGTCTCCAGCAACACACTGGCAGGGGTCTCCAGCAACACATTGGCAGGGGTCTCTAGCAACACACTGGCAGAGGTCTCAAACAACACACTGGCAGAGGTCTCCAGCAACACACTGGCAGGGGTCTCCAGCAACACACTGGCAGAGGTCTTCAGCAACACACTGGCAGGGGTCTCCAGCAACACACTGGCAGGGGTCTCCAGCAACACACTGGCAGAGGTCTCTAGCAACACACTGGCAGGGGTCTCCAGCAACACACTGGCAGAGGTCTCCAGCAACACACTGGCAGTGGTCTCCAGCAACACACTGGCAGTGGTCTCCAGCAACACACTGGCAGAGGTCTCCAGCAACACACTGGCAGGGGTCTCCAGCAACACACTGACAGGGGTCTCCAGCAACACACTGGCAGGGGTCTCCAGCAAGACACTGGCAGAGGTCTCCAGCAAGACACTGGCAGAGGTCTCCAGCAACACGCTGGCAGGGGTCTCCAGCAACACACTGGCAGGGGTCTCCAGCAACACACTGGCAGGGGTCTCCAGCAACACACTGGCAGGGGTCTCCTGCAACACACTGGCAGAGGTCTCCAACAACACACTGGCAGAGGTCTCCAGCAACACTCTGGCAGGGGTCTCCAGCAATACACTGGCAGAGGTCTCCAGCAACACACTGGCAGGGGTCTCCAGAAACACACTGGCAGGGGTCTCCAGCAACACACTGGCAGGGGTCTCCAGCAACACACTGGCAGAGGTCTCCAACAACACACTGGCAGAGGTCTCCAGCAACACTCTGGAAGGGGTCTCCAGCAATACACTGGCAGAGGTCTCCAGCAACACACTGGCAGGGGTCTCCAGCAACACACTGGCAGGGGTCTCCAGCAACACACTGGCAGGGGTCTCCAGCAACACACTGGCAGGGGTCTCCAGCAACACACTGGCAGGGGTCTCCAGCAACACACTGGCAGAGGTCTCCAGCAACACACTGGCAGAGGTCTCCAGCAACACACTGGCAGAGGTCTCCAGCAACACACTGGCAGATGTCTCCAACAACACACTGGCAGAGGTCTCCAGCAACACACTGGCAGGGGTCTCCAGCAACACACTGGCAGGAGTCTCCAGCAACACACTGGCAGGGGTCTCCAGCAACACACTGGCAGGGGTCTCCAGCAGCAGACTGGCAGAGGTCTCCTGCAACACACTGGCAGGGGTCTCCAGCAACACACTGGCAGAGGTCTTCAGCAACACACTGGCAGAGGTCTCCAGCAACACACTGGCAGGGGTCTCCAGCAACACACTGGCAGGGGTCTCCAGCAGCAGACTGGCAGAGGTCTCCTGCAACACACTGGCAGGGGTCTCCAGCAACACACTGGCAGAGGTCTTCAGCAACACACTGGCAGAGGTCTCCAGCAACACACTGGCAGTGATCTCCAGCAGCACACAGGCAGAGGTCTCCAGCAACACGCTGCAGAGGTCTCCAGCAACACACTGGCAGGGGTCTCCAGCAACACACTGGCAGGGGTCTCCAGCAAGACACTGGCAGAGGTCTCCAGCAAGACACTGGCAGAGGTCTCCAGCAACACGCTGGCAGGGGTCTCCAGCAACACACTGGCAGGGGTCTCCAGCAACACACTGGCAGGGGTCTCCAGCAACACATTGGCAGGGGTCTCTAGCAACACACTGGCAGAGGTCTCCAACAACACACTGGCAGAGGTCTCCAGCAACACACTGGCAGGGGTCTCCAGCAACACACTGGCAGAGGTCTTCAGCAACACACTGGCAGGGGTCTCCAGCAACACACTGGCAGGGGTCTCCAGCAACACACTGGCAGAGGTCTCTAGCAACACACTGGCAGGGGTCTCCAGCAACACACTGGCAGAGGTCTCCAGCAACACACTGGCAGTGGTCTCCAGCAACACACTGGCAGTGGTCTCCAGCAACACACTGGCAGAGGTCTCCAGCAACACACTGGCAGGGGTCTCCAGCAACACACTGACAGGGGTCTCCAGCAACACACTGGCAGGGGTCTCCAGCAAGACACTGGCAGAGGTCTCCAGCAAGACACTGGCAGAGGTCTCCAGCAACACGCTGGCAGGGGTCTCCAGCAACACACTGGCAGGGGTCTCCAGCAACACACTGGCAGGGGTCTCCAGCAACACACTGGCAGGGGTCTCCAGCAACACACTGGCAGGGGTCTCCTGCAACACACTGGCAGAGGTCTCCAACAACACACTGGCAGAGGTCTCCAGCAACACTCTGGCAGGGGTCTCCAGCAATACACTGGCAGAGGTCTCCAGCAACACACTGGCAGGGGTCTCCAGAAACACACTGGCAGGGGTCTCCAGCAACACACTGGCAGGGGTCTCCAGCAACACACTGGCAGAGGTCTCCAACAACACACTGGCAGAGGTCTCCAGCAACACTCTGGAAGGGGTCTCCAGCAATACACTGGCAGAGATCTCCAGCAACACACTGGCAGGGGTCTCCAGCAACACACTGGCAGGGGTCTCCAGCAACACACTGGCAGGGGTCTCCAGCAACACACTGGCAGGGGTCTCCAGCAACACACTGGCAGGGGTCTCCAGCAACACACTGGCAGAGGTCTCCAGCAACACACTGGCAGAGGTCTCCAGCAACACACTGGCAGAGGTCTCCAGCAACACACTGGCAGATGTCTCCAACAACACACTGGCAGAGGTCTCCAGCAAAATGCTGGCAGGGGTCTCCAGCAACATACTGGCAGGGGTCTCCAGCAACACACAGGTAGAGGTCTCCAGCAACACACTGGCAGAGGTCTCCAGCAACACACTGGCAGAGGTCTCTAGCAACACACTGGCAGAGGTCACCAGCAACACACTGGCAGATGTCTCCAGCAACACACTGGCAGGGGTCTCCAGCAACACACTGGCAGGGGTCTCCAGCAGCACACGGGCAGGGGTCTTCAGCAACACACTGGCAGGGGTCTCCAGCAACACACTGGCAGGAGTCTCCAGCAACACACTGGCAGGGGTCTCCAGCAACACACTGGCAGGGGTCTCCAGCAGCAGACTGGCAGAGGTCTCCAGCAACACACTGGCAGGGGTCTCCAGCAACACACTGGTAGAGGTCTTCAGCAACACACTGGCAGAGGTCTCTAGCAACACACTGGCAGTGGTCTCCAGCAGCACACAGGCAGAGGTCTCCAGCAACACGCTGCAGAGGTCTCCAGCAACACACTGGCAGGGGTCTCCAGCAACACACTGGCAGGGGTCTCCAGCAACACACTGGCAGAGGTCTCCAGCAAGACACTGGCAGAGGTCTCCAGCAACACGCTGGCAGGGGTCTCCAGCAACACACTGGCAGGGGTCTCCAGCAACACACTGGCAGAGGTCTCCAGCAACACACTGGCAGGGGTCTCCAGCAACACACTGGCAGTGGTCTCCAGCAACACACTGGCAGTGGTCTCCTGCAACACACTGGCAGAGGTCTCCAGCAACACACTGGCAGGGGTCTCTAGCAACACACTGGCAGGGGTCTCCAGCAACACACTGGCAGGGGTCTCCAGCAAGACACTGGCAGAGGTCTGCAGCAAGACACTGGCAGAGGTCTCCAGCAACACGCTGGCAGGGGTCTCCAGCAACACACTGGCAGGGGTCTCCAGCAACACACTGGCAGGGGTCTCCAGCAACACACTGGCAGGGGTCTCCAGCAACACACTGGCAGGGGTCTCTTACAACACACTGGCAGAGGTCTCCAACAACACACTGGCAGAGGTCTCCAGCAACACTTTGGCAGGGGTCTCCAGCAATACACTGGCAGAGGTCTCCAGCAACACACTGGCAGGGGTCTCCAGCAACACACTGGCAGGGGTCTCCAGCAACACACTGGCAGGGGTCTCCAGCAACACACTGGCAGAGGTCTCCAACAACACACTGGCAGAGGTCTCCAGCAACATTCTGGCAGGGGTCTCCAGCAATACACTGGCAGAGGTCTCCAGCAACACACTGGCAGGGGTCTCCAGCAACACACTGGCAGGGGTCTCCAGCAACACACTGGCAGGGGTCTCCAGCAACACACTGGCAGGGGTCTCCAGCAACACACTGGCAGGGGTCTCCAGCAACACACTGGCAGAGGTCTCCAGCAACACACTGGCAGAGGTCTCCAGCAACACACTGGCAGAGGTCTCCAGCAACACACTGACAGATATCTCCAGCAACACACTGGCAGAGGTCTCCAGCAAAATGCTGGCAGGGGTCTCCAGCAACATACTGGCAGGGGTCTCCAGCAACACACAGGTAGAGGTCTCCAGCAACACACTGGCAGAGGTCTCCAGCAACACACTGGCAGAGGTCTCTAGCAACACACTGGCAGAGGTCACCAGCAACACACTGGCAGGGATCTCCAGCAACACACTGGCAGGGGTCTCCAGCAACACACTGGCAGTGGTCTCCAGCAACACACTGGCAGGGGTCTCCAGCAACACACTGGCAGGGGTCTCCAGCAACACACTGGCAGGTTTCTCCAGCAACACACTGGCAGGGGTCTCCAGCAACACACTGGCAGGGGTCTCCAGCAACACACTGGCAGGGGTCTTTCACGCTTTGCCCGACGTTTACCCGACGGTTTACCCGACGCTTTACCCTGACAGTTTACCCGACGGTTTACCCGACGCTTTACCCTGACAGTTTACCCGACGTGTTTAATTTACAGTTTACACGTCAGTTATCATGAGAACATATTTTCGACTTTTTTATTTTATTTATTCGACGACTTACACGACGGGTAAACCCCGTCGGGTTTACCTGTCGGGTTTACCCGTTTTTAAACGGGTAAAAATTACCCGACGATTTACCGCACGATATACCCGACGATTTACGATTCATTCGGCGGTTCATTCGGCGCTTTATTTATTCATTTTTATTTATTCATTTTTATTTATTCATTTTTATTTATTTTATTTTTATTTTTTTATTTTTTATTTATTTTATAGACATTACATTAGATATACAGATTACATTAGATATTACATTACATTACATTAGATATTAGGTTAGAGACATTAGATATAGACATATTATTTATTTTATTATATAGACATTATATACATTACATATACATATACATTACATATACATTACATTACATTTACATATTACATTATATGCATATACATTTACATTACATTACATTATTTACAATACATTACATTATACATACAGATTACATTAGATATTACATTACATTACATTACATTAGATATTACATTACATTACATTACATTAGATGTTACATTACATTACATTAGATATTAGATTACAGACATTAGATATAGACATATTATTTATTTTATTATATAGACATTATACATATATATTACATTAGATATAGATTATTACATTAGATTATTACATATATATAGAACATTACATTAGATATACAGATTACATTAGATATTACATTAAATTACATTAGATTACAGACATTAGATATTGACATATTATTTATTTTATTATATAGACACGACCTGACCCGACACGACTTACCTAATCTAACTCGGGTCCAGGTGTGGGTCCGTGGGCCCCCGGACTTCCACCCTTCCCCACATCCCAGGGTCAGGTCAGGTCAGGTCAAGTTTTAGCTACCCAGAGACCTCACAGTCGAGATGGACGGACGCAGCTACAGGACGGGACACACACAAATCTGTGCCCTGTAGTTACACAGTTTTGACAGACTCGAACACACGTCAGTTCTCATGAGAACATATTCCCATCCGACTAGGCCATTCTGGGGTCGCCAAGTTTTCCAAAGCTGGTTCTTATATTTATATTGAGTAATTTGGTAACATGTCGTCGTTGGTTTAATGCTCCAATATTCCACCTGAACAAAATATATATTTGGCTGCAACAGTTACCTTTGATACGTTTGAGTAAATAATATCTGTAATTATTGTATTTGGGCGTTAATAAACAGGGTAAAGCTCCGACGTAAATTTGCCTGGCGTGGATGGGTTTTTGTTTGGGTTATTTGGGGAGGAGGAGGAGGATGACGTCTTGACTGGAAGCTGAAGGGGGAGTGTGAAGCCCAGAAGGAGACCAACACGTTGATAACTTAGACAATATTGAGGGCATTTTTTGACATTTAAATTAATATACACGGAAGTAAAGTTTAAAGAGAGAAACTCAAGTGTCTTTTTGACTCATGAAGGTTAATAATTTACTAACTTTTATGGTACTGAAAGGGACTATTTTCACTTTGTGAGAGAAGTTGTAGGAATTGTGGTAAGCTATTAGTTAGAAAAAAAGGGCAATCAACATTGTAAGAGTTTTTTCTCCTTATCTGCAGAGTAGGAGTGAGGAGAGCTAATTTATACAAACAGGCTGTTGCCGTTCTCTCGCTGTCTCTCTCTCTCATCTTCCTCTCTTCTGTTCTCTTTCTGTCTTTGTATGTTATGCCTGTTTCTTTCTCTGTATTTCTGCCTCTCTCGCTCTCCCATGATACCAGTTCACAACATGCTGACTAACTCCTGGCTACCAATTTACTGCTAGGTGAACAGATGCATTTAATGAGAGGAAATGTGCCCAAACATTTTATGTCGTGAACGGCTTAGTAGGTCCAATTACTACCCTACCCCACGATACAACCCCACAACATGCTGACTAAGTACTGGGTTCATATTTACTGCTAGGTGAACAGATGCATTAGGTGAGAGGAAATGTGCCCAAGCCATTTCTGCAGCCACTGGTAATCGAACCTAGAATTCCGGATTTTGAGTCAACAATGAACACGTAAAACTTTCATATATGTCTCAGTTTGAGTATATGTGTGCTTGTGTGGCTTACTCTCTCTGTCTCCATGTCTTCCTCTCTCTATACATATCTTTCTCTTTATCTCATTATATATCATAAAACAGTTAAACTTCGATATTTCTGGTACGTACAGACTCTATCAGGAATAAATGTGGTTCACAAGGATTCTCTCACACATGTTACTGGAACACAGATCCTATCACCTTCATTTGTCAGTCATGGTTTAGGTAATGACATCTAACCTGACGCAACCTGACCTGATACAACCTGACCTGACGCTACCTGACCTGACTCAACCTGATCTGACGCAACCTGACCTGACGCTACCTGACCTGACGCAACCTGACTTGACGCCACCTAACCTGACGCAACCTGACCTGACCTGACGCTACCTGCCCTGACGCTACCTGACCTGACGCAACCTGACCTGACGCAACCTGACCTGACGCAACTTAAACTGAACCTACCTGACCTGACGCAACCTGACCTGACGCAACCTAACCTGACGCAACCTGACCTGACGCAACTTGACCTGACGCAACCTGACCTGACGCAACCTAACCTGACGCAACCAGACCTGACCTGACGCTACCTGGCCTGACGCAACCTGACCTGACACAACATGACCTGTCGCAACCTTACCTAACGCAACCTGACCTGATGCTACCTGACCTGACGCAACCTGACCTGATACAACTTGACCTGACACAACCTGACCTGACGCAACCTGATCTGACGCTACCTGACCTGACTCAACCTGACCTGACACAACCTGACCTGACCTGACCTTCAGTAATTGGCCTATTTTCTGTATAAAAAGTCGTAATTTCAAACTGCGAATACGTGCAGAGAGCCAGAATTTGGATCCAAAATATGGCTCAAGTGTAGAATTTGGGATGTTTGGGATATTTTGGAAACAGCAGGGAGGGTTAGGGCAAAATGTGATCCATCGCTGCATTCAAGAAATTGGCACATTTTCGGTATAAAAAGTCGTAATTTCAAACTGCGAATACGATCAGAGAGCCAGAATTTGGCTCCAAAATATGGCTCAAGCGTCAAATTTGGGATGTTTATAATATATTGAAAGCTGCAGGGGTGTTTGGGCAAAATGTGACCCATCACCTCTCAGTAATTGGCATATTTTTGGTAAAAAAATTCGTATATTCAAACTGCGAATACGTGCAGAGAGCCAGAATTTGGCTCTAAAATATGGCTCAAGGGTCGAATTTGGGATGTTTGGGATATTTTGAAAACTGCAGATGGGTTTGGGCAAAATGTGACCCATCGCCGCTCTCAGTAATTGACATATTTTCGGTATAAAATATCGTAAATTAAAACTACTAACACGTGCAGAGAGCCAGAATTTGGCTCCAAAATATTGCTCAAGCGTCGAATTTGGGATGTTTGGGATATTTTGAAAACTGCAGGGGGGGTGGTTAGGCAAAATGTGACCCATCGCAGCTCTCAGTAATTGGCATATTTTCAGTATTAAAAGTAGTAATTTCATACAGCGAATACTTGCAGAGAGCCAGAATTTGACTCCAAAATATGGCTTAAGCGTCGAATTTAGAATGTTTGGGATATTTTGAAAACTGGAGGGGGGTTTGAGCAAAATGTGACCTATTGCTGCTCCCAGTTATTGGCTTATTTTCGGAAAAAATTCGTAATTTTAATACGAATTTTAATAACACTTCGAATACGTGCAGAGAGCAAGAATTTGGCTCCAAAATATGGCTCAAGCGTCGAATTTGGGATGTTTGGGATATTTTGAAAACTACAGAGGGGTTTGGGCAAAATGTGTTCCATCGCCGCTCTCAGTAATTGGCATATTGATCTTCTCGAGATGTAATCTTCTGGTGATGTGATCTTCTGGAGATGTGATCTTGTGGTGATGTGATCTTTTGGAAATTTGATCTTCTGGAGATGTGATCTTCTCGAGATGTGATCTTCTCGAGATGTGATCTTCTGGTGATGTGATCTTCTGGAGATGTGATCATCTGGAGATGTGATCTTCTGGTGATGTGATCTTCTGGAGATGTGACCCTCTGGAAATGTGATCTTCTCAAGATGTGATCTTCTGGAGATGTGATCTTCTTGGAATGTGATCTTCTGGTGATATGATCTTCTGGAGATGTGATCATCTGGAGATGTGATCTTCTGGTGATGTGATCTTCTGGAGATGTGATCTTCTGGAGATGTGATCTTCTGTAGATGTGATCTTATGGAGATGTGATCTTCTGGGGATGTGGTCTTCTAAGGATGTAATCTTCTGGGGATGTGATCTTCTGGGGATGTGATCTTCTGGGGATGTGATCTTCTGGTGATGTGATCTTCTCGAGATGTGATTTTTGGAGATGTGATCTTCTCGAGATGTGATCTTCTCGAGATGTGATCTTCTCGAGATGTGATCTTCTGCTGATGTGATCATCCGGAGAAGTGATCTTCTCGAGATGTGATCATCTGGTGATGTGATCTTCTGGAGATGTGATCTTCTGGTGATGTGATCTTCTGGAGATGTGATCTTCTGGAGGTGTGATCTTCTCGAGATGTGATCTTCTCGAGATGTGATCTTCTGGTGATGTGATCTTCTTTAGATGTAATCATCTGGTGATGTTATCTTCTGGTGATGTGATCTTCTGGAAATGTGATGTTCCCGAGATGTGATATTCTGGAGATGTGATCTTCTGGAGATGTGATCATCTGTAGATGTGATGTTCTGGAGACGTGATCTTCTGGAGACGGGATTTTCTAGAGATGTGATCTTCTCGAGATGTGATCTTCTGGAGATGTGATCTTCCTCTGGAGATGTGATCTTCCTCTGGAGATGTGATCTTCTGGAGATGTGATCTTCCTCTGGAGATGTGATCTTCTGAAGATGTGATCTTCTGGAGATTTGATCTTGTGGAGAGATGATCTTCTGGAGATGTGATCTTCTGGAGATGTGATCTTCTCGAGATGTGATTTTCCGGAGATGTGATCTTCTGGCGATGTGATCTTCTAGAGATATGATCTTCTCGAGATGTGATCTTCTGGAGATGTGATCCTTTGGGGATGTGATCTTCTCGAGATGTGATCTTCTCGAGATGTGGTATTCTGGAGATGTGATCATCTCGAGATGTAATCTTCTCGAGATGTGATCTTCTTGTGATGTGATCATCTCGAGATTTGATCTTCTCGAGATGTGATCTTCTGGAGATGTGATCTTCTGGTGATGTGATATTCTCGAGATGTGGTCTTCTGGAGATGTGATCATCTCTAGATGTGATCTTCTAGAAATGTGATCTTCTGGAGATGTGATCATCTCGAGTTGTGATCTTCTTGAGATGTGATCTTCTGGAGATGTGATCTTCTGGCGATGTGATCTTCTGGAGATGTGATCTTCTCGAGAAGCGATCTTCTCGAGATGTGATCTTCTCGAGATGTGTTCTTCTCGAGATGTGATCTTCTCGAGATGTGATCTTCTGGTGATGTGATCTTCTCGAGATGTGATCTTTTCGAGATGTGATCTCGAGATGTGATCTCGAGATGTGATCTTCTTGAGATGATGATCTTCTGAAGATGTGATCTTCTGGAGATGTGATCTTCTGGTGATGTGATCTTCTCGTGATGTGATCTTCTGGTGATGTGATCTTCTGGAGATGTTATCTTCTAGAGATGTGATCTTCTGGGAATGTGATCTTCTGGAGACGTGATCTTCTCGAGATGTGATCTTCTGGAGATGTGATCTTCTCGTGATGTGATCTTCTGGTGATGTGATCTTCTGGAGATGTTATCTTCTGGAGATGTGATCTTCTGGGAATGTGGTCTTCTGGTAATGTGATCTTCTGGATATGTTATCTTCTGGAGATGTGATCTTCGGGGAATGTGATCTTCTGGAGATGCGATCTTCTCGAGATGTGATCTTCGGGGAATGTGATCTTCTGGAGATGCGATCTTCTCGAGATGTGATCTTCTCGAGATGTGATCTTCCTGTGATGTGATCTTCTCGAGATGTGATCTTCCTCTGGAGATAGTGGCCTACTCCTATTACATCGCAATTTACGTAATCGAGCAATACGTTAAAAATGTGACGAACAAATTAGTTAAAATTAAAGCACCATAATATTGATGTTTTCTTTTCATCGACCCTTGGTGTGGTGTTCACTATCCTTAGCGTAGTGTTCACTATCCTTAGGGTTATGTTCACTATCCTTGGCGTGGTGTTCACTATCCTTAGTGTGGTGCTCACTATCCTTAGCATAATGTTCACTATCCTTGGCGTGGTTTTCACTATCCTTGACGTGGTGTTCACTACCCTCTGGCGTGTTGCTCACTATCCTTAGCGTAGTGTTCACTATCCTTGGCGTGGTGTTCACTATACTTAGCGTAGTGTTCACTATCCTTGGCGTGGTGTTCACTATCCTTGGCGTGGTGTTCACTACCCTTGGTGTGGTGTTCACTATCCTTGGCGTGGCGTTCACTATCCTTGGTGTGGAGTTCACTACCTTTGGTGTGGTGTTCACTATCCTTCGCGTGGTGTTCACTATCCTTGGTGTGGAGTTCACTATTTCTAGCGTGATGTTCACTATCATTGGCGTGGTGTTCACTATCCTTGGAGTGGTGTTCACTGAACTAGGCGTGGTGTTCACTATCCTTGACGTGGTGTTCACTATCCTTGGCGTGGTGTTTATTATCCTTGTCGTGGTGTTCACTATCCTTTGTGTGGTGTTCACTATCCTTGGCGTGGTGTTCACTATCCTTACCGTGGAGTTCACTACCCTTGGTGTGGTGTTCACTATCCTTAGCGTAGTGTTTACTATCCTTGGCGTGGTGTTCACTATCCTTCGCGTGGTGTTCACTACCCTTGGTGTGGTGTTCACTATCATTGCCGTAGTGTTCACTATCCTTGTGTGGTGTTCACTATCCTTGGCGTGGTGTTCACTATCCTTAGCGTGGTGTTCACTAAACTTGACGTGGTGTTCACTGAACTTGGCGTGGTGTTCACTATCCTTGGAGTTGTATTTACTATCCATGGCGTGGTGTTCACTGAACTAGGCCAGTGTTCACTATCCTTAGCGTGGTGTTCACTATCCTTAGAGTTGTGCTTACTATCCAAAGCGTGGTGTTCACTATCCTTGGCGTGGTGTTCACTATCCTTAGCGTGGTGCTCACTATCCTTAGCGTGGTGTTCACAACCCTTGCCGTGGTATTCACTACCCTTGGCGTGGTGTTCACTACCCTTAGCGTGATGTTCACTGAACTTGCCGTGGTGTTCACTACCCATTGCATGGTGTTCACTACCCATGGCGTGGTATTCACTACCCTTGGCGTGGTGATCACTACCCTTGGTATGTTCTTCACTACCCTTGGCGTGGTGTTCACTACCCTTTCCGTCATGTTTACTACCCTTGGCGTGGTGTTCACGACCCTTAACGTGGTGTTCACTACTCTTGGCGTGGTGTTCACTACCCTTAACGTGGTGTTCACTACCCATGACGTCATGTTCACTACCCTTGGCGTGGTGTTTACTACCCTTGGCGTGGTGTTCACTACCCTAGGCGCCATGTTCACTACCCTTTGCGTGGTGTTCACTACCCTTGGCTTGGTGTTCACTACCCTTCGCTTAGTGTTCACTACCATTGACATGGTGTTCACTACCCTTGGCATGGTGTTCACTACCTTTAGCGTGGTGTTTAATACCCTTGGTGTGGTGTTCACTATCCTTAGCGTGGTGTTCACTACCCTTGGCGTGGTGTTCACTACCCTTGGCGTGGTGTTCACTACCCTTGGAGTGGTGTTCACTACCCTGGACGTGGTGTTCACTTCCCTTGGAATGGTGTTCACTACCCTTGGCATAGTGTTCACTACTCTTGGCGTGGTGTTCACTACCCTTGGCGTGGTGTTCACTACCCTTGGCGTGGTGTTGCTACCCTTAGCGTGGTGTTTACTACCCATAGCGTGGTGTTCACTACCCTTGGCGTGGTGTTCACTGCCCTTGACGTGGTGTTCACTGCCCTTAGCGTGGTGTTCACTACCTATGGCATGTTGTTCACTATCCATGGCGTTGCGTTTACTACCCTTGGCGTGGTGTTCACTACCCTTTGCGTGGTGTTCACTGCCCTTGGAGTGGTGTTCACTACCCTTAACGTGGTGTTCACTACCCTTGGCGTGGTGTTCACTACCCTTGGCATGGTGCTCACTTCCCTTGGCGTGGTGTTCCCTACCCTTAGCGTGGTGTTCACTACTTATAGCGTGGTGTTCACTACCCTTGGCGTGGTGTTCACTACACTTGGCGTGGTGTTCACTACCCTTGGTGTGGTGTTCACTACCCTTGGCGTGGTACTCACTGAACGTTGCGTGGGGTTCACTGAACTTGGCGTGGTGTTCACTGAACGTGGCGTGGTGTTCACTACGCTTGGCGTGGTGTTCACTACCCTTGGCGAGGTGTTCACTACCCTTGGCATATTGTTCACTACTTTTGGCGTGGTGTTCACTACCCTTGGGGTGGTGTTCACTTCTCTTGGCATGGTGTTCACTACCCTTGGCGTGGTGTTCACGACCCCTGGCGTGGTGTTCACTACCCTCGACGTGGTGTTCACTACCCTGATCGTGGTGTTCACTACCCTTGGTGTGGTGTTCACTACCCTTGGCGTGGTATTCACTGAACGTGGCGTGGTGCTCACTGAACTTGGCGTGGTGTTCACTACCCTTGACATGGTTTTCACGACCCTAGGTGTAGTGCTCACAACCTTTTGGGGTGGTGTTCACTACCCTTCGCGTAATGTTCACTACTATTGGCGTGGTGTTCACTTCCCTTGGCGTTGTGTTCACTACCAATGACGTGGCGTTCACTACTCTTAGCGTGGTGTTTACTACTCTTCGTGTGGTATTTACTACCCTTGGCGTGGTGTTCACTACCCTTAACATGGTGTTCACTACCCTTGGCGTGGTTTTCACTACTTTTGGCGTGGTGTTCACTTCCCTTGGCATCGTGTTCACTACCCATAGCGTGGTGTTCACTAACCTTGGCGTGGTGTTCACTACTCTTGGCGTGGTATTCACTACCATTCATTTGGTGTTCACTACCCTTGGCGTGGTGTTCACTACCCTTGGCATAGTGTTCACTACCCTTTGCATAGTGTTCACTACCCTTTACGTGGTGTTCACTACCTTTGGCGTGGGGTTCATTACCCTTGGCGTGGTGTTCACTACCCTTGGCGTGGTGTTCACTACCCTTGGCATGGTGTTCACTACAATATATTTGGTGTTCACTACCCTTGGCGTGTTGTTCACAACCCCTAGAAAGGTGTTCACTACCCTTAGCAGAGTGTTCACTACCCTTGGCATAGTGTTCACTTCCATTAGCATGGTGTTCACTACCCTTTGCATGGTTTTCACTAACCTTGACGTGGTGTTCGCTACCCTTGGCGTGGTGTTCACTACCCATGGCATAGTGTTCACTACCCAAGGCGTCGTGTTCACTACCCTTGGGGTGTTGTTCACTACCCTTGGCGTTATGTTCACTACCCATGGCATAGTGTTCACTTCCCATGACGTCGTGTTCACTACCCTTGGCGTGGTGTTCACTACCCTTGGTGTTATGTTCACTACCCTTGGCGTGGTGTTCACTACCTTTTGCTTGATGTTCACTACGCTTGGCGTGATGTTCACGCAAAACATCGGTGATGTTTTGCATCACTCTCTTGAGCATCTGCATCCTTCTCTTAAGCCTCTGCATCACTCTCTTCAGCCTCTGTATCCCTCTCTTGAACTCCTGCATCCCTCTCATGAGCCTCTGCATCCCTCTCTTGAGCCTTTGCATCACTCTCTTAAGCCTCTGCATCCTTCTCTTGAGCCTCTGCATCACTCTCAAGAGCCTCTGCATCCCTCTCTTGTGCCTCTGCATCCCTCACTTCAGCTTCTGCTTCCCTTTATTGAGCCTCTGCATCCCTCTCTTGAGCCTCTGCATCTTTCTTTTGAGCCTCTGCATCCCTCTCTTAAGCCTCTGCAACACTCTCTTTAGCCTCTGAATCACTCTCGTAAGCCTCTGAATCACTCTCTTGAGCCTCTGCATCACTCTCTTGAACCCCTGCATCCCTCTCTTGAGCCTCTGCATCACTCTCTTGGGCCTCTGCATCACCCTTTTAAGCCTCTGCATCCCTCTTTTGAGCCTCTGCATCACTTTCTTAAACCTCTGCATCCCTTTCGTGAGCCTCTTCATCCCTCTCTTGAGCTCCTGCATCCCTCTCAAGAGCTCTGCATCTCTCTCCTGAGCCTTTGGAACACTCTCTTAAGCCTCTGCATCCCTCTCTTGAGCCTCAGCATCACTCTCATAAGCCTCTGAATCACTCTCTTGAGCCTCTGCATAACTCTCTTGAGTCTCTGCATCGCTCTCTTGAGCCTCTGCATCCCTCTCTTGAGCCTCTGCAACACTCTCTTGAGCCTCTGCATCACTCTCCTAAACCTATGAATCCCTCTCTTGAGCCTCTGAATCCCTCTCTTGGTCCTCTACCTCACTCTCTTGAGCCTCTGCATCACTCTCTTGAGCCTCTGCATCACTCTCTTGAGCCTCTGCATCACTCTCTTGAGCCTCTGCATCACTTTCCTGAGCCTCTGCATCCCTCTCTTGAGTCTGTGCATCACTCTCTTAATTAAGCCTCTGCATCCCTCTCTTCATCCTCTGCATCACTCTCTTGAGCCTCTGCATCATTTTCTTGAGCCTCTGCATCCCTCTCTTAAGCCTCTACATCATTCTCTTGAGCCTCTGCATCACTCTCTTGAGCCTCTGCATCACTCTCTTAAGCCTCTGCATCTCTCTCTTCAGCCTCTGCATCACTCTCTTGAGCCTCTGCATCCCTCTCTTAAGCCTCTGCATCACTCTCTTCAGCTTTTGCATCCCTCTCTTGAGCCTCTGCATCATTCTCCTAAGCCTCTGCATCACTCTCTTGAGCCTCTGCATCACTCTCTTGAGCCTCTGCATCACTCTCTTGAGCCTCTGCATCATTCTCTTGAGCCTCTGCATCCCTCTCTTGAGCCTCTGATTCACTCTCTTGAGCTTCTGCATCATTCTCCTAAGCCTCTCCATCCCTCACTTGAGCCTTTGCATCCCTCTCATGAGCCTCTGCATTCCTCTCTTGAGCCTTTGCATCACTCTCTTAGGCCTCTGCATCCCTTTCTTGAGCCTCTTCATCACTTTTGATTCTCTGCATCCATCTCTTAAGCCTCTGCATCCCTTTTCTTGAGCCTCTGCATCACTCTCTTGAGTCTCTTCATCCCTCTCTTAAGCCTCTGCATCATTCTCTTCAGCCTTTGCCTCACTCTCTTAAGCCTCTGCATCATTCTCTTCAGCCTCTGCATCACTCTCTTGAGCCTCTGCATCACTCTCCTGAGCCTCTGCATCACTCTTTTAAGCCTCTGCATCATTCTCTTCAGCCTCTGCATCCCTCTCTTAAGCCTCTGCACCACTCTCTTGAGTCTCTGCATCACTCTCTTCAGCCTCTGAATCCCTCTCTTAAGCCTTTGCATCATTCTCTTCAGCCTCTGCATCACTCTCTTAAGCCTCTGCGTCCTTCTATTCAGCCTCTCCATTCCTCTCTTAAGCCTCTGCATCACTCTCTTGATCCTCTTCATCCCTCTCTTAAGCCTCTGCATCATTCTCTTGAGCCCCTGCATTATTCTCTTGAGCCTCTGCATCCCTTTCTTAAGCCTCTATATCATTCTCTTGTGCTTCTGCCTCACTCTCTTGAACCTCTGCACCACTCTCTTGAGCCTCTGCATCATTCTCTTCAGCCTCTGCATCTCTCTCTCTTCAGCCTCTGCATCACTCTCTTGACCCTCTGCATCACTCTCTTCAGCCTCTACATCCCTCTCTAGAGCCTCTGCATCCCTCTCTTAAGCCTATGCAACACTCTCTTCAGCCTCTGCATCACTCACTTAAGCCTCTGCATCCCTCTCTTGATCCTCTGCATCACTCTCTTGAGCCTATGCATCACTCTCTTGAGGTCTCTGCATCACTCTCTTAAACCTCTGAATCCCTCTCTTGAGCCTCTGCATCACTCTCTCGAGCCTCTGCATCACTCTCTTCAGTCACTGCATCCCTCTCTTGAGCCTCTGCATCACTCTCTTGAGACTCTGCATCATTCTCTAGCGCCTCTGCATCCCTCTCTTAAGCCTCTACATCATTCTCTTGAGCCTCTGCATCACTCTCTTGAGCTTTTGCATCACTCTCAAGTGCCTCTGCATCTTTCTCTTGTGCCTCTTCATCCCTCACTTTAGCCTCTGCATCCCTCCCTTGAGCCTCTGCATCCCTCTCTTGAGCCTCTGCATCCCTCTCTTAAGCCTCTACATCATTCTCTTGAGCCTCTGCATCCCTCTCTTGAGCCTTTGCATCACTCTCAAGTGCCTCTGCATCTTTCTCTTGTGCCTCTCCATCCCTCTCTTTAGCCTCTGCATCCCTCTCTTGAGCCTCTGCATCCCTCTCTTAAGCCTCTGCATCACTCTCGTAAACCTATGAATCACTCTCTTGAGCCTCTCCATCACTCTCTTGAGCCTTTGCATCACTCTCAAGTGTCTCTGCATCTTTCTCTTGTGCCTCTGCATCCCTCACTTTAGCCTCTGCATCACTCTCGTAAGCCTCTGCAGTCTTCTCTTAAGCCTCTGAATCACTCTCGTAAACCTCTGAATCACTCTCTTGAGCCTCTCCATCACTCTCTTCAGCCCCTTAATCCTTTCTTGAGCCTCTGCATCACTCTTTTGAGCCTCTGCATCACCCTCTTAAGCCTCTGCATCCCTCTTTTGAGCCTCTGCATCACTTTCTTAAGCCTCTGCATCCCTTTCTTGAGCCTCTGCGTCTCTCTCTTGAACTCCTGCATCCATCTCATGACCCTCTGCATCCCTCTATTGAGCTTTTGCATCACTCGCTTAAGATTCTGCATCCCTCTCTTAAGCCTCTGCATAACTCTCAAGAGCTTCTGCATCCCTCGCTTGTGCCTCTGCATCCCTCACTTGAGCCTCTGCATCCCCCTCTTGAGCCCCTGCATCCCCCTCTTGAGCCTCTGCATCCCTCTCCTGAGCTTCTGCTTCCCTCTCTTAAGCCTCTGCATCACTCTCTTAAGCCTCTGCATCCCTCTCTAGAGCCTCTGCATCACTCTCTTGAGCCTCTGCATCACTCTCTTAAGCCTCTGCATCACTCTCTTGAGCCTCTGCATCACTCTCTTAAGCCTCTGCATCATTCTCTTCAGCCTTTGCCTCACTCTCTTAAGCCTCTGCATCATTCTCTTCAGCCTCTGCATCACTCTCTTGAGCCTCTGCATCACTCTCCTGAGCCTCTGCATCACTCTTTTAAGCCTCTGCATCATTCTCTTCAGCCTCTGCATCCCTCTCTTAAGCCTCTGCACCACTCTCTTGAGTCTCTGCATCACTCTCTTCAGCCTCTGCATCCCTCTCTTAAGCCTTTGCATCATTCTCTTCAGCCTCTGCATCACTCTCTTAAGCCTCTGCGTCCTTCTATTCAGCCTCTCCATTCCTCTCTTAAGCCTCTGCATCACTCTCTTGATCCTCTGCATTCCTCTCTTAAGCCTCTGCATCATTCTCTTGAGCCCCTGCATTATTCTCTTCAGCCTCTGCATCCCTTTCTTAAGCCTCTATATCATTCTCTTGTGCTTCTGCCTCACTCTCTTGAACCTCTGCACCACTCTCTTGAGCCTCTGCCTCATTCTCTTCAGCCTCTGCATCTCTCTCTCTTCAGCCTCTGCATCACTCTCTTGACCCTCTGCATCACTCTCTTGAGCCTCTACATCCCTCTCTTGAGCCTCTGCATCCATCTCTTAAGCCTATGCAACACTCTCTTCAGCCTCTGCATCACTCACTTAAGCCTCTGCATCCCTCTCTTGATCCTCTGCATCACTCTCTTGAGCCTCTGCATCACTCTCTTGAGGTCTCTGCATCACTCTCTTAAACCTCTGAATCCCTCTCTTGAGCCTCTGCATCACTCTCTCGAGCCTCTGCATCACTCTCTTCAGTCACTGCATCCCTCTCTTGAGCCTCTGCATCACTCTCTTGAGACTCTGCATCATTCTCTAGCGCCTCTGCATCCCTCTCTTAAGCCTCTACATCATTCTCTTGAGCCTCTGCATCACTCTCTTGAGCTTTTGCATCACTCTCAAGTGCCTCTGCATCTTTCTCTTGTGCCTCTTCATCCCTCACTTTAGCCTCTGCATCCCTCCCTTGAGCCTCTGCATCCCTCTCTTGAGCCTCTGCATCCCTCTCTTAAGCCTCTACATCATTCTCTTGAGCCTCTGCATCCCTCTCTTGAGCCTTTGCATCACTCTCAAGTGCCTCTGCTTCTTTCTCTTGTGCCTCTCCATCCCTCTCTTTAGCCTCTGCATCCCTCTCTTGAGCCTCTGCATCCCTCTCTTAAGCCTCTGCATCACTCTCGTAAACCTATGAATCACTCTCTTGAGCCTCTCCATCACTCTCTTGAGCCTTTGCATCACTCTCAAGTGTCTCTGCATCTTTCTCTTGTGCCTCTGCATCCCTCACTTTAGCCTCTGCATCACTCTCGTAAGCCTCTGCAGTCTTCTCTTAAGCCTCTGAATCACTCTCGTAAACCTCTGAATCACTCTCTTGAGCCTCTCCATCACTCTCTTCAGCCCCTTAATCCTTTCTTGAGCCTCTGCATCACTCTTTTGAGCCTCTGCATCACCCTCTTAAGCCTCTGCATCCCTCTTTTGAGCCTCTGCATCACTTTCTTAAGCCTCTGCATCCCTTTCTTGAGCCTCTGCGTCTCTCTCTTGAACTCCTGCATCCATCTCATGACCCTCTGCATCCCTCTCTTGAGCTTTTGCATCACTCGCTTAAGATTCTGCATCCCTCTCTTAAGCCTCTGCATAACTCTCAAGAGCTTCTGCATCCCTCGCTTGTGCCTCTGCATCCCTCACTTGAGCCTCTGCATCCCCCTCTTGAGCCCCTGCATCTCCCTCTTGAGCCTCTGCATCCCTCTCCTGAGCTTCTGCTTCCCTCTCTTAAGCCTCTGCATCACTCTCTTAAGCCTCTGCATCCCTCTCTAGAGCCTCTGCATCACTCTCTTAAGCCTCTGCATCACTCTCTTGAGCCTCTGCATCACTCTCTTAAGCCTCTGCATCCCTCTTTTGAGCCTCTGCATCATTCTCTTCAGCCTTTGCCTCACTCTCTTAAGCCTCTGCATCATTCTCTTCAGCCTCTGCATCACTCTCTTGAGCCTCTGCATCACTCTCCTGAGCCTCTGCATCACTCTTTTAAGCCTCTGCATCATTCTCTTCAGCCTCTGCATCCCTCTCTTAAGCCTCTGCACCACTCTCTTGAGTCTCTGCATCACTCTCTTCAGCCTCTGCATCCCTCTCTTAAGCCTTTGCATCATTCTCTTCAGCCTCTGCATCACTCTCTTAAGCCTCTGCGTCCTTCTATTCAGCCTCTCCATTCCTCTCTTAAGCCTCTGCATCACTCTCTTGATCCTCTGCATTCCTCTCTTAAGCCTCTGCATCATTCTCTTGAGCCCCTGCATTATTCTCTTCAGCCTCTGCATCCCTTTCTTAAGCCTCTATATCATTCTCTTGTGCTTCTGCCTCACTCTCTTGAACCTCTGCACCACTCTCTTGAGCCTCTGCCTCATTCTCTTCAGCCTCTGCATCTCTCTCTCTCTTCAGCCTCTGCATCACTCTCTTGACCCTCTGCATCACTCTCTTGAGCCTCTACATCCCTCTCTTGAGCCTCTGCATCCCTCTCTTAAGCCTATGCAACACTCTCTTCAGCCTCTGCATCACTCACTTAAGCCTCTGCATCCCTCTCTTGATCCTCTGCATCACTCTCTTGAGCCTCTGCATCACTCTCTTGAGGTCTCTGCATCACTCTCTTAAACCTCTGAATCCCTCTCTTGAGCCTCTGCATCACTCTCTCGAGCCTCTGCATCACTCTCTTCAGTCACTGCATCCCTCTCTTGAGCCTCTGCATCACTCTCTTGAGACTCTGCATCATTCTCTAGCGCCTCTGCATCCCTCTCTTAAGCCTCTACATCATTCTCTTGAGCCTCTGCATCACTCTCTTGAGCTTTTGCATCACTCTCAAGTGCCTCTGCATCTTTCTCTTGTGCCTCTTCATCCCTCACTTTAGCCTCTGCATCCCTCCCTTGAGCCTCTGCATCCCTCTCTTGAGCCTCTGCATCCCTCTCTTAAGCCTCTACATCATTCTCTTGAGCCTCTGCATCCCTCTCTTGAGCCTTTGCATCACTCTCAAGTGCCTCTGCTTCTTTCTCTTGTGCCTCTCCATCCCTCTCTTTAGCCTCTGCATCCCTCTCTTGAGCCTCTGCATCCCTCTCTTAAGCCTCTGCATCACTCTCGTAAACCTATGAATCACTCTCTTGAGCCTCTCCATCACTCTCTTCAGCCCCTTAATCCTTTCTTGAGCCTCTGCATCACTCTTTTGAGCCTCTGCATCACCCTCTTAAGCCTCTGCATCCCTCTCTTAAGCCTCTACATCATTCTCTTGAGCCTCTGCATCCCTCTCTTGAGCCTTTGCATCACTCTCAAGTGTCTCTGCATCTTTCTCTTGTGCCTCTGCATCCCTCACTTTAGCCTCTGCATCACTCTCGTAAGCCTCTGCAGTCTTCTCTTAAGCCTCTGAATCACTCTCGTAAACCTCTGAATCACTCTCTTGAGCCTCTCCATCACTCTCTTCAGCCCCTTAATCCTTTCTTGAGCCTCTGCATCACTCTTTTGAGCCTCTGCATCACCCTCTTAAGCCTCTGCATCCCTCTTTTGAGCCTCTGCATCACTTTCTTAAGCCTCTGCATCCCTTTCTTGAGCCTCTGCGTCTCTCTCTTGAACTCCTGCATCCATCTCATGACCCTCTGCATCCCTCTCTTGAGCCCCTGCATCTCCCTCTTGAGCCTCTGCATCCCTCTCCTGAGCTTCTGCTTCCCTCTCTTAAGCCTCTGCATCACTCTCTTAAGCCTCTGCATCCCTCTCTAGAGCCTCTGCATCACTCTCTTAAGCCTCTGCATCACTCTCTTGAGCCTCTGCATCACTCTCTTAAGCCTCTGCATCCCTCTTTTGAGCCTCTGCATCGTTCTCCTAGGCCTCTGCATGGATGCAGAGGCTCAAGAGAGGGATTCAGAGGCTCAAGAGATGGATGCAGAGGCTTCAGAGAGTGATGCAGAGGCTCAAGAGAGTGATGCAGAGGCCTAGGAGAATGTTGCAGAGGCTCAAGCGATTGATGCAGAGGCTGAAGAGAGTGATGCAGAGGCTCAAGAGAGGGACACAGAGGCTGAAGTGAGAGATGCAGTGGCTTAAAAATGTGATGCAGAGGCTCAAAATAAAGATGCAGAGGCTTAAGAGGGTGATGCAGAGGTTTAAGAGAGGGATGCAGAGGCTGAAGAGAGTGATGCAGAGGCTCAAGAGAGTGATGCAGATGATGAAGAGAGGAATGCAGAGGCTCATGAGAGGGCTGCAGGAGTTCAGGAGAGGGATGCAGAGGCTCAAGAGAGTGATGCAGAGGCTTAAGAGAGGTATGCAGAGGCTCAAGAGAGTGATGCAGAGGCTTAAGAGAGGAATGCAGAGGCTGAAGAGAATGATGCAGAGGCTCAAGAGAGTGATGCAGAAGCACAAGAGAGTGATGCAGAGGCTCAAGTGAGTGATGCAGAGGATCAAGAGAGTGATCCAGAGGCTCAAGAGAGTGATGCAGAGGCTGAATAGAGTGTTGCAGAGGCTCAAGAGAGGGATGCAGAGGCTCAAGAGGGTGATGCAGAGCCTCAAGAGAGTGATGCAATGGCTCTAGAGAGGGATGCAGGGGCCGAAGAGAGTGATGCAGATGCTAAAAGAGAGGGATGCAGAGGATAAAGAGAATAATGCAGAGGCTCGAGAGAGTGATGCAGAGGCTCAAAAGAGGGATTCAGAGGCTCAAGAGAGGGATGCAGAGGCTGATGAGAGTGTTGCAGAGGCTCAAGAGAGGGATGCAGAGGCTCAAAAGAGTGATGCAGAGACTCAAAAGAGTTATGCAGAGGCTCAAGAGAGTGAAGCAGAGGCTTACGAGAGTGATGCAGAGGCTCAAGAGAGGGATGCAGAGGCTCAAGAGAGTGATGCAGAGACTCAAAAGAGTTATGCAGAGGCTCAAGAGAGTGAAGCAGAGGCTTACGAGAGTGATGCAGAGGCTCAAGAGAGGGATGTAGAGGCTCAAGAGAGTGATGCAGGAGCTCAAGAGAGTGCTGTAGAGGCTCAAGAGAGTGATGCAGAGGCTCAAGAGAGTAATGCAGAGGATCAAGAGAGTGATGCAGAGGCTCAAGAGAATGATGTAGAGGCATAAGAGAGGGATACAGAGGCTCAAGAGAATAATGCAGAGGCTCAACAGAGTGATGCAGAGGCTCAGGAGAGGGATGCAGAGGCTCAAGAGAGCGATGCAGAGATTGAAGAGAGTGATGAAGAGGCCAAAGAAAATGATGCTGAGGCTTAAGAGAGGGATGCCGAGGCTCAAGAGAGTGATGCAGAGGCTCATGAGCGGAATGCAGACATTGCAGAGAGTGATGAAGAGACTCAAGAGAGTGATGCAGAGGCTTAAGAGAGGGATGCCGAGGCTCAAGAGAGTGATGCAGAGGCTTAAGAGTGGGATGCCGAGGCTCAAGAGAGTGATGCAGAGGATCAAGAGAGGGATGAGAACACCATGCAAAGGGTAGTGAACACCATGCAAAGCGTAGTGAACACCACGCCAAGGGTATTGAACACCACACCAAGGGTTGTGAACACCACGTCAAGGATAGTGAACACCACACCAAGGATAGTGAACACCACACAAAGGGTAGTGAACACCACGGCAAAGTTAGTGAACACCACGTCAAGGTTAGTGAAAACCATGCTAAGGGTAGTGAACACCATGCCAAGGGAAGTGAACACAATGCCAAGGGTAGTGAACACCATGCCAAGGGTAATGAACACCTCGCCAGAGGTAGTGAACACCATGCCAAGGGTAGTGAACACCACGCCAAGGTTAGTAAACACCACGCCAAGGGTAGTGAACACCATGCAAAGGGTAGTGAACACCACGCTAAGAGTAGTGAACACCACGTCATGGGTAGTGAACACCACACCAAGGGAAGTGAACACCACGCCAAGAGTAGTGAACATTACGCCAAGGGTAGTGAACATCACGCGAAGGTTTGTGAGCACCACACCAAGGGAAGTGAAAACCATGTCAAGGGTAGTGAACACCACGCCAAGTTCAGTGAAAACCACGCCACGTTCAGTGAATACCACGCCAAGGGTAGTGAACACCACGCGAAGGGAAGTGAACACCACGCCCAGGGTAGTGAACACCACACCGCGTTCAGTGAATACCACGCCAAGGGTAGTGAACACCACGTTAAGGGTAGTGAACACCACGCCCAGGGTAGTGAACACCACGTCAAGGGTAGTGAACACCACGCCAGGGGTCGTGAACACCACCCCACGGGTAGTGAACATCATGCTAAGGGTAGTGAACACCATGCGAATGGTAGTGAACACCAAGCCAAAGATAGTGAACACCACGCCAAGGGTGGTGAACACCACGCCAGTGGTAGTGAACACCACGCAAAGGGTAGTGAAGACCACGCCAAGGGGTAGTGAACATCACGCAAAGCGTAGTGAACATCAAGCTAAAGGTAGTGAACACCACGCCAAGGGTAGTGAACATAACGCCAAGGGTAGTGAACAACACGCCAAGGGAAGTGAAAACGACGTCATGGGTAGTGAACACTATGCAATGGGTAGTGAACATAACGCCAAGGGTAGTGAACACCACGCAAAGGGTAGTGAACACGACGCCATGGGTAGTGAACACTATGCCATGGGTAGTGAACACCACGCCAAGGATAGTGAACACCACGTCAAGGTTAGTGAAAACCATGCAAAGGGTAGTGAACACCATGCCAATGGAAGTGAACACTATGCCAAGGGTAGTGAACACTATGCTAAGGGTAGTGAACACCTTGCTAGGGGTTGTGAACACCACGCCAAGGATAGTGAACACCAAATATAGGGTAGTGAACACCATGCCTAGGGTAGTGAACACCACGCCAAGGATAGTGAACACCACGCCAAGGGTAATGAACCCCACGCCAAAGGTAGTGAACACCACGTAAAGGGTAGTGAACACCATGCAAAGTGTAGTGAACACTATGCCAAGGGTAGTGAACACCACGCCAAGGGTAGTGAACACCAAATGAAGGGTAGTGAATACCACGCCAAGAGTAGTGAACACCACGCCAAGGTTAGTGAACACCACGCTATGGGTAGTGAACACGATGCCAAGGGAAGTGAACACCACGCCAAAAGTAGTGAAAACCACGCCAAGGGTAGTGAACACCATGTTAAGGGTAGTGAACACCACGCCAAGGGTAGTAAATACCACACGAAAGGTAGTGAACACCACGCTAAGAGTAGTGAACACAACGTCATTCGTAGTGAACACAACGCCAAGGGAAGTGAACACCACGCCAAGAGTAGTGAACATTACGCCAAGGGTAGTGAACACCACCCCAAAAGGTAGTGAGCACTACACCAAGGGTCGTGAAAACCATGTCAAGGGTTTGACATGGTTTTCATATATGCAATAAAAACAGAACTTCTCCTCTTTTCAATATCTTACTCTGTATTTTACGAGAAACAAATAGTTGGTTGAAAATGAAGTATTTAAGGTTAATTTCTAATCAATTATGTGTTTGTATCATTTTTATCGTATATTTAATGAATTAATAACAATAAACTGAAAATTCACAAAAACGTGGCAAAACAGCAAAATATTGCCTAATTCGATGATATTTTCTTTAAATCACATAAAGGATGATAAACGTCAAAATATTCCTAAATTCGATGATTTTTAATACGAAACAAAATGCAAGAAAACTTGCTTAAAATGCAATATTATGCGAATTTCTGAGATTTGAAGGCCAAATCACATATCGTGATACTACATGAAATAGTATCGAAATTTTGGTAAAAATTAATATATATACGTAATATCAAACTACATGAAAAACGTGAAAAAAGTCACTATTATACCAAATTTGTGGATTTTAACTTCGAATCATAGAGCGAGGTTTCGTATTATTTAGATCCAAGAAAAGACATATGACAATGTTGTTTCCGATACAAATGATAAAAATCAATGTGTTTTCATTATAATTAACTAAAATGTTCCTGATTTTCCGTTTATATAACCGATAGAAGATGTACACGTAAAACCGCTCTATTCTGGCTGAAACGTCGATATATGCAATAAAAAGCGAACTTCTCCCCTTTTCAATATCTCACTCAGTATTTTAACGAGAAACAAATAGATGATTGAAAATGAAGTATATAAGGTTATTATCTAATCAATTATGTATTTGCATCATTTTTATCGTATATTTAATGAATTAATACCAATAAACTGATAATTCACAAAAACGTGGAAAAAAGGCAAAAAATTGCCTAATTCGATGATATTTTGTTTAAATCACATAAAGGAAAAGGGGATGATAAACGTCAAAATATTGCTAAATTCAATGATTTTTAGAACAAAACAAAATGTAAGAAACTTGTTTAAAAACGCAAAATTTGCGAAATTCTGAGATATGACGGCCAAATCACATATCGTGAGAAAACATGAAGTAGTATCGAAATATTGGGTAAAAACGAATATATTTACGTAAAATCACACTACATGAAAATAGTGAAAAAGTCAATATTTTACCATATTTGAGGATTTTAACTTCAAATCATAGAGCGAGGTTTCGTATTAAGAAGATCGAACAAAAGACATATGACAATGTTTTTCCAATACAAATGATAAAAATCAATGCGTTTTCATTAGAACTAACTAAATTGTTCCTGATTTTCCGTTTATATTACTGATGGAAGATATACACGTAAAACCCCTCTAATTCGGCTGAAACGTCGATGTATGCAATAAAAACAGAACTTCTCCCCTTTTCAATATCTTACTCTGAATTTAACGATAAACAAATAGTTGATTGAAAATGAAGTATTTAATGTTAATTTCTAATCAATTATGTGTTTGCATCATTTTTATCGTATATTTAATGAATTAATAACAATAAACTGAGAATTCACAAAAACGTGGAAAAACGGCAAAATATTGACTAATTCGATGATATTTTATTTAAATCACATAAAGGAAAAGGGGATGATAAACGTCAAAATAATGCTAAATTCGACGATTTTTAGTACGAAACAAAATGCAAGAAAACTTGCTTAAAATGCAATATTATACGAAATTCTGAGATTTGTAGGCCAAATCACTTATCGTGATACTACATGAAATAGTATCGAAATTTTGGTAAAAATGAATATATATACGTAATATCAAACTACATGAAAAACGTGAAAAAAGTCACTATTATACCAAACTTGAGGATTTTAACTTCGAATCATAGAGCGAGGTTTCGTATTATTTAGATCCAAGAAAAGACATATGACAATATTTTTTCCGATGCAAATGATAAAAATTAATGCGTTTTCATTAGAATTAACTAAAATGTTCCTGATTTTCCGTTTATATTACCGATAGAAGATGTACACGTAAAACCGCTCTATTCCGGCTGAAACGTCGATATATGCAATAAAAAGCGAACTTCTCCCCTTTTCAATATCTCACTCAGTATTTTAACGAGAAACAAATAGATGATTGAAAATGAAGTATATAAGGTTATTATCTAATCAATTATGTGTTTGCATCATTTTTATCGTATATTTAATGAATTAATACCAATAAACTGATAATTCACAAAAACGTGGAAAAAAGGCTAAAAATTGCCTAATTCGACGATATTTTGTTTAAATCACATAAAGGAAAAGGGGATAATAAACGTCAAAATATTGCTAAATTTAATGATTTTTAGTACAAAACAAAATGTAAGAATCTTGCTTAAAAACGCAAAATTTGCGAAATTCTGAGATATGACGACCAAATCACATATCGTGAGAAAACATGAAGTAGTATCGAAATATTGGGTAAAAACGAATATAATTACGTAAAATAACACTACATGAAAAACGTGAAAAAAGTCATTATTTTACCAAATTTGAGGATTTTAACTTCGAATCATAGAGCGAGGTTTCGTATTATTTAGATCCAAGAAAAGACATATGACAATGTTGTTTCCGATACAAATGATAAAAATCAATGTGTTTTCATTAGAATTAACTAAAATGTTCCTGATTTTCCGTTTATATTACTGATGGAAGATGTACACGTAAAACCGCTCTAATTCGGCTGAAACGTCGATATATGCAATAAAAACAGAACTTCTCCCTTTTTCAATATCTTACTCTGAATTTAACGATAAACAAATAGTTGATTGAAAATGAAGTATTTAATGTTAATTTCTAATCAATTATGTGTTTTCATCATTTTTATCGTATATTTAATGAATTAATAACAATATACTGAAAATTCACAAAAACGTGGAAAAACGGCAAAATATTGCCTAATTCGATGATATTTTGTATAAATCACATAAAGGATGATAAACGTCAAAATATTCCTAAATTCGATGATTTTTAGTACGAAAGAAAATGCAAGAAAACTTGCTTAAAATGCAATATTATGCGAATTTCTGAGATTTGAAGGCCAAATCACATATCGTGATACTTCATGAAATAGTATCGAAATTTTGGTAAAAATGAATATATATACGTAATATCAAACTACATGAAAAACGTGAAAAAAGTCACTATTATACCAAATTTGTGGATTTTAACTTCGAATCATAGAGCGAGGTTTCGTATTATTTAGATCAAAGAAAAGACATATGACAATGTTGTTTCCGATACAAATTATAAAAATCAATGTGTTTTCATTATAATTAACTAAAATGTTCCTGATTTTCCGTTTATATAACCGATAGAAGATGTACACGAAAAACCGCTCTATTCCGGCTGAAACGTCGATATATGCAATAAAAAGCGAACTTCTCCCCTTTTCAATATCTTACTCTGTATTTTACGAGAAACAAATAGTTGATTGAAAATGAAGTATATAAGGTTATTTTCTAATCAATTATGTGTTTGCATCATTTTTATCGTATATTTAATGAATTAATACCAATTAACTGATAATTCACAAAAACGTGGAAAAAAGGCAAAAAATTGCCTAATTCGATGATATTTTGTTTAAATCACATAAAGAAAAAGGGGATGATAAACTTCAAAATATTGCTAAATTCAATGATTTTTAGTACAAAACAAAATGTAAGAAACCTGCTTAAAAACGCAAAATTTGCGAAATTCTGAGATATGACGGCCAAATCACATATCGTGAGAAAACATGAAGTAGTATCGAAATATTGGGTAAAAACGAATATATTTACGTAAAATCACACTACATGAAAAACGTGAAAAAGTCAATATTTTACCATATTTGAGGATTTTAACTTCAAATCATAGAGCGAGGTTTCGTATTAAGAAGATCGAACAAAAGACATATGACAATGTTTTTGCAATACAAATGATAAAAATCAATGCGTTTTCATTAGAAC
This sequence comes from Procambarus clarkii, assembly GCF_040958095.1. Classification (NCBI taxonomy): domain Eukaryota; kingdom Metazoa; phylum Arthropoda; class Malacostraca; order Decapoda; family Cambaridae; genus Procambarus; species Procambarus clarkii. Next base: position 31,657,977 of record NC_091198.1, read on the forward strand.
TAACTAAATTGTTCCTGATTTTCCGTTTATATTACTGATGGAAGATGTACACGTAAAACCGCTCCAATTCGGCTGAAACGTCGATATATGCAATAAAAACAGAACTTCTCCCCTTTTCAATATCTTACTCTGAATTTAACAATAAACAAATAGTTGATTGAAAATGAAGTATTTAAGGTTAATTTCTAATCAATTATGTGTTTGCATCATTTTTATCGTATATTTAATGAATTAATACCAATTAACTGATAATTCACAAGAACGTGGAAACACGGCAAAAAATTGCCAAATGCGATGATATTTTGTTTAAATCACATAAAGGAAAAGGGGATGATAAACGTCAAAATATTGCTAAATTTAATGATTTTTAGTACAAAACAAAATGTAAGAATCTTGCTTAAAAACGCAAAATTTGCGAAATTCTGAGATATGACGGCCAAATCACATATCGTGAGAAAACATGAAGTAGTATCGAAATATTGGGTAAAAACGAATATATTTACGTAAAATAACACTACATTAAAAACGTGAAAAAGTCAATATTTTACCATATTTGAGGATTTTAACTTCAAATCATAGAGCGAGGTTTCGTATTAAGAAGATCCAAGAAAAGACATATGACAATGTTGTTTCCGATACAAATGATAAAAATCAATGTGTTTTCATTAGAATTAACTAAAATGTTCCTGATTTTCCGTTTATATTACTGATGGAAGATGTACACGTAAAACCGCTCTAATTCGGCTGAAACGTCGATATATGCAATAAAAACAGAACTTCACCCCTTTTCAATATCTTACTCTGAATTTAACGATAAACAAATAGTTGATTGAAAATGAAGTATTTAATGTTAATTTCTAATCAATTATGTGTTTGCATCATTTTTATCGTTTATTTAATGAATTAATAACAATATACTGAAAATTCACAAAAACGTGGAAAAACGGCAAAATATTGCCTAATTCGATGATATTTTGTATAAATCACATAGAGGATGATAAACGTCAAAATATTCCGAAATTCGATGATTTTTAGTACGAAAGAAAATGCAAGAAAACTTGCTTAAAATGCAATATTATGCGAATTTCTGAGATTTGAAGGCCAAATCACATATCGTGATACTACATGAAATAGTATCGAAATTTTGGTAAAAATGAATATATATACGTAATATCAAACTACATGAAAAACGTGAAAAAAGTCACTATTATACCAAATTTGTGGATTTTAACTTCGAATCATAGAGCGAGGTTTCGTATTATTTAGATCCAAGAAAAGACATATGACAATGTTGTTTCCGATACAAATGATAAAAATCAATGTGTTTTCATTATAATTAACTAAAATGTTCCTGATTTTCCGTTTATATAACCGATAGAAGATGTACACGAAAAACCGCTCTATTCCGGCTGAAACGTCGATATATGCAATAAAAAGCGAACTTCTCCCCTTTTCAATATCTTACTCTGTATTTTACGAGAAGCAAATAGTTGATTTAAAATGAAGTATTTAAGGTTATTATCTAATCAATTATGTGTTTGCATCATTTTTATCGTATATTTAATGAATTAATACCAATTAACTGATAATTCACAAAAACGTGGAAAAAAGGCAAAAAATTGCCTAATTCGATGATATTTTGTTTAAATCACATAAAGGAAAAGGGGGATGATAAACGTCAAAATATTGCTAAATTCAATGATTTTTAGTACAAAACAAAATGTAAGAAACCTGCTTAAAAACGCAAAATTTGCGAAATTCTGAGATATGACGGCCAAATCACATATCGTGAGAAAACATGAAGTAGTATCGAAATATTGGGTAAAAACGAATATATTTACGCAAAATCACACTACATGAAAAACGTGAAAAAGTCAATATTTTACCATTTTTGAGGATTTTAACTTCAAATCATAGAGCGAGGTTTCGTATTAAGAAGATCGAACAAAAGACATATGACAATGTTTTTCCAATACAAATGATAAAAATCAATGCGTTTTCATTAGAACTAACTAAATTGTTCCTGATTTTCCGTTTATATTACTGATGGAAGATATACACGTAAAACCCCTCTAATTCGGCTGAAACGTCGATGTATGCAATAAAAACAGAACTTCTCCCCTTTTCAATATCTTACTCTGAATTTAACGATAAACAAATAGTTGATTGAAAATGAAGTATTTAATGTTAATTTCTAATCAATTATGTGTTTGCATCATTTTTATCGTATATTTAATGAATTAATAACAATAAACTGAGAATTCACAAAAACGTGGAAAAACGGCAAAATATTGACTAATTCGATGATATTTTATTTAAATCACATAAAGGAAAAGGGGATGATAAACGTCAAAATAATGCTAAATTCGACGATTTTTAGTACGAAACAAAATGCAAGAAAACTTGCTTAAAATGCAATATTATACGAAATTCTGAGATTTGTAGGCCAAATCACTTATCGTGATACTACATGAAATAGTATCGAAATTTTGGTAAAAATGAATATATATACGTAATATCAAACTACATGAAAAACGTGAAAAAAGTCACTATTATACCAAACTTGAGGATTTTAACTTCGAATCATAGAGCGAGGTTTCGTATTATTTAGATCCAAGAAAAGACATATGACAATATTTTTTCCGATGCAAATGATAAAAATTAATGCGTTTTCATTAGAATTAACTAAAATGTTCCTGATTTTCCGTTTATATTACCGATAGAAGATGTACACGTAAAACCGCTCTATTCCGGCTGAAACGTCGATATATGCAATAAAAAGCGAACTTCTCCCCTTTTCAATATCTCACTCAGTATTTTAACGAGAAACAAATAGATGATTGAAAATGAAGTATATAAGGTTATTATCTAATCAATTATGTGTTTGCATCATTTTTATCGTATATTTAATGAATTAATACCAATAAACTGATAATTCACAAAAACGTGGAAAAAAAGGCTAAAAATTGCCTAATTCGACGATATTTTGTTTAAATCACATAAAGGAAAAGGGGATAATAAACGTCAAAATATTGCTAAATTTAATGATTTTTAGTACAAAACAAAATGTAAGAATCTTGCTTAAAAACGCAAAATTTGCGAAATTCTGAGATATGACGACCAAATCACATATCGTGAGAAAACATGAAGTAGTATCGAAATATTGGGTAAAAACGAATATAATTACGTAAAATAACACTACATGAAAAACGTGAAAAAAGTCATTATTTTACCAAATTTGAGGATTTTAACTTCGAATCATAGAGCGAGGTTTCGTATTATTTAGATCCAAGAAAAGACATATGACAATGTTGTTTCCGATACAAATGATAAAAATCAATGTGTTTTCATTAGAATTAACTAAAATGTTCCTGATTTTCCGTTTATATTACTGATGGAAGATGTACACGTAAAACCGCTCTAATTCGGCTGAAACGTCGATATATGCAATAAAAACAGAACTTCTCCCTTTTTCAATATCTTACTCTGAATTTAACGATAAACAAATAGTTGATTGAAAATGAAGTATTTAATGTTAATTTCTAATCAATTATGTGTTTTCATCATTTTTATCGTATATTTAATGAATTAATAACAATATACTGAAAATTCACAAAAACGTGGAAAAAACGGCAAAATATTGCCTAATTCGATGATATTTTGTATAAATCACATAAAGGATGATAAACGTCAAAATATTCCTAAATTCGATGATTTTTAGTACGAAAGAAAATGCAAGAAAACTTGCTTAAAATGCAATATTATGCGAATTTCTGAGATTTGAAGGCCAAATCACATATCGTGATACTTCATGAAATAGTATCGAAATTTTGGTAAAAATGAATATATATACGTAATATCAAACTACATGAAAAACGTGAAAAAAGTCACTATTATACCAAATTTGTGGATTTTAACTTCGAATCATAGAGCGAGGTTTCGTATTATTTAGATCAAAGAAAAGACATATGACAATGTTGTTTCCGATACAAATTATAAAAATCAATGTGTTTTCATTATAATTAACTAAAATGTTCCTGATTTTCCGTTTATATAACCGATAGAAGATGTACACGAAAAACCGCTCTATTCCGGCTGAAACGTCGATATATGCAATAAAAAGCGAACTTCTCCCCTTTTCAATATCTCACTCAGTATTTTAACGAGAAACAAATAGATGATTGAAAATGAAGTATATAAGGTTATTATCTAATCAATTATGTGTTTGCATCATTTTTATCGTATATTTAATGAATTAATACCAATAAACTGATAATTCACAAAAACGTGGAAAAATGGCTAAAAATTGCCTAATTCGATGATATTTTGTTTAAATCACATAAAGGAAAAGGGGATGATAAACGTCAAAATATTGCTAAATTTAATGATTTTTAGTACAAAACAAAATGTAAGAATCTTGCTTAAAAACGCAAAATTTGCGAAATTCTGAGATATGACGGCCAAATCACATATCGTGAGAAAACATGAAGTAGTATCGAAATATTGGGTAAAAACGAATATATTTACGTAAAATAACACTATCACGATCACATATCGTGATACTACATGAAATAGTATCGAAATTTTGGTAAAAATGAATATATATACGTAATATCAAACTACATGAAAAAAGGGAAAAATTCACTATTATACCAAATTTGTGGATTTTAACTTCGAATCATAGAGCGAGGTTTCGTATTATTTAGATCCAAGAAAAGACATATGACAATGTTGTTTCCGATACAAATGATAAAAATCAATGTGTTTTCATTATAATTAACTAAAATGTTCCTGATTTTCCGTTTATATAACCGATAGAAGATGTACACGAAAAACCGCTCTATTCCGGCTGAAACGTCGATATATGCAATAAAAAGCGAACTTCTCCCCTTTTCAATATCTCACTCAGTATTTTAACGAGAAACAAATAGATGATTGAAAATGAAGTATATAAGGTTATTATCTAATCAATTATGTGTTTGCATCATTTTTATCGTATATTTAATGAATTAATACCAATAAACTGATAATTCACAAAAACGTGGAAAAATGGCTAAAAATTGCCTAATTCGATGATATTTTGTTTAAATCACATAAAGGAAAAGGGGATGATAAACGTCAAAATATTGCTAAATTTAATGATTTTTAGTACAAAACAAAATGTAAGAATCTTGCTTAAAAACGCAAAATTTGCGAAATTCTGAGATATGACGGCCAAATCACATATCGTGAGAAAACATGAAGTAGTATCGAAATATTGGGTAAAAACGAATATATTTACGTAAAATAACACTACATGAAAAACGTGAAAATTCATTATTTTACCAAATTTGAGGATTTTAACTTCGAATCATAGAGCGAGGTTTCGTATTATTTAGATCCAAGAAAAGACATATGACAATGTTGTTTCCGATACAAATGATAAAAATCAATGTGTTTTCATTAGAATTAACTAAAATGTTCCTGATTTTCCGTTTATATTACTGATGGAAGATGTACACGTAAAACCGCTCTAATTCGGCTGAAACGTCGATATATGCAATAAAAACAGAACTTCTCCCCTTTTCAATATCTTACTCTGAATTTAACGATAAACAAATAGTTGATTGAAAATGAAGTATTTAATGTTAATTTCTAATCAATTATGTGTTTGCATCATTTTTATCGTATATTTAATGAATTAATAACAATAAACTGAAAATTCACAAAAACGTGGAAAAACAGCAAAATATTGCCTAATTCGAAGATATTTTGTTTAAATCACATAAAGGATAATAAACGTCAAAATATTGCTAAATTCGATGATTTTTAGTACGAAACAAAATGCAAGAAAACTTGCTTAAAATGCAATATTATACGAAATTCTGAGATTTGTAGGCCAAATCACTTATCGTGATACTACATGAAATAGTATCGAAATTTTGGTAAAAATGAATATATATACGTAATATCAAACTACATGAAAAACGTGAAAAAAGTCACTATTATACCAAATTTGAGGATTTTAACTTCAAATCATAGAGCGAGGTTTCGTATTAAGAAGATCGAACAATAGACATATGACAATGTTTTTCCAATACAAATGATAAAAATCAATGCGTTTTCATTAGAACTAACTAAATTGTTCCTGATTTTCCGTTTATATTACTGATGGAAGATGTACACGTAAAACCGCTCTAATTCCGCTGAAACGTCGATATATGCAATAAAAACAGAACTTCTCCCCTTTTCAATATCTTACTCTGAATTTAACGATAAACAAATAGTTGATTCAAAATGAAGTATTTAATGTTAATTTCTAATCAATTATGTGTTTACATCATTTTTATCGTATATTTAATGAATAAATAATAAACTGAATAATAATAAATAATAATAAACAAACTGAAAAATAATAATAAATAATAATAATAACTGAATAATAATAAACAATAAACTGAAAATTCACAAAAACGTGGAAAAACGGCAAAATATTGCCTAATTCGAAGATATTTTGTTTAAATCACATAAAGGATGATAAACGTCAAAATATTGCTAAATTAGATGATTTTTAGTACGAAACAAAATGCAAGAAATATGCTTAAAATGCAATATTATGCGAAATTCTGAGATTTGAAGGCCAAATCACATATCGTGATACTACATGATAAGTATCGAAATTTTGGTAAAAATGAATATAATAATATCAAACTACATGAAAAACGTGAAAAAAGTCATTATTACACCAAATTTGAGGATTTTAACTTCGAATCATAGAGCGAGGTTTCGTATTATTTAGATCCAAGAAAAGACATGACAATGTTGTTTCCGATACAAATTATAAAAATCAATGTGTTTTCATTAGAATTAACTAAAATGTTCCTGATTTTCCGTTTATATTACCGATAGAAGATGTACACGTAAAACCGCTCTATTCCGGCTGAAACGTCGATATATGCAATAAAAACCGAACTTCTCCCCTTTTCAATATCTCACTCAGCATTTTAACGAGAAACAAATAGATGATTGAAAATGAAGTATATAAGGTTATTATCTAGTCAATTATGTGTTTGCATCATTTTTATCGTATTTTTAATGAATTAATACCAATAAACTGATAATTCACAAAAACGTGGAAAAACGGCAAAAAATTGCCTAATTCGATGATATTTTGATTAAATCACATAAAGGAAAAGGGGATGATAAACGTCAAAATATTGCTAAATTTAATGATTTTTAGTACAAAACAAAATGTAAGAATCTTGCTTAAAAACGCAAAATTTGCGAAATTCTGAGATATGACGGCCAAATCACATATCGTGAGAAAACATGAAGTAGTATCGAAATATTGGGTAAAAACGAATATATTTACGTAAAATAACACTACATGAAAAACGTGAAAAAAGTCAATATTTTACCATATTTGAGGATTTTAATTTCAAATCATAAAGCGAGGTTTCGTATTAAGAAGATCCAAGAAAAGACAAATGACAATGTTGTTTCCGATACAAATGATAAAAAGCAATATGTTTTCATTAGAATTAACTAAAATGTTCCTGATTTTCCGTTTATATTACTGATGGAAGATGTACACGTAAAACCGCTCTATTCCGGCTGAAACGTCGATATATACAATAAAAAGCGAACTTCTCCCCTTTTCAATATCTCACTCAGTATTTTAACGAGAAACAAATAGATGATTGAAAATGAAGTATATAAGGTTATTATCTAGTCAATTATGTGTTTGCATCATTTTTATCGTATATTTAATGAATTAATACCAATAAACTGATAATTCACAAAAACGTGGAAAAACGGCAAAAAAATTGCCTAATTCGATGATATTTTGATTAAATCACATAAAGGAAAAGGGGATGATAAACGTCAAAATATTGCTAAATTTAATGATTTTTAGTACAAAACAAAATGTAAGAATCTTGCTTAAAAACGCAAAATTTGCGAAATTCTGAGATATGACGGCCAAATCACATATCGTGAGAAAACATGAAGTAGTATCGAAATATTGGGTAAAAACGAATATATTTACGAAAAATAACACTACATGAAAAACGTGAAAAAAGTCAATATTTTACCATATTTGAGGATTTTAATTTCAAATCATAAAGCGAGGTTTCGTATTAAGAAGATCCAAGAAAAGACATATGACAATGTTGTTTCCGATACAAATGATAAAAATCAATGTGTTTTCATTAGAATTAACTAAAATGTTCCAGATTTTAAGTTTATATTACTGATGGAAGATGTACACGTAAAACCGTTCTAATTCGGCTGAAACGTCGATATATGCAATAAAAACAGAACTTCTCCCCTTTTCAAAATCTTACTCTGAATTTAACGATAAACAAATAGATGACTGAAAATGAAGTATTTAATGTTAATTTCTAATCAATTATGTGTTTGCATCATTTTTATCGTATATTTAATGAATTAATAACAATAAACTGAAAATTCACAAAAACATGGAAAAACGGCAAAATATTGCCTAATTCGATGATATTTTGTTTAAATCACATAAAGGATGATAAACGTCAAAATATTCCTAAATTCGATGATTTTTAGTACGAAACAAAATGCAAGAAAACTTGCTTAAAATGCAATATTATGCGAATTTCTGAGATTTGAAGGCCAAATCACATATCGTGATACTACATGAAATAGTATCGAAATTTTGGTAAAAATGAATATATATACGTAATATCAAACTACATGAAAAACGTGAAAAAAGTCACTATTATACCAAATTTGTGGATTTTAACTTCGAATCATAGAGCGAGGTTTCGTATTATTTAGATCCAAGAAAAGACAAATGACAATGTTGTTTCCGATACAAATGATAAAAATCAATGTGTTTTCATTAGAATTAACTAAAATGTTCCTGATTTTCCGTTTATATAACCGATAGAAGATGTACACGAAAAACCGCTCTATTCCGGCTGAAACGTCGATATATGCAATAAAAAGCGAACTTCTCCCCTTTTCAATATCTTACTCTGTATTTTACGAGAAACAGATAGTTGATTGAAAATGAAGTATTTAAGGTTATTATCTAATCAATTATGTGTTTGCATAATTTTTATCGTATATTTAATGAATTAATACCAATAAACTGATAATTCAAAAAACGTGTAAAAAAGGCAAAAAATTGCCTAATTCGATGATATTTTGTTTAAATCACATAAAGGAAAAGGGGATGATAAACGTCAAAATATTGCTAAATTTAATGATTTTTAGTACAAAACAAAATGTAAGAATCTTGCTTAAAAACGCAAATTTGCGAAATTCTGAGATATGACGGCCAAATCACATATCGTGAGAAAACATGAAGTAGTATCGAAATATTGGGGTAAAAACGAATATATTTACGTAAAATAACACTACATGAAAAACGTGAAAAAAGTCAATATTTTACCATATTTGAGGATTTTAATTTCAAATCATAAAGCGAGGTTTCGTATTTAGAAGATCCAAGAAAAGACATATGACAATGTTGTTTCCGATACAAATGATAAAAATCAATATGTTTTCGTTAGAATTAACTAAAATGTTCCTGATTTTCCGTTTATATTACTGATGGAAGATGTACACGTAAAACCGCTCTAATTCGGCTGAAACGTCGATATATGCAACAAAAACAGAAATTCTCCCCTTTTCAATATCTTACTTTGAATTTAACGATAAACAAATAGTTGATTGAAAATGAAGTATTTAAGGTTAATTTATAATCAATTATGTGTTTGCATCATTTTTATCGTATATTTAATGAATTAATAACAATAAACTGAAAATTCACAAAAACGTGGAAAAACGGCAAAATATTGCCTAATTCGAAGATATTTTGTTTAAATCACATAAAGGATAATAAACGTCAAAATATTGCTAAATTCGATGATTTTTAGTACGAAACAAAATGCAAGAAAACTTGCTTAAAATGCAATATTATACGAAATTCTGAGATTTGTAGGCCAAATCACTTATCGTGATACTACATGAAATAGTATCGAAATTTTGGTAAAAATGAATATTTATACGTAATATCAAACTACATGAAAAACGTGAAAAAAGTCACTATTATACCAAATTTGAGGATTTTAACTTCGAATCATAGAGCGAGGTTCGTATTATTTAGATCCAAGAAAAGACATATGACAATATTGTTTCCGATGCAAATGATAAAAATTAATGTGTTTTCATTAGAATTAACTAAAATGTTCCTGATTTTCCGTTTATATTACCGATAGAAGATGTACACGTAAAACCGCTCTATTCCGGCTGAAACGTCGATATATGCAATAAAAAGCGAACTTCTCCCCTTTTCAATATCTCACTCAGTATTTTAACGAGAAACAAATAGATGATTGAAAATGAAGTATATAAGGTTATTATCTAATCAATTATGTGTTTGCATCATTTTTATCGTATATTTAATGAATTAATACCAATAAACTGATAATTCACAAAACGTGGAAAAAAGGCTAAAAATTGCCTAATTCGATGATATTTTGTTTAAATCACATAAAGGAAAAGGGGATGATAAACGTCAAAATATTGCTAAATTTAATGATTTTTAGTACAAAACAAAATGTAAGAAACTTGCTTAAAAACGCAAAATTTGCGAAATTCTGAGATATGACAGCCAAATCACATATTGTGAGAAAACATGAAGTAGTATCGAAATATTGGGTAAAAACGAATATATTTACGTAAAATCGCACTACATGAAAAACGCGAAAAAAGTCACTATTTTACCAAATTTGAGGATTTTAACTTCAAATCATAGAGCGACGTTTCCTATTAAGAAGATCCAAAAAAAGACAAATGACAATGTTTTTCTAATACAAATGATAAAAATCAATGCGTTTTCATTAGAACTAACTAAATTGTTCCTGATTTTCCGTTCATATTACTGATGGAAGATGTACACGTAAAACCGCTCTAATTCGGCTGAAACGTCGATATATGCAATAAAAACAGAACTTCTCCCCTTTTCAATATCTTACTCTGAATTTAACGATAAACAAATAGTTGATTGAAAATGAAGTATTTAAGGTTAATTTCTAATCAATTATGTGTTTGCATAATTTTTATCGTATATTTAATGAATTAATACGAATTAACTGATAATTAATAAAAACGTGGAAAAACGGCAAAAAATTGCCTAATTCAATGATATTTTGTTTAAATCATATAAAGGAAAAGGGGATGATAAACGTCAAAATATTGCTAAATTCGATGATTTTTAGTACGAAACAAAATGCAAGAAAACTTGCTTAAAATGCAATATTATACGAAATTCTGAGATTTGAAGGCCAAATCACTTATCGTGATAATACATGAAATAGTATCGAAATTTTGGTAAAAATGAATATATATACGTAATATCAAACTACATGAAAAAACGTGAAAAAGGTCACTATTATACCAAATTTGAGGATTTTAACTTCGAGTCATAGAGCGAGGTTTCGTATTATTTAGATCCAAGAAAAGACATATGACAATATTGTTTCCGATGCAAATGATAAAAACCAATGTGTTTTCATTAGAATTAACTTAAATGTTCCTGATTTTCCGTTTATATTACCGATAGAAGATGTACACGTAAAACCGCTCTATTCCGGCTGAAACGTCGATATATGCAATAAAAACCGAACTTCTCCCCTTTTCAATATCTCACTCAGTATTTTAACGAGAAACAAATAGATGATTGAAAATGAAGTATATAAGAATAATATCTAATCAATTATGTGTTTGCATAATTTTTATCGTATATTTATTGAATTAATACCAATAAACTGATAATTCACAAAAACGTGGAAAAACGGCAAAAAAATTGCTAAATTCGATAATTTTTAGTACGATACAAAATGCAAGAAAACTTTCCTAAAATGCAATATTATACGAAATTCTGAGATTTGAAGGCCAATTCACTTATCGTGATACTACATGAAATAGTATCGAAATTTTGGTAAAAATGAATATATATACGTAATATCAAACTACATGAAAAACGTGAAAAAAGTCACTATTACCCCAATTTTGAGGATTTTAACTTCGAATCATAGAGCGAGGTTTCGTATTATTTAGATCCAAGAAAAGACATATGACAATATTGTTTCCGATGCAAATGATAAAAATTAATGTGTTTTCATTAGAATTAACTAAAATGTTCCTGATTTTCCGTTTATATTACCAATGGAAGATGTACACGTAAAACCGCTCTAATCCCGCTGAAACGTCGATATATGCAATAAAAACAGAACTTCTCACTTTTCAATATCTTACTCTGTATTTTAACGAGAAACAAATAATTGATTGAAAATGAAGTATTTAAGGTTAATTTCTAATCAATTATGTGTTTGCATCATTTTTATCGTATATTTAATGAATTAATAACAATAAACTGAAAATTCACAAAAACGTGGAAAAACGGTAAAATATTGCCTAATTCGAAGATATTTTGTTTAAATCACATAAAGGATGATAAACGTCAAAATATTGCTAAATTCGATGATTTTTAGTACGAAACAAATTGCAAGAAAACTTGCTTAAAATGCAATATTATGCGAATTTCTGAGATTTGAAGGCCAAATCACATATCGTGATACTACATGAAATAGTATCGAAATTTTGGTAAAAATGAATATATATACGTAATATCAAACTTCATGAAAAACGTGAAAAAAGTCACTATTATACCAAATTTGAGGATTTTAACTTCGAATCATAGAGCGAGGTTTCGTATTATTTAGATCCAAGAAAAGACATATGACAATATTGTTTCCGATGCAAATGATAAAAATCAATGTGTTTTCATTAGAATTAACTAAAATGTTCCTGATTTTCCGTTTATATTACCGATTGAAGATGTACACGTAAAACCGCTTTATTCCGGCTGAAACATCGATATATGCAATAAAAAGCGAACTTCTCCCCTTTTCAATATCTCACTCAGTATTTTAACGAGAAACAAATAGATGATTGAAAATGAAGCATATAAGAATAATATCTAATCAATTATGTGTTTGCATCATTTTTATCGTATATTTAATGAATTAATACCAATAAACTGATAATTCACAAAAACGTGGAAAAACGGCAAAAAATTGCTAAATTCGATAATTTTTAGTACGAAACAAAATGCAAGAAAACTTTCTTAAAATGCAATATTATACGAAATTCTGAGATTTGAAGGCCAAATCACTTATAGTGATACTACATGAAATAGTATCGAAATTTTGGTAAAAATGAATATATATACGTAATATCAAACTTCATGAAAAACGTGAAAAAAGTCACTATTATACCAAATTTGAGGATTTTAACTTCGAATCATAGAGCGAGGTTTCGTATTATTTAGATCCAAGAAAAGACATATGACAATGTTGTTTCCGATACAAATGATAAAAATCAATGTGTTTTCATTAGAATTAACTAAAATGTTTCTGATTTTCCGTTTATATTACCGATTGAAGATGTACACGTAAAACCGCTCTATTCAGGCTGAAACGTCGATATATGCAATAAAAAGCGAACTTCTCCCCTTTTCAATATCTCACTCAGTATTTTAACGAGAAACAAATAGATGATTGAAAATGAAGTATATAAGAATAATATCTAATCAATTATGTGTTTGCATCATTTTTATCGTATATTTAATGAATTAATACCAATAAACTGATAATTCACAAAAACGTTTAAAAACGGCAAAAAATTGCTAAATTCGATAATTTTTAGTACGAAACAAAATGCAAGAAAACTTTCTTAAATTGCAATATTATACGAAATTCTGAGATTTGAAGGCCAAATCACATATCGTGATACTACATGAAATAGTATCGAAATTTTGGTAAAAATGAATATATATACGTAATATCAAACTACATGAAAAACGTGAAAAAAGTCATTATTACACCAAATTTGAGGATTTTAACTTCGAATCATAGAGCGAGGTTTCGTATTATTTAGATCCAAGAAAAGACATATGACAATGTTGTTTCCGATACAAATGATAAAAATCAATGTGTTTTCATTAGAATTAACTAAAATGTTCCTGATTTTCCGTTTATATTACCGATAGAAGAGCGAAAAAACACGTAAAACCGCTCTATTCCGGCTGAAACATCGATATATGCAATAAAAAGCGAACTTCTCCCCTTTTCAATATCTCACTCAGTATTTTAACGAGAAACAAATAGATGATTGAAAATGAAGCATATAAGAATAATATCTAATCAATTATGTGTTTGCATCATTTTTATCGTATATTTAATGAATTAATACCAATAAACTGATAATTCACAAAAACGTGGAAAAACGGCAAAAAATTGCTAAATTCGATAATTTTTAGTACGAAACAAAATGCAAGAAAACTTTCTTAAAATGCAATATTATACGAAATTCTGAGATTTGAAGGCCAAATCACTTATAGTGATACTACATGAAATAGTATCGAAATTTTGGTAAAAATGAATATATATACGTAATATCAAACTTCATGAAAAACGTGAAAAAAGTCACTATTATACCAAATTTGAGGATTTTAACTTCGAATCATAGAGCGAGGTTTCGTATTATTTAGATCCAAGAAAAGACATATGACAATATTGTTTCCGATGCAAATGATAAAAATCAATGTGTTTTCATTAGAATTAACTAAAATGTTTCTGATTTTCCGTTTATATTACCGATTGAAGATGTACACGTAAAACCGCTCTATTCAGGCTGAAACGTCGATATATGCAATAAAAAGCGAACTTCTCCCCTTTTAAATATCTCACTCAGTATTTTAACGAGAAACAAATAGATGATTGAAAATGAAGTATATAAGGTTATTATCTAATCAATTATGTGTTTGCATCATTTTTATCGTATATTTAATGAATTAATACCAATAAACTGATAATTCACACAAACGTGGAAAAACGGCAAAAAATTGCCTAATTCAATGATATTTTGTTTAAATCACATAAAGGAAAAAGGATGATAAACGTCAAAATATTGCTATATTCGATGATTTTTAGTACGAAACAAAATGCAAGAAAACTTGCTTAAAATGCAATATTATGCGAAATTGTGAGATTTGTAGGCCAAATCACATATCGTGATACTACATGAAATAGTATCGAAATTTTGGTAAAAATGAATATATATACGTAATATCAAACTACATGAAAAACGTGAAAAAAGTCATTATTACACCAAATTTGAGGATTTTAACTTCGAATCATAGAGCGAGGTTTCGTATTATTTAGATCCAAGAAAAGACATATGACAATGTTGTTTCCGATACAAATGATAAAAATCAATGTGTTTTCATTAGAATTAACTAAAATGTTCCTGATTTTCCGTTTATATTACCGATAGAAGAGCGAAAAAACACGTAAAACCGCTCTATTCCGGCTGAAACATCGATATATGCAATAAAAAGCGAACTTCTCCCCTTTTCAATATCTCACTCAGTATTTTAACGAGAAACAAATAGATGATTGAAAATGAAGTATATAAGAATAATATCTAATCAATTATGTGTTTGCATCATTTTTATCGTATATTTATTGAATTAATACCAATAAACTGATAATTCACAAAAACGTGGAAAAACGGCAAAAAAATTGCTAAATTCGATAATTTTTAGTACGATACAAAATGCAAGAAAACTTTCCTAAAATGCAATATTATACGAAATTCTGAGATTTGAAGGCCAATTCACTTATCGTGATACTACATGAAATAGTATCGAAATTTTGGTAAAAATGAATATATATACGTAATATCAAACTACATGAAAAACGTGAAAAAAGTCACTATTATACCAAATTTGAGGATTTTAACTGCAAATCATTGAGCGAGATTTCGTATTAAGAAGATCCAAGAAAAGACATATGACAATGTTGTTTCCAATATAAATGATAAAAATCAATGCGTTTTCATTAGAATTAACTAAAATGTTCCTGATTTTCCGTTTATATTACCGATGGAAGATGTACACGTAAAACCGCTCTAATCCGGCTGAAACGTCGATATATGCAATAAAAACAGAACTTCTCCCCTTTTCAATATCTTACTCTGTATTTTAACGAGAAACAAATAATTGATTGAAAATGAAGTATTTAAGGTTAATTTCTAATCAATTATGTGTTTGCATCATTTTTATCGTATATTTAATGAATTAATACCAATAAACTGAGAATTCACAAAAACGGGGAAAAACGGCAAAATATTGACTAATTCGATGATATTTTGTTTAAATCACATAAAGGAAAAGGGGATGATAAACGTCAAAATATTGCTAAATTCGATGATTTAAACACGATTTAAGTACAAAACAAAATGCAAGAAAACTTGCATAAAATGCAATATTATACAAAATTCTGAGATTTGAAGGCCAAATCACTTATCGTGATACTACATGAAATAGTTTCGAAATTTTGGTAAAAATGAATATATATACGTAATATCAAACTACATGAAAAACGTGAAAAAAGTCACTATTATACCAAATTTGTGGATTTTAACTTCGAATCATAGAGCGAGGTTTCGTATTATTTAGATCCAAGAAAAGACATATGACAATGTTGTTTCCGATACAAATGATAAAAATCAATGTGTTTTCATTAGAATTTACTAAAATGTTCCTGATATTCCGTTTATATTACCGATGGAAGATGTACACGTAAAACCGCTCTAATCCGGCTGAAACGTCGATATATGCAATAAAAACCGAACTTCTTCCCTTTTCAATATATAACTCTGTATTTTACGAGAAAAAAATAGTTGATTGAAAATGAAGTATTTAAGGTTAATTTCTAATCAATTATGTGTTTGCATTATTTTTATCGTATATTTAATGAATTAATAACAATAAACTGAAAATTCACAAAAACGTGGAAAAACCGCAAAATATTGGCTAATTCGATGATATTTTGTTTAAATCACATAAAGGATGATAAACGTCAAAATATTGCTAAATTCGATGATTTTTAGTACGAAACAAATTGCAAGAAAACTTGCTTAAAATGCAATATTATGCGAATTTCTGAGATTTGAAGGCCAAATCACTTATCGTGATACTACATGAAATAGTATCGAAATTTTGGTAAAAATGAATATATATACGTAATATCAAACTTCATGAAAAACGTGAAAAAAGTCACTATTATACCAAATTTGAGGATTTTAACTTCGAATCATAGAGCGAGGTTTCGTATTACTTAGATCCAAGAAAAGACATGACAATATTGTTTCCGATGCAAATGATAAAAATCAATGTGTTTTCATTAGAATTAACTAAAATGTTCCTGATTTTCCGTTTATATTACCGATAGAAGATGTACACGTAAAACCGCTCTATTCAGGCTGAAACGTCGATATATGCAATAAAAAGCGAACTTCTCCCCTTTTCAATATCTCACTCAGTATTTTAACGAGAAACAAATAGATGATTGAAAATGAAGTATATAAGGTTATTATCTAATCAATTATGTGTTTGCATCATTTTTATCGTATATTTAATGAATTAATACCAATAAACTGATAATTCACAAAAACGTGGAAAAACGGCAAAAAATTGCCTAATTCGATGATATTTTGTTTAAATCACATAAAGGAAAAGGGGGATGATAAACGTCAAAATATTGCTATATTCGATGATTTTTAGTACGAAACAAAATGCAAGAAAACTTGCTTAATATGCAATATTATGCGAAATTGTGAGATTTGTAGGCCAAATCACATATCGTGATACTACATGAAATAGTATCGAAATATTGGTAAAAATGAATATATATACGTAATATCAAACTACATGAAAAACGTGAAAAAAGTCACTATTATACCAAATTTGAGGATTTTAACTGCAAATCATAGAGCGAGGTTTCGTATTATTTAGATCCAAGAAAAGACAATATTGCTTCCGATGCAAATGATAAAAATTAATGTGTTTTCATTAGAATTAACTAAAATGTTCCTGATTTTCCGTTTATGTTACCGATAGAAGATGTACACGTAAAACCGCTCTAATTCGGCTGAAACGTCGATATATGCAATAAAAACAGAACTTCTCCCCTTTTCAATATCTCACTCAGTATTTTAACGAGAAACAAATAGATGATTGAAAATGAAGTATATAAGAATAATATCTAATCAATTATGTGTTGGCATCATTTTTATCGTATATTTAATGAATTAATACCAATAAACTGATAATTCACAAAAACGTGGAAAAACGGCAAAAAATTGCTAAATTCGATCATTTTTAGTACGAAACAAAATGCAAGAAAACTTTCTTAAAATGCAATATTATACGAAATTCTGAGATTTGAAGGCCAAATCACTTATCGTGATACTACATGAAATAGTATCGAAATTTTGGTAAAAATGAATATATATACGTAATATCAAACTTCATGAAAAACGTGAAAAAAGTCACTATTATACCAAATTTGAGGATTTTATCTTCGAATCATAGAGCGAGGTTTCGTATTATTTAGATCCAAGAAAAGACATATGACAATATTGTTTCCGATGCAAATGATAAAAATTAATGTGTTTTCATTAGAATTAACTAAAATGTTCCTGATTTTCCGTTTATATTACCGATAGAAGATGTACACGTAAAACCGCTCTATTCCGGCTGAAACGTCGATATATGCAATAAAAAGCGAACTTCTCCCCTTTTCAATATCTCACTCAGTATTTTAACGAGAAACAAATAGATGATTGAAAATGAAGTATATAAGGTTATTATCTAATCAATTATGTGTTTGCATCATTTTTATCGTATATTTAATGAATTAATACCAGTAACTGATAATTCACAAAAACGTGGAAAAACGGCAAAAAATTGCCTAATTCGATGATATTTTGTTTAAATCACATAAAGGAAAAGGGGATGATAAACGTCAAAATATTGCAATATTCGATGATTTTTAGTACGAAGCAAAATGCAAGAAAACTTGCTTAAAATGCAATATTATGCGAAATTGTGAGATTTGTAGGCCAAATCACATATCGTGATACTACATGAAATAGTATCGAAATATTGGTAAAAATGAATATATATACGTAATATCAAACAACATGAAAAACGTGAAAAAAGTCACTATTATACCAAATTTGAGGATTTTAACTTCAAATCATAGAGCGAGGTTTCGTATTAAGAAGATCCAAGAAAAGACATATGACAATGTTGTTTCCAATATAAATGATAAAAATCAATGCGTTTTCATTAGAATTAACTAAAATGTTCCTGATTTTCCGTTTATATTACTGATGGAAGATGTACACGTAAAACCGCTCTAATCCGGCTGAAATGTCGATATATGCAAAAAAAACAGAACTTCTCCCCTTTTTAATATCTTACTCTGTATTTTAACGAGAAACAAATAATTAATTGAAAATGAAGTATTTAGGTTAATTTCTAATCAATTATGTGTTTGCATCATTTTTATCGTATATTTAATGAATTAATACCAATAAACTGAGAATTCACAAAAACGTGGAAAAACGGCAAAATATTGACTAATTCGATGATATTTTGTTTAAATCACATAAAGGAAAAGGGGATGATAAACGTCAAAATATTGCTAAATTCGATGATTTAAACACGATTTAAGTACGAAACAAAATGCAAGAAAACTTGCGTAAAATGCAATATTATACGAAATTCTGAGATTTGAAGGCCAAATCACTTATCGTGATACTACTTGAAATAGTATCGAAATTTTGGTAAAAATGAATATATATACGTAATATCAAACTACATGAAAAACGTGAAAAAAGTCACTATTATACCAAATTTGAGGATTTTAACTTCGAATCATAGAGCGAGGTTTCGTATTATTTAGATCCAAGAAAAGACATATGACAATATTGTTTCCGATGCAAATGATAAAAATTAATATGTTTTCATTAGAATTAACTAAAATGTTCCTGATTTTCCGTTTATATTACCGATAGAAGATGTACACGTAAAACCGCTCTAATTCGGCTGAAACGTCGATATATGCAATAAAAACAGAACTTCTCCCCTTTTCAATATCTTACTCTGAATTTAACGATAAACAAATAGTTGATTGAAAATGAAGTATTTAATGTTAATTTCTAATCAATTATGTGTTTGCATCATTTTTATCGTATATTTAATGAATTAATACCAATAAACTGAGAATTCACAAAAACGGGGAAAAACGGCAAAATATTGACTAATTCGATGATATTTTGTTTAAATCACATAAAGGAAAAGGGGATGATAAACGTCAAAATATTGCTAAATTCGATGATTTAAACACGATTTAAGTACAAAACAAAATGCAAGAAAACTTGCATAAAATGCAATATTATACAAAATTCTGAGATTTGAAGGCCAAATCACTTATCGTGATACTACATGAAATAGTATCGAAATTTTGGTAAAAATGAATATATATACGTAATATCAAACTACATGAAAAACGTGAAAAAAGTCACTATTATACCAAATTTGTGGATTTTAACTTCGAATCATAGAGCGAGGTTTCGTATTATTTAGATCCAAGAAAAGACATATGACAATGTTGTTTCCGATACAAATGATAAAAATCAATGTGTTTTCATTAGAATTTACTAAAATGTTCCTGATATTCCGTTTATATTACCGATGGAAGATGTACACGTAAAACCGCTCTAATCCGGCTGAAACGTCGATATATGCAATAAAAACCGATCTTCTCCCCTTTTCAATATATAACTCTGTATTTTACGAGAAAAAAATAGTTGATTGAAAATGAAGTATTTAAGGTTAATTTCTAATCAATTATGTGTTTGCATTATTTTTATCGTATATTTAATGAATTAATAACAATAAACTGAAAATTCACAAAAACGTGGAAAAACCGCAAAATATTGGCTAATTCGATGATATTTTGTTTAAATCACATAAAGGATGATAAACGTCAAAATATTGCTAAATTCAATGATTTTTAGTACGAAACGAATTGCAAGAAAACTTGCTTAAAATGCAATATTATGCGAATTTCTGAGATTTGAAGGCCAAATCACTTATCGTGATACTACATGAAATAGTATCGAAATTTTGGTAAAAATGAATATATATACGTAATATCAAACTTCATGAAAAACGTGAAAAAAATCACTATTATACCAAATTTGAGGATTTTAACTTCGAATCATAGAGCGAGGTTTCGTATTACTTAGATCCAAGAAAAGACATGACAATATTGTTTCCGATGCAAATGATAAAAATCAATGTGTTTTCATTAGAATTAACTAAAATGTTCCTGATTTTCCGTTTATATTACCGATAGAAGATGTACACGTAAAACCGCTCTATTCAGGCTGAAACGTCGATATATGCAATAAAAAGCGAACTTCTCCCCTTTTCAATATCTCACTCAGTATTTTAACGAGAAACAAATAGATGATTGAAAATGAAGTATATAAGGTTATTATCTAATCAATTATGTGTTTGCATCATTTTTATCGTATATTTATTGAATTAATACCAATAAACTGATAATTCACAAAAACGTGGAAAAACGGCAAAAAATTGCCTAATTCGATGATATTTTGTTTAAATCACATAAAGGAAAAGGGGGATGATAAACGTCAAAATATTGCTAAATTCGATGATTTTTAGTACGAAACAAAATGCAAGAAAACTTGCTTAAAATGCAATATTATGCGAAATTGTGAGATTTGTAGGCCAAATCACATATCGTGATACTACATGAAATAGTATCGAAATATTGGTTAAAATGAATATATATACGTAATATCAAACTACATGAAAAACGTGAAAAAAGTCACTATTATACCAAATTTGAGGATTTTAACTGCAAATCATAGAGCGAGGTTTCGTATTATTTAGATCCAAGAAAAGACAATATTGCTTCCGATGCAAATGATAACAATTAATGTGTTTTCATTAGAATTAACTAAAATGTTCCTGATTTTCCGTTTATGTTACCGATAGAAGATGTACACGTAAAACCGCTCTAATTCGGCTGAAACGTCGATATATGCAATAAAAACAGAACTTCTCCCCTTTTCAATATCTCACTCAGTATTTTAACGAGAAACAAATAGATGATTGAAAATGAAGTATATAAGAATAATATCTAATCAATTATGTGTTGGCATCATTTTTATCGTATATTTAATGAATTAATACCAATAAACTGATAATTCACAAAAACGTGGAAAAACGGCAAAAAATTGCTAAATTCAATCATTTTTAGTACGAAACAAAATGCAAGAAAACTTTCTTAAAATGCAATATTATACGAAATTCTGAGATTTGAAGGCCAAATCACTTATCGTGATACTACATGAAATAGTATCGAAATTTTGGTAAAAATGAATATATATACGTAATATCAAACTTCATGAAAAACGTGAAAAAAGTCACTATTATACCAAATTTGAGGATTTTAACTTCGAATCATAGAGCGAGGTTTCGTATTATTTAGATCCAAGAAAAGACATATGACAATATTGTTTCCGATGCAAATGATAAAAATTAATGTGTTTTCATTAGAAATAACTAAAATGTTCCTGATTTTCCGTTTATATTACTGATAGAAGATGTACACGTAAAACCGCTCTATTCCGGCTGAAACGTCGATATATGCAATAAAAAGCGAACTTCTCCCCTTTTCAATATCTCACTCAGTATTTTAACGAGAAACAAATAGATGATTGAAAATGAAGTATATAAGGTTATTATCTAATCATTTATGTGTTTGCATCATTTTTATCGTATATTTAATGAATTAATACCAATAAACTGATAATTCACAAAAACGTGGAAAAACGGCAAAAAATTGCCTAATTTGATGATATTTTGTTTAAATCACATAAAGGAAAAGGGGATGATAAACGTCAAAATATTGCTATATTCGATGATTTTTAGTACGAAGCAAAATGTAAGAAAACTTGCTTAAAATGCAATATTATGCGAAATTGTGAGATTTGTAGGCCAAATCACATATCGTGATACTACATGAAATAGTATCGAAATATTGGTAAAAATGAATATATATACGTAATATCAAACAACATGAAAAACGTGAAAAAAGTCACTATTATACCAAATTTGAGGATTTTAACTTCAAATCATAGAGCGAGGTTTCGTATTAAGAAGATCCAAGAAAAGACATATGACAATGTTGTTTCCGATACAAATGATAAAAATCAATGTGTTTTCATTAGAATTTACTAAAATGTTCCTGATATTCCGTTTATATTACCGATGGAAGATGTACACGTAAAACCGCTCTAATCCGGCTGAAACGTCGATATATGCAATAAAAACCGAACTTCTCCCCTTTTCAATATCTAACTCTGTATTTTACGAGAAAAAAATAGTTGATTGAAAATGAAGTATTTAAGGTTAATTTCTAATCAATTATGTGTTTGCAATATTTTTATCGTATATTTAATGAATTAATAACAATAAACTGAAAATTCACAAAAACGTGGAAAAACCGCAAAATATTGGCTAATTCGATGATATTTTGTTTAAACCATATAAAGGAAAAGGGGATGATAAACGTCAAAATATTGCAATATTCGATGATTTTTAGTACGAAACAAAATGCAAGATAACTTGCTTAAAATGCAATATTATGCGAAATTGTGAGATTTGTAGGCCAAATCACATATCGTGATACGACATGTAATAGTATCGAAATATTGGTAAAAATGAATATATATACGTAATATCAAACTACATGAAAAACGTGAAAAAAGTCACTATTATTCCAAATTTGAGGATTTTAACTGCAAATCATAGAGCGAGGTTTCGTATTAAGAAGATCCAAGAAAAGACATATGACAATGTTGTTTCCAATATAAATGATAAAAATCAATGCGTTTTCATTAGAATTAACTAAAATGTTCCTGATTTTCCGTTTATATTACTGATGGAAGATGTACACGTAAAACCGCTCTAATCCGGCTGAAACGTCGATATATGCAAAAAAAAACAGAACTTCTCCCCTTTTTAATATCTTACTCTGTATTTTAACGAGAAACAAATAATTAATTGAAAATGAAGTATTTAGGTTAATTTCTAATCAATTATGTGTTTGCATCATTTTTATCGTATATTTAATGAATTAATACCAATAAACTGAGAATTCACAAAAACGTGGAAAAACGGCAAAATATTGACTAATTCGATGATATTTTGTTTAAATCACATAAAGGAAAAGGGGATGATAAACGTCAAAATATTGCTAAATTCGATGATTTAAACACGATTTAAGTACGAAACAAAATGCAAGAAAACTTGCGTAAAATGCAATATTATACGAAATTCTGAGATTTGAAGGCCAAATCACTTATCGTGATACTACATGAAATAGTATCGAAATTTTGGTAAAAATGAATATATATACGTAATATCAAACTACATGAAAAACGTGAAAAAAGTCACTATTATACCAAATTTGAGGATTTTAACTTCGAATCATAGAGCGAGGTTTCGTATTATTTAGATCCAAGAAAAGACATATGACAATATTGTTTCCGATGCAAATGATAAAAATTAATATGTTTTCATTAGAATTAACTAAAATGTTCCTGATTTTCCGTTTATATTACCGATAGAAGATGTACACGTAAAACCGCTCTAATTCGGCTGAAACGTCGATATATGCAATAAAAACAGAACTTCTCCCCTTTTCAATATCTTACTCTGAATTTAACGATAAACAAATAGTTGATTGAAAATGAAGTATTTAATGTTAATTTCTAATCAATTATGTGTTTGCATCATTTTTATCGTATATTTAATGAATTAATAACAATAAACTGAAAATTCACAAAAACGTGGAAAAACGGTAAAATATTGCCTAATTCGAAGATATTTTGTTTAAATCACATAAAGGATGATAAACGTCAAAATATTGCTAAATTCGATGATTTTTAGTACGAAACAAATTGCAAGAAAACTTGCTTAAAATGCAAAATTATGCGAATTTCTGAGATTTGAAGGCCAAATCACATATCGTGATACTACATGAAATAGTATCGAAATTTTGGTAAAAAGGAATATATATACGTAATATCAAACTACATGAAAAACGTGAAAAAAGTCACTATTATACCAAATTTGTGGATTTTAACTTCGAATCATAGAGCGAGGTTTCGTATTATTTAGATCCAAGAAAAGACATATGCCAATGTTGTTTCCGATACAAACGATAAAAATCAATGTGTTTTCATTAGAATTTACTAAAATGTTCCTGATATTCCGTTTATATTACCGATGGAAGATGTACACGTAAAACCGCTCTAATCCGGCTGAAACGTCGATATATGCAATAAAAACCGAACTTCTCCCCTTTTCAATATCTAACTCTGTATCTTACGAGAAAAAAATAGTTGATTGAAAATGAAGTATTTAAGGTTAATTTCTAATCAATTATGTGTTTGCATTATTTTTATCGTATATTTAATGAATTAATAACAATAAACTGAAAATTCACAAAAACGTGGAAAAACCGCAAAATATTGGCTAATTCGATGATATTTTGTTTATACCATATAAAGGAAAAGGGGATGATAAACGTCAAAATATTGCAATATTCGATGATTTTTAGTACGAAACAAAATGCAAGATAACTTGCTTAAAATGCAATATTATGCGAAATTGTGAGATTTGTAGGCCAAATCACATATCGTGATACGACATGTAATAGTATCGAAATATTGGTAAAAATGAATATATATACGTAATATCAAACTACATGAAAAACGTGAAAAAAGTCACTATTATTCCAAATTTGAGGATTTTAACTGCAAATCATAGAGCGAGGTTTCGTATTAAGAAGATCCAAGAAAAGACATATGACAATGTTGTTTCCAATATAAATGATAAAAATCAATGCGTTTTCATTAGAATTAACTAAAATGTTCCTGATTTTCCGTTTATATTACTGATGGAAGATGTACACGTAAAACCGCTCTAATCCGGCTGAAACGTCGATATATGCAAAAAAAAAACAGAACTTCTCCCCTTTTTTAATATCTTACTCTGTATTTTAACGAGAAACAAATAATTAATTGAAAATGAAGTATTTAGGTTAATTTCTAATCAATTATGTGTTTGCATCATTTTTATCGTATATTTAATGAATTAATACCAATAAACTGAGAATTCACAAAAACGTGGAAAAACGGCAAAATATTGACTAATTCGATGATATTTTGTTTAAATCACATAAAGGAAAAGGGGATGATAAACGTCAAAATATTGCTAAATTCGATGATTTAAACACGATTTAAGTACGAAACAAAATGCAAGAAAACTTGCGTAAAATGCAATATTATACGAAATTCTGAGATTTGAAGGCCAAATCACTTATCGTGATACTACATGAAATAGTATCGAAATTTTGGTAAAAATGAATATATATACGTAATATCAAACTACATGAAAAACGTGAAAAAAGTCACTATTATACCAAATTTGAGGATTTTAACTTCGAATCATAGAGCGAGGTTTCGTATTATTTAGATCCAAGAAAAGACATATGACAATATTGTTTCCGATGCAAATGATAAAAATTAATATGTTTTCATTAGAATTAACTAAAATGTTCCTGATTTTCCGTTTATATTACCGATAGAAGATGTACACGTAAAACCGCTCTAATTCGGCTGAAACGTCGATATATGCAATAAAAACAGAACTTCTCCCCTTTTCAATATCTTACTCTGAATTTAACGATAAACAAATAGTTGATTGAAAATGAAGTATTTAATGTTAATTTCTAATCAATTATGTGTTTGCATCATTTTTATCGTATATTTAATGAATTAATAACAATAAACTGAAAATTCACAAAAACGTGGAAAAACGGTAAAATATTGCCTAATTCGAAGATATTTTGTTTAAATCACATAAAGGATGATAAACGTCAAAATATTGCTAAATTCGATGATTTTTAGTACGAAACAAATTGCAAGAAAACTTGCTTAAAATGCAAAATTATGCGAATTTCTGAGATTTGAAGGCCAAATCACATATCGTGATACTATATGAAATAGTATCGAAATTTTGGTAAAAAGGAATATATATACGTAATATCAAACTACATGAAAAACGTGAAAAAAGTCACTATTATACCAAATTTGTGGATTTTAACTTCGAATCATAGAGCGAGGTTTCGTATTATTTAGATCCAAGAAAAGACATATGACAATGTT
This sequence comes from Procambarus clarkii, assembly GCF_040958095.1. Classification (NCBI taxonomy): domain Eukaryota; kingdom Metazoa; phylum Arthropoda; class Malacostraca; order Decapoda; family Cambaridae; genus Procambarus; species Procambarus clarkii. The sequence goes on from NC_091198.1 coordinate 31,685,187, forward strand.
GTTTCCGATACAAATGATAAAAATCAATGTGTTTTCATTAGAATTTACTAAAATGTTCCTGATATTCCGTTTATATTACCGATGGAAGATGTACACGTAAAACCGCTCTAATCCGGCTGAAACGTCGATATATGCAATAAAAACCGAACTTCTCCCCTTTTCAATATCTAACTCTGTATTTTACGAGAAAATAATAGTTGATTGAAAATGAAGTATTTAAGGTTAATTTCTAATCTATTATGTGTTTGCATTATTTTTATCGTATATTTAATGAATTAATAACAATAAACTGAAAATTCACAAAAACGTGGAAAAACCGCAAAATATTGGCTAATTCGATGATATTTTGTTTATACCATATAATGGAAAAGGGGATGATAAACGTCAAAATATTGCAATATTCGATGATTTTTAGTACGAAACAAAATGCAAGATAACTTGCTTAAAATGCAATATTATGCGAAATTGTGAGATTTGTAGGCCAAATCACATATCGTGATACATCATGTAATAGTATCGAAATATTGGTAAAAATGAATATATATACGTAATATCAAACTACATGAAAAACGTGAAAAAATTCACTATTATTCCAAATTTGAGGATTTTAACTGCAAATCATAGAGCGAGGTTTCGTATTAAGAAGATCCAAGAAAAGACATATGACAATGTTGTTTCCAATATAAATGATAAAAATCAATGCGTTTTCATTAGAATTAACTAAAATGTTCCTGATTTTCCGTTTATATTACTGATGGAAGATGTACACGTAAAACCGCTCTAATCCGGCTGAAACGTCGATATATGCAAAAAAAAACAGAACTTCTCCCCTTTTTAATATCTTACTCTGTATTTTAACGAGAAACAAATAATTAATTGAAAATGAAGTATTTAGGTTAATTTCTAATCAATTATGTGTTTGCATCATTTTTATCGTATATTTAATGAATTAATACCAATAAACTGAGAATTCACAAAAACGTGGAAAAACGGCAAAATATTGACTAATTCGATGATATTTTGTTTAAATCACATAAAGGAAAAGGGGATGATAAACGTCAAAATATTGCTAAATTCGATGATTTAAACACGATTTAAGTACGAAACAAAATGCAAGAAAACTTGCGTAAAATGCAATATTATACGAAATTCTGAGATTTGAAGGCCAAATCACTTATCGTGATACTACATGAAATAGTATCGAAATTTTGGTAAAAATGAATATATATACGTAATATCAAACTACATGAAAAACGTGAAAAAAGTCACTATTATACCAAATTTGAGGATTTTAACTTCGAATCATAGAGCGAGGTTTCGTATTATTTAGATCCAAGAAAAGACATATGACAATATTGTTTCCGATGCAAATGATAAAAATTAATATGTTTTCATTAGAATTAACTAAAATGTTCCTGATTTTCCGTTTATATTACCGATAGAAGATGTACACGTAAAACCGCTCTAATTCGGCTGAAACGTCGATATATGCAATAAAAACAGAACTTCTCCCCTTTTCAATATCTTACTCTGAATTTAACGATAAACAAATAGTTGATTGAAAATGAAGTATTTAATGTTAATTTCTAATCAATTATGTGTTTGCATCATTTTTATCGTATATTTAATGAATTAATAACAATAAACTGAAAATTCACAAAAACGTGGAAAAACGGTAAAATATTGCCTAATTCGAAGATATTTTGTTTAAATCACATAAAGGATGATAAACGTCAAAATATTGCTAAATTCGATGATTTTTAGTACGAAACAAATTGCAAGAAAACTTGCTTAAAATGCAAAATTATGCGAATTTCTGAGATTTGAAGGCCAAATCACATATCGTGATACTACATGAAATAGTATCGAAATTTTGGTAAAAAGGAATATATATACGTAATATCAAACTACATGAAAAACGTGAAAAAAGTCACTATTATACCAAATTTGAGGATTTTAACTTCGAGTCATAGAGCGAGGTTTCGTATTATTTAGATCCAAGAAAAGACATATGACAATATTGTTTCCGATGCAAATGATAAAAATCAATGTGTTTTCATTAGAATTTACTAAAATGTTCCTGATATTCCGTTTATATTACCGATGGAAGATGTACACGTAAAACCGCTCTATTCCGGCTGAAACGTCGATATATGCAATAAAAACCGAACTTCTCCCCTTTTCAATATCTCACTCAGTATTTTAACAAGAAACAAATAGATGATTGAAAATGAAGTATATAAGGTTATTATCTAGTCAATTATGTGTTTGCATCATTTTTATTGTATATATAATGAATTAATACCAATAAACTGATAATTCACAAAAACGTGGAAAAACGGCAAAAAATTGCCTAATTCGATGATATTTTGTTTAAATCACATAAAGGAAAAGGGGATGATAAACGTCAAAATATTGCTGAATTCAATGATTTTTAGTACAAAACAAAATGTAAGAAACTTGCTTAAAAACGCAAAATTTGCGAAATTCTGAGATATGACGTCCAAATCATATATTGTGAGAAAACATGAAGTAGTATCGAAATATTGGGTAAAAACGAATATATTTACGTAAAATCGCACTATATGAAAAACGTGAAAAAAGTCACTATTTTACCAAATTTGAGGATTTTAACTTCAAATCATAGAGCGAGGTTTCGTATTAAGAAGATCCAAGAAAAGACATATGACAATGTTTTTCTAATTCAAATGATAAAAATCAATGCGTTTTCATTAGAACTAACTAAATTGTTCCTGATTTTCCGTTCATATTACTGATGGAAGATGTACACGTAAAACCGCTCTAATTCGGCTGAAACGTCGATATATGCAATAAAAACAGAACTTCTCCCCTTTTCAATATCTTACTCTGAATTTAACGATAAACAAATAGTTGATTGAAAATGAAGTATTTAAGGTTAATTTCAAATCAATTATGTGTTTGCATCATTTTTATCGTATATTTAATGAATTAATAACAATAAACTGAAAATTCACAAAAACGTGGAAAAACGGCAAAATATTGCCTAATTCGAAGATATTTTGTTTAAATCACATAAAGGATGATAAACGTCAAAATATTGCTAAATTCGATGATTTTTTGTACGAAACAAAATGGAAGAAAACTTGCTTAAAATGCAATATTATGCGAAATTCTGAGATTTGAAGGCCAAATCACATATCATGATACTACATGAAATAGTATCGAAATTTTGGTAAAAATGAATATATATACGTAATATCAAACTACATGAAAAACGTGAAAAAGTCACTATTATACCAAATTTGTGGATTTTAACTTCGAATCATAGAGCGAGGTTTCGTATTATTTAGATCCATGAAAAGACATATGACAATGTTGTTTCCGATACAAATGATAAAAATCAATGTGTTTTCATTATAATTAACTAAAATGTTCCTGATTTTCCGTTTATATAACCGATAGAAGATGTACACGTAAAACCGCTCTATTCCGGCTGAAACGTCGATATATGCAATAAAAAGCGAACTTCTCCCCTTTTCAATATCTCACTCAGTATTTTAACGAGAAACAAATAGATGATTGAAAATGAAGTATATAAGGTTATTATCTAGTCAATTATGTGTTTGCATCATTTTTATTGTATATATAATGAATTAATACCAATAAACAGATAATTCACAAAAACGTGGAAAAACGGCAAAAAATTGCCTAATTCGATGATATTTTGTTTAAATCACATAAAGGAAAAGGGGATGATAAACGTCAAAATATTGCTAAATTCAATGATTTTTAGTACAAAACAAAATGTAAGAAACTTGCTTAAAAACGCAAAATTTGCGAAATTCTGAGATATGACAGCCAAATCACATATTGTGAGAAAACATGAAGTAGTATCGAAATATTGGGTAAAAACGAATATATTTACGTAAAATCGCACTACATGAAAAACGTGAAAATGTCACTATTTTACCAAATTTGAGGATTTTAACTTCAAATCATAGAGCGACGTTTCGTATTAAGAAGATCCAAGAAAAGACATATGACAATGTTTTTCCAATACAAATGATAAAAATCAATGCGTTTTCATTAGAACTAACTAAATTGTTCCTGATTTTCCGTTCATATTACTGATGGAAGATGTACACGTAAAACCGCTCTAATTCGGCTGAAACGTCGATATATGCAATAAAAACAGAACTTCTCCCCTTTTCAATATCTTACTCTGAATTTAACGATAAACAAATAGTTGATTGAAAATGAAGTATTTAAGGTTAATTTCAAATCAATTATGTGTTTGCATCATTTTTATCGTATATTTAATGAATTAATAACAATAAACTGAAAATTCACAAAAACGTGGAAAAACGGCAAAATATTGCCTAATTCGAATATATTTTGTTTAAATCACATAAAGGATGATAAACGTCAAAATATTGCTAAATTCGATGATTTTTTGTACGAAACAAAATGGAAGAAAACTTGCTTAAAATGCAATATTATGCGAAATTCTGAGATTTGAAGGCCAAATCACATATCATGATACTACATGAAATAGTATCGAAATTTTGGTAAAAATGAATATATATACGTAATATCAAACTACATGAAAAACGTGAAAAAGTCACTATTATACCAAATTTGTGGATTTTAACTTCGAATCATAGAGCGAGGTTTCGTATTATTTAGATCCATGAAAAGACATATGACAATGTTGTTTCCGATACAAATGATAAAAATCAATGTGTTTTCATTATAATTAACTAAAATGTTCCTGATTTTCCGTTTATATAACCGATAGAAGATGTACACGTAAAACCGCTCTATTCCGGCTGAAACGTCGATATATGCAATAAAAAGCGAACTTCTCCCCTTTTCAATATCTCACTCAGTATTTTAACGAGAAACAAATAGATGATTGAAAATGAAGTATATAAGGTTATTATCTAGTCAATTATGTGTTTGCATCATTTTTATTGTATATATAATGAATTAATACCAATAAACAGATAATTCACAAAAACGTGGAAAAACGGCAAAAAATTGCCTAATTCGATGATATTTTGTTTAAATCACATAAAGGAAAAGGGGATGATAAACGTCAAAATATTGCTAAATTCAATGATTTTTAGTACAAAACAAAATGTAAGAAACTTGCTTAAAAACGCAAAATTTGCGAAATTCTGAGATATGACAGCCAAATCACATATTGTGAGAAAACATGAAGTAGTATCGAAATATTGGGTAAAAACGAATATATTTACGTAAAATCGCACTACATGAAAAACGTGAAAATGTCACTATTTTACCAAATTTGAGGATTTTAACTTCAAATCATAGAGCGACGTTTCGTATTAAGAAGATCCAAGAAAAGACATATGACAATGTTTTTCCAATACAAATGATAAAAATCAATGCGTTTTCATTAGAACTAACTAAATTGTTCCTGATTTTCCGTTCATATTACTGATGGAAGATGTACACGTAAAACCGCTCTAATTCGGCTGAAACGTCGATATATGCAATAAAAACAGAACTTCTCCCCTTTTCAATATCTTACTCTGAATTTAACGATAAACAAATAGTTGATAGAAAATGAAGTATTTAAGGTTAATTTCTAATCAATTATCTGTTTGCATCATTTTTATCGTATATTTAATGAATTAATACGAATTAACTGATAATTAGTAAAAACGTGGAAAAACGGCAAAAAATTGCCTAATTCAATGATATTTTGTTTAAATCATATAAAGGAAAAGGGGATGATAAACGTCAAAATATTGCTAAATTCGATGATTTTTAGTACGAAACAAAATGCAAGAAAACTTGCTTAAAATGCAATATGAGCCTCTGCATCCCTCTCTTGAGCCTCTGCATCACTTTCTTGAGCCTCTGCATCACCCTCTTGAGCCTCTACATCCCTCGATTGAGCCTCTGCATCCCTCTCTCAAGGCTCTGCATCACTCTCTTGAGCCTCTCAATCACTCTCTTGATCCTCTGCATCGCTCTCTTGAGCCTCTGCATCCCTCTCCTAGGCCTCTGCAACACTCTCTTCAGCCTCTGCATCACTCTTTTAAGCCTCTGCAACACTCTCTTCAGCCTTTGCATCACTCTCTTAAACCTCTGCATCACTCTCTTGAGCCTCTGCATCCCTCTCTTGAGCCTCTGCATCACTTTCTTGAGCCTCTGCATCACTCTCTTGAGCCTCTACATCCCTCTCTTGAGCCTCTGCATCCCTCTCTTAAGCCTCTTCATCACTCTTTTGAGCCTCTCCATCACTCTCTTGAGCCTCTGCATCACTCTCTTGAGCCTCTGCGTCCCTCTCCTAAGCCTCTGCAACACTCTCTTCAGCCTCTGCATCACTCTTTTAAGCCTCTGCAACACTCTCTTGAGCCTCTGCATCACTCTCTTAAGCCTCTGCATCCATCTCTTGAGCCTCTGAATCCCCCTCTTGAGCCTCTGCATCACTCTCTTGAGCCTCTGCATCACTCTTTTAAGCCTCTGCATCACTCGCTTAAGCTTCTGCATCACTCTCTTGAGCCTCTACATCCCTCTCTTGAGCCTCTGCATCCCTCTCTTAAGCCTCTGCATCACTCTTTTGTGCCTCTCCATCACTCTCTTGAGCCTCTGCATCACTCTCTTGAGCCTCTGCTTCAGAGAGGGATGCAGAGGCTCAAAAGAAGAATGCAAAGGCTCAAGAAAGGGATGCAGGGGCTCAAGAGAGGAATCCAGAGGGTCAAGTGAGGGAGGCAGAGGCACAAGAGAGGGATGCAGGAGTTCAAGAGAGAGATGCAGAGGCTCAAGAGAGGGTTGCAGAGGCTCAAGAGAGTGATGCAGAGGATCAAGAGAGTGATGCAGAGGCTCGAGAGAGTGATTCAGAGGCTTACGAGAGTGATGCAGAGAATCATGAGAGTGATGCAGAGGATCAAGAGAGTGATGCAGAGCCTCAAGAGAGTGATGCAGAGGATCAAGAGAGTGATGCAGAGGCTCGAGAGAGTGATTCAAAGGCTTACGAGAGTGATGCAGAGAATCAAGAGAGTGATGGAGAGGCTCGATAGAGTTATGTAGAGGCCTCAAGAGAGGGATTCAGAGGCTTAAGAGAGTGATGCAGAGGCTGAAGAGAGTGTTGCAGAGGCTCAAGAGAGGGATGAAGAGGCTGAAGATAGTGATGCAGAGGCTCAAGAGAGTGGTTCAGAGGCTTACGAGAGTGATGCAGAGGCTTAAGCGAGTGATGCAAAAGCTCAAGAGAGGGATGCAGGAGTTCAAGAGAGAGATGCAGAGGCTCAAGAGAGGGTTGCAGAGGCTCAAGAGAGTGAGAGGGTTGCAAGCCTCTGCATCCCTCTCTTGTACCTCTGCTTCCCTCACTTGAGCCTCTGCATCCCTCTCTAAAGCGCCTGGATACCTCTCTTGAGCCTCTGCATCCCTCTCTTGAGCCTCTGCATCCCTCTCTCAAGCCTCTGCATCACTCTCTTGAGCCTCTGCATCCCTCTCTTGAGCCTCTGCAACACCCTCTTTAGCCTCTGCATCCCTCTTTTGAGCCTCTGCATCAAATTCTTAAACCTCTGCATCCCTTTCTTGAGCCTCTGCATCTCTCTCATGAACTCCTCCATCCCTCTCATAAGCCTTTGCATCCTTCTCTTGAGCTTTGCATCACTCGCTTTAGCCTCTGCATCCCTCTCTTGAGCCTCTGCATCACTCTCAAGAGCCTCTGCATCCCTCTCTTGTGCCTCTGCCTCCCTCACATGAGCCTCTACATCCCTCTCTTGAGCCCCTGTATCCCTCTCTTGAGCCTCTGCATCCCTCTCTTGAGCCTCTGCATCCCTCTCTTAAGCCTCTGCATCACTCTCTTAAGTCTCTGCATCACTCTCATAAGCCTCTGAATCACTCTCTTGAGCGTCTGCATCGCTCTCTTGAGCCTCTGAATCACTCTCTTGAGCCTCTGAATCCCTCTCTTAAGCCTCTGCATCACTCTCTTAAGCCTCTGAATCACTCTCTTGAGCCTCTACATCCCTCTATTGAGCCTCTGCATCCCTCAATTAAGCCTCTGCATCACTCTCTTGAGCCTCTGCAGCACTCTCTTGAGCCTCTGCATCACTCTCTTGAGGCTCTGCATCACTCTCTTGATCCTCTGCATCACTCTCATGATTCTCTGCATCACTCTCGTAAGCCTCTGAATCACTCTCTCGAGCCTCTGCATCACTCTCTTGATCCTCTGCATCACTCTCTTGAGCCTCTGCAACCCTCTCTTGAGCCTCTGCATCTCTCTCTTGAACTCCTGCATCCCTCTCATGAGCCTTTGCATCCCTCTCTTGAGCTTTTGCATCATCTCAAGAGCTTCTGCATCCCTCTCTTGTGCCTCTGCCTCCCTCACTTGAGCCTCTGGATTCCTCTCTTGAGCCCCTGCATCCCTTTCTTGAGCCTTTGCATTCTTCTTTTGAGCCTCTGCATCCCTCTCTGAAGCAGAGGCTCAAGAGAGTGATGCAGAGGCTCAAGAGAGTGATGGAGAGGCACAAAAGAGTGATGCAGAGGCTTAAGAGAGGGATGCAGAGGCTCAAGAGAGGGATGTAGAGGCTCAAGAGAGTGATGCAGAAGCTTAAGCGAGTGATGCAGAGGCTTAAAAGAGTGATGCAGAGGCTCAAGAGAGTGATGCAGAGGCTCAAGAGATGGATGCAGAGGCTTAAGAGAGTGATGCAGAGGCTCAAGAGAGTGTTGCAGAGGCTTAAAAGAGTGATGCAGAGGCTGAAGAGAGTGTTGCAGAGGCTTAGGAGAGGGACGCAGAGGCTCAAGAGAGTGATGCAGAGGCTCAAGAGAGTGATGGAGAGGCTCAAAAGAGTGATGAAGAGGCTTAAGAGAGGGATGCAGAGGCTCAAGAGAGGGATGTAGAGGCTCAAGAGAGTGATGCAGAGGCTCAAGAAAGTGATGCAGAGGCTCAAGAGAGGGATGCAGAGGCTCAAGAGAGTGATGCAGAGGTTTAAGAGAGTGATGCAAAGGCTGAAGAGAGTGTTGCAGAGGCTTAAAAGAGTGATGCAGAGGCTGAAGAGAGTGTTGGAGAGGCCTAGGAGAGGGATGCAGAGGCTCAAGAGAGCGATGCAGAGGATCAAGAGAGTGATTGAGAGGCTCAAGAGAGTGATGCAGAGCCTTGAGAGAGGGATGCAGAGGCTCAATCGAGGGATGTAGAGGCTCAAGAGGGTGATGCAGAGGCTCAAGAAAGTGATGCAGAGGCTCAAGAGAGGGATGCAGAGGCTCATGAGAGGGATGCAAAGGCTCAAGAGAGGGATGCAAAGGCTCAAGAGAGGGATGCAGGGGCTCAAGATAGGGATCCAGAGGCTCAAGTGAGGGATGCAGAGGCACAAGAGAGGGATGCAGAAGCTCTTGAGAGTGATGCAGAAGCTCAAGAGAGGGATGCAAAGGCTCATGAGAGGGATGCAGAGGCTGAAGAAAGGGATGCAGAGGCTTAAGAGAGTGATGCAAAGGCTCAAGAAAGGGATGTAGAGGCTCATTAGAGGGATGCAAGAAGTCAAGAGAGGGATGCAGAGGCTCAAGAGAGTGATGCAGAGGATGAAGAGAGTGATGCAGAGGCTCAAGAGAGTGATGCAGAGGATCAAGAGAGGGAAGCAGAGGCTTACGTGAGTGATGCAGAGGGTGAAGAGAATGATGCAGAGGCTCTAGAGAGTGATGCAGAGGCTCAAGAGAGTTATGCAGAAGCTGAAGAGAGTGTTGCAGAGGCTTAAAAGAGTGATGCAGAGGCTGAAGAGAGTGTTGCAGAGGCTTAGGAGAGGGATGCAGAGGCTCAAGAGAGTGTTGCAGAGGCTCAAGAGAGGGATGTAGAGGCTCAAGAGAGTGATGCAGAGGCTCAAGAGAGTGATTAGAGCGGTTTTCCGTATACATCCTCTATCGGTAATATAAACGGAAAATCAAGAACATTTTAGTTAATTCTAATGAAAACACATTGACTTTTATCATTTGTATCGGAAACAACATTGTCATATGTCTTTTCTTGGATCTAAACAATACGAAACCTCGCTCTATTATTCGAAGTTAAAATCCTCAAATTTGGTATAATAGTGACTTTTTTCACGTTTTTCATGAAGTGTGATTTTACGTAAATATATTCATTTTAACCAATACTTCGATACTATTTCATGCAGTATCACGATATGTGATTTGGCCCTCATATATCAGAATTTCGCATAATATTGCATTTTAAGCAAGTTTTCTTGCATTTTGTTTCGTACTTAAAATAATCGAATTTATCAATATTTTGACGTTTATCATCCCCTTTTCCTTTATGTGATTTAAACAAAATATCATCGAATTAGGCAATATTTTGCCGTTTTTCCACGTTTTTGTGAATTTTCAGTTTATTGGTATTAATTCATTAAATATACGATAAAAATGATACAAACACATAATTAATTAGAAATTAACCTTAAATACTTCATTTTCAATCAACTATTTGTTTCTCGTTAAAATACAGAGTAAGATATTGAAAAGGGGAGATGTTCTGTTTTTATTGCATATATCGACGTTTCAGCTGGATTAGAGCGGTTTTCCTTGAACATCTTCCATCGGTAATATAAACGGAAAATCAGGAACATTTTAGTTAATTCCAATGAAATAGCACTGATTTTTATCATTTGTATTGGAAACAACATTGTCATGTCTTTTCTTGGATTTTCTTAATACGAAACCTCGCTCTATGATTTGAAGTTAAAATTCTCAAATATGGTAAAATATTGACTTTTTTAACGTTTTTCATGTACTGTGATTTTACGTAAATATATTCGTTTTTACCAATATTTCGATACTACTTCATGTTTTCTCACGATATGTGATTTGGCCGTCATATCTCAAAATTTCGCAAATTTTGCGTTTTTAAGCAAGTTTCTTACATTTTGTTTTGTACTAAAAATCATTGAATTTAGCAATATTTTGACGTTTATCATCCCCTTTTCCTTTATGTTATTTAAACAAAATATCATCGAATTAGGCAATTTTCAGCCTTTTTTCCACGTTTTTGTGAATTATCAGTTTATTGGTAATAATTCATTAAATATACGATAAAAATGATGCAAGCACATAATTGATTAGATAATAACCTTATTTACTTCATTTTCAATCATCTATTTGTTTCTCGTTAAAATACTGAGTGAGATATTGAAAAGGGGAGAAGTTCGGTTTTTATTCCATATATCGACGTTTCAGCCGGAATAGAGAGGTTTTACGCGTACATCTTCCATCGGTAATATAAACGGAAAATCAGGAACATTTTAGTTAATTCTAATGAAAACACATTGGTTTTTATCATTTGTATCGGAAACAACATTGTCATATGTCTTTTCTTGGATCTAAATAATACGAAACCTCGCCCTATGATTCGAAGTTAAAATCCTCAAATTTGGTATAATGGTTACTTTTTTCACGTTTTTCATGTAGTTTGATATTACGTATATATATTAATTTTTACCATAATTTCGATACTATTTCATGTAGTATCACGATATGTGATTTGGCCTTCAAATCTCAGAATTTCGCATAATATTGCATTTTAAGCAAGTTTTCTTGCATTTTGTTTCGTACTAAAAATCGTCGAATATAGCAATATTTTGACGTTTATCATCCACATTTCCTTTATATGATTTAAACAAAATATCATCGAATTAGCCAATATTTTGCCGTTTTTCCACGTTTCTGTGAATTTTCAGTTTATTGTTATTAATTCATTAAATATACGATAAAAATGATGCAAACACATAATTGATTAGAAATTAACCTTAAATACTTCATTTTCAATCAACAATTTGTTTCTCGTAAAATACAGAGTTAGATATTTAAAAGGGGAGAAGTTCTGTTTTTATTGCATATATCGACGTTTCAGCCGGATTAGAGCGGTTTTACGTGTACATCTTCCATCGGTAATATAAACGGAATATCAGAAACATTTTAGTTAATTCTAATGAAAAAGCACTGATTTTTATCATTTGTATTGGAAACAACATTGTCATGTGTCTTTTCTTGGATCTTCTTAATACGAAACCTCGCTTTATGATTTGTAGTTAAAATCCTCAAATATGGTAAAATATTGACTTTTTCACGTTTTTCATGTAGTGTGATTTTACGTAAATATATTCGTTTTTACCCAATATTTCGATACTACTTCATGTTTTCTCACGATATGTGATTTGGCCGTCATATCTCAGAATTTCGCAAATTTTGCGTTTTTAAGCAAGTTTCTTACATTTTGTTTTGTACTAAAAATCATTGAATTTACCAATATTTTGACGTTTATCATCCCCTTTTCCTTTATGTTATTTAAACAAAATATCATCGAATTAGGCAATTTTCAGCCTTTTTTCCACGTTTTTGTGAATTATTAGTTTATTGGTAATAATTCATTAAATATACGATAAAAATGATGCAAACACATAATTGATTAGATAATAACCTTATATACTTCATTTTCAATCATCTATTTGTTTCTCGTTAAAATACTGAGTGAGATATTGAAAAGGGGAGAAGTTCGGTTTTTATTGCATATATCGACGTTTCAGCCGGAATAGAGAGGTTTTACGCGTACATCTTCTATCGGTAATATAAATGGAAAATCAGGAACATTTTAGTTAATTCTAATGAAAACACATTGGTTTTTATCATTTGTATCGGAAACAACATTGTCATATGTCTTTTCTTGGATCTAAATAATACGAAACCTCGTTCTATGATTCGAAGTTAAAATCCTCAAATTTGGTATAATGGTGACTTTTTTCACGTTTTTCATGTACTTTGATAATACGTATATATATTAATTTTTACCAAAATTTCGATACTATTTCATGTAGTATCACGATATATGATTTGGCCTTCAAATCTCAGAATTTCGCATAATATTGCATTTTAAGCAAGTTTTCTTGCATTTTGTTTCGTACTAAAAATCATCGAATTTAGCAATATTTTGACGTTTATCATCCCCTTTTCCTTTATGTGATTTAAACAAAAAATCATCGAATTAGCCAATATTTTGCCGTTTTTCCACGTTTTTGTGAATTCTCAGTTTATTGGTAATAATTCATTAAATATACGATAAAAATGATGCAAACACATAATTGATTAGAAATTAAACTTAAATACTTCATTTCCAATTAATTATTTGTTTCTCGTTAAAATACAGAGTAAGATATTGAAAAGGGGAGAAGTTCTGTTTTTATTGCATATATCGACGTTTCAGCCGGATTAGAGCGGTTTTACGTGTACATCTTCCATCGGTAATATAAACTGAAAATCAGGAACATTTTAGTTAATTCTAATGAAAACGCATTGAATTTTATCATTTATATTGGAAACAACATTGTCATAAGTCTTTTCTTGGATCTTCTTAATACGAAACCTCGCTCTATGATTTGAAGTTAAAATCCTGAAATTTGGTAAAATAGTGACTTTTTTTCACGTTTTTCATGTAGTTTGATATTACGTATATATATTCATTTTTACCAATATTTCGATACTATTTCATGTAGTATCACGATATGTGATTTGGCCTACAAATCTCAGAATTTCACATAATATTGCATTTTAAGCAAGTTTTCTTGCGTTTTGTTTCGTACTAAAAATCATCGAATATAGATATATTTTGACGTTTATCATCCCCTTTTCCTTTATATGATTAAAACAAAATATCATCGAATTAGCCAATATTTTGGCGTTTTTCCACGTTTTTGTGAATTTTCAGTTTATTGTTATTAATTCATTAAATATACGATAAAAATGATGCAAACACATAATTGATTACAAATTAACCTTAAATACTTCATTTTCAATCAACAATTTGTTTCTCGTAAAATACTGAGTTAGATATTGAAAAGGGGAGAAGTTCGGTTTTTATTGCATATATCGACGTTTCAGCCGGAATAGAGAGGTTTTACGCGTACATCTTCTATCGGTAATATAAACAGAAAATCAGGAACATTTTAGTTAATTCTAATGAAAACACATTGGTTTTTATCATTTGTATCGGAAACAACATTGTCATATGTCTTTTCTTGGATCTAAATAATACGAAACCTCGCTCTATGATTCGAAGTTAAAATCCTCAAATTTGGTATAATGGTGACTTTTTTCACGTTTTTCATGTAGTTTGATATTACGTATATATATTCATTTTACCCAAATTTCGATACTATTTCATGTAGTATCACGATATGTGATTTGGCCTACAAATCTCAGAATTTCGCATAATATTGCATTTTAAGCAAGTTTTCTTGCATTTTGTTTCGTACTAAAAATCCTCGAATATAGCAATATTTTGACGTTTATCATCCCCTTTTCCTTTATATGATTTAAATAAAATATCATCGAATTAGCCAATATTTTGCCGTTTTTCCACGTTTTTGTGAATTTTCAGTTTATTGTTATTAATTCATTAAATATACGATAAAAATTATGCAAACACATAATTGATTAGAAATTAACCTTAAATACTTCATTTTCAATCAACAATTTGTTTCTCGTAAAATACAGAATTATATATTTAAAAGGGGAGAAGTTCTGTTTTTATTGCATATATCGACGTTTCAGCCGGATTAGAGCGGTTTTACGTGTACATCTTCCATCGGTAATATAAACGGAATATCAGAAACATTTTAGTTAATTCTAATGAAAAAGCACTGATTTTTATCATTTGTATTGGAAACAACATTGTCATGTGTCTTTTCTTGGATCTTCTTAATACGAAACCTCGCTTTATGATTTGTAGTTAAAATCCTCAAATATGGTAAAATATTGACTTTTTCACGTTTTTCATGTAGTGTGATTTTCCGTAAATATATTCGTTTTTACCCAATATTTCGATACTACTTCATGTTTTCTCACGATATGTGATTTGGCCGTCATATCTCAGAATTTCGCAAATTTTGCGTTTTTAAGCAAGTTTCTTACATTTTGTTTTGTACTAAAAATCATTGAATTTAGCAATATTTTGACGTTTATCATCCCCTTTTCCTTTATGTTATTTAAACAAAATATCATCGAATTAGGCAATTTTCAGCCTTTTTTCCACGTTTTTGTGAATTATCAGTTTATTGGTAATAATTCATTAAATATACGATAAAAATGATGCAAACACATAATTGATGAGATAATAACCTTATATACTTAATTTTCAATCATCTATTTGTTTCTCGTTAAAATAATGAGTGAGTTATTGAAAAGGGGAGAAGTTCGCTTTTTATTGCATATATTGACGTTTCAGCCGGAATAGAGCGGTTTTACGTGTACATCTTCTATCGGTAATATAAACGGAAAATCAGGAACATTTTAGTTAATTCTAATGAAAACACATTGATTTTTATCATTTGTTTCGGAAACAACATTGTCATGTCTTTTCTTGGATCTAAATAATACGAAACCTCGCTCAATGATTCGAAGTTAAAATCCTCAAATTTGGTATAATAGTGACTTTTTTCACGTTTTTCATGTAGTTTGATATTACGTATATATTCATTTTTACCAAAATTTCGATACTATTTCATGAGAGGGATGCAGGAGTTCAAGAGAATGATGCAGAGCTCAAGAAAGGGATGCAGAGGCTTAAGATAGTGATGCAGAGGCTCAAAAAAGGGTAGCAGAGGCTTAAAAAAGTGATGCAGAGGCTCAAGAAAGGGATGCAGAGGTTTAAGAAAGTGATGCAGAGGCTCAAAAAAGGGATGCAGAGGCCTAAGAAAGTGATGCAGAGGCTCAAAAAAGGGATGCAGAGGCTTAAGAGAGGGATTCAGAGGTTTAAGAGAGTGATGCAAAGGCTCAAGAGAGGGATGCACAGGCTCATGAGAGGGATGCAGGAGTTCAAGCGAACGATGCAGAGGATCAAGAAAGGGAGGCAGAGGCTCAAGAAAGTGATGCAGAGGCTCAAAAAAGGGATGCAGAGGTTTTAGAGAGGGATGCAGATGCGCAAGAGAGTGATGCAAAGGCTCAAGGGAGTGATGCAGAGGCTGAAGAGAGTGTTGCAGAGGCTTCGGAGAGGGATGCAGAGGCTCACGAGAGGGATGCGGAGGCTTAGGAGAGTGATGCAGAGGCTGAAGAGAGTGTTGCAGAGGCTTAAGGGAGGGATGCAGAGGCTCAAGAGAGTGATGCAAAGGCTCAAGAGAGTGATGCAGAGGCTTAAGAGAGGGATGCAGAGGCTCAAGAATGGGATGTAGAGGCTCAAGAGAGTGATGCAGAGGCTCAAGAGAGTGATGCAGATCCTCAAGAGAGTGATGCAGAGGCTTAAGAGAGGGATGCAGAGGCTCAAGAGAGGGATGTAGAGGCGAAAGAGAGGGATGCAGAGTCTCAAGAGAGGGATGCAGAGGCTCAAATGAGGGATGAAGAGGCACAAGAGAGGGATGCTGAGGCTATTGAGAGTGATGCAGAGGCTCAAGAGAGGGATGGAGAGGCTTAAGAGAGTGATGCAGAGGCTTAAGAGATTGATGCAGAGGCTTAAGAGAGGGATGCAGGGGCTCAAGAGAAGGATGCAGAGGCTCAAATGAAGGATGCAGAGGCACAAGAGAGGGATGCAGAGGCTCTTGAGAGTGACGATGAGGCTCAAAAGAGGGATGCAGAGGCTTAAGAGAGTGATGCAAAGGCTCAGGAGAGGGATGCAGAGGCTCATGGGAGGGATGCAGGAGTTCAAGAGAGTGATGCAGAGGCTCAAGAAAGGGTTGCAGAGGCTTAAGAAAGTGATGCAGAGACTCAAGAAAGGGATGCAGATGCTTAAGAGAGTGATGCAGAGGCTGAAGAGAGTGTTGCAGAGGCTTAGGAGAGGGATGCAGAGGCTCAAGAGAGTGATGCAAAGGCTCAAGAGAGTGATGCAGAGGTTGAAGAGAGTGTTGCAGAGGCTTAACAGAGGGATGCAGAGGCACAAGAGAGGGATGCAGAGTCTTAAGAGAGTGATGCAGAGGCTGAAGAGAGTGTTGCAGAGGCCTAAGAGAGGGATACAGAGGTTCAAGAGAGATGCAATGCACAGGAGAATGATGTAGAGGCTTAAGAGAGGGATGCAGAGGCTCAAGAGAATGATGCAGGGGCTCAAGAGAAAGATGCAGAGGCTTAAGAGAGGGATGCAGAGGCTCAAGAGAGGGATGTAGAGGCTCAAGAGAGTGATGCAGAGGCTCAAGAGAGTGATGCAGAGGCTGAAGAGAGAGATGCAGAGGCTTAAGAGAGTGATGCAGAGGTTCAAGAGAGATGCAAGGCACAGGAGAATGATGTAGAGGCTTAAGAGAGGGATGCAGAGGCTCAAGAGAATGATGCAGGGGCTCAAGAGAATGATGCAGAGGCTTAAGAGAGGGATGCAGAGGCTTAAGAGAGTGATGCAGGAACTCAAGAGAGTGATGCAGAGGCTCAAGAGAGTGATAGAGAGGCTGAAGAGAGTGATGCAGAGGCTCAAGAGAGTGATGCAGACGATCAAGAGAGGGAAGAAGAGGCTTAAGAGAGTTATGCAGTGGCTCTAGAGAATGATGCAGAGGCTTTAGAGAGTGATGCAGAGGCTTAAGAGAGGGATGCAGAGGCTTAAGAGCGGGATGCAGAGGCTGAAGAGAATGATGCAGAGGCTCATGAGAGTGATGCAGAGGCACAGGAGAGTGATGCAGAAGCTCAAGAGAGTGATGCAGAGGATCAAGAGAGTGATGCAGAGGCTAAAAAGAGTGTGATGCAGAGGCTGAATAGAGTGTTGCAGAGGCTGAAGAGAGGGATGCAGAGGCTCAAGAGGGTGATGCAGAGCCTCAAGAGAGTGATGGAAAGGCTCTAGAGAGGGATGGAAATGCCCAAGAGAGTGATGCAGATGCTCAAGAGAGGGATGCAGAGGATGAAGAGAGTGATGCAGAGGCTCGAGAGTGATGCAGAGGCTCAAAAGAGTGAAGCAGAGGCTTACGAGAGTGATGCAAAGGCTCAAGAGAGGGATGTAGAGGCTCAAGAGAGTGATGCAGGAGCTCAAGAGAGTGATGCAGTGGCTCAAGAGAGTGATGCAGAGGCTCAAGAGAGTGATGCAGAGGCTCAGGAGAGGGATGCAGAGGCTCAAGAGAGGGATGCAGAGATTGAAAAGAGTGATGAAGAGGCTCAAGAAAGTGATGCAGAGGCTTAAGAGAGGGATGCCGAGGCTCAAGAGAGTGATGCAGAGGCTCAAGAGAGGGATGCCGAGGCTCAAGAGAGTGATGCAGAGGCTCAGGAGAGTGATGCAGAGGCTGAAGAGAGAGATGCAGAGGCTTAAGAGAGTGATGCAGAGGTTCAAGAGAGTGATGCAGAGGCACAAGAGAATGATGTAGAGACTTAAGAGAGTGATGCAGAGGCTCAAAATAGGGATGCAGAGGCTTAGGAGGGTGATGCAGTGGCTCAAGAGAATAATGCAGAGGTTCAAGAGAGGGATGCAGAGGCTGAAGAGAGTGATTCAGAGACTCAAGAGAGTTATGCAGACGCTCAAGAGAGCCTGGTGGACCAAACTCTCACAAGTCGAGCCTGGCCTCGGGCCGGGCTTGGGGAGTAGAAGAACTCCCAGAACCCCATCAACCAGGTATCTACCAGGTATCAGTGGTGCAGAGCCTTACGACAGTGATGCAGAGGCTTAAGAGAGGGATGTAGAGGCTCAAGAGAGTGATGCAGAAGCTTAAGAGAGTGATGCAGAGGCTTAAGAGAGTGATGCAGAGGCTCAAGAGAGGGATTCAGAGGCTCGAGAGATGGATGCAGAGGCTTAAGAGAGTGATGCAGAGGCTGAAGAGAGTGATGCAGAGGCTTAAGAGAGGGATGCAGAGGTTCAAGAGAGTGATGCAAAGGTTCAAGAGAGTGATGCAGAGGCTGAAGAGAGGGATGCAGAGGCTCATGAGAGGGATGCAAGAGTTCAAGAGAGGGATGCAGAGTATCAAGAGAGTGATTCAGAGGCTTACGAGAGTGATGCAGAGTCTTAAGCTTAAGAGAGTGATGCAGAGGCTTAAGAGAGGGATGCAGGGGCTCAAGAGAGGGATGCAGAGGCTCAAGTGAGGAATGCAGGGGCTCAAGAGAGGGATGCAGAGGCTCAAGTTAGTTATGCAGCGGCACAAGATAGGGATGCAGAGGCTCAAGAAAGGGATGCAGAGGCTTAAGAAAGTGATGCAGAGGCTCAAAAAAGGGATGCAGAGGCTTAAGAAAGTGATGCAGAGGCTCAAAATAGGGATGCAGAGGCTTAAGAGAGGGATGCAGAGGCGTAAGAGAGTGATGCAAAGGCTCATGAAAGGGATGCAGGAGTTCAAGAGAATGATGCAGAGGATCAAGAAAGGGAGGCAGAGGCTCAAGAAAGTGATGCAGAGGCTCAAAAAAGGGATGCAAAGGTTTTATAGAGGGATGCAGAGGCTCAAGAGAGGGATGCAGAGGCTTAAGAGAGTGATGCAGAGGCTGAAGAGAGTGTTGCAGATGCTTAAGAGAGGGATGCAGAGGCTCAAGAGAGTGATGCAAAGGCTCAAGAGAGTGATGCAGAGGCTTAAGAATGGGATGCAGAGGCTCAAGAATGGGATGTAGAGGCTCAAGAGAGTGATGCAGAGGCTCAAGAGAGTGATGCAGAGCCTCAAGAGAGTGATTCAGAGGCTTAAGAGAGTGATTCAGAGGCTTAAGAGAGGGATGCAGAAGCTCAAGAGAGGGATGTAGAGGCTCAAGAGAGGGATTCAGAGGCTCAAGAGAGGGATGCAGAGGCTCAAATGAGGGATGAAGAGGCACAAGAGAGGGATACAGAGGCTCTTGAGAGTGATGCAGAGGCTCAAGAGAGAGATGCAGAGGCCTAAGAGAGTGATGCAAAGG
The DNA here is from genome assembly GCF_040958095.1 of Procambarus clarkii. Taxonomy (NCBI): domain Eukaryota; kingdom Metazoa; phylum Arthropoda; class Malacostraca; order Decapoda; family Cambaridae; genus Procambarus; species Procambarus clarkii. Next base: position 31,704,945 of record NC_091198.1, read on the forward strand.
CTCAAGAGAGGGATGCAGAGGCTCATGAGAGGGATGCAGGAGTTCAGGAGAAGGTGGCAGAGGCTCAAGAGAGTGATTCAGAGGCTAACGAGAGTGATGCAGAGGATAAACGTCAAAATATTGCTAAATTTAATGATTTTTAGTACAAAACAAAATGTAAGAATCTTGCTTAAAAACGAAAAATTTGCGAAATTCTGAGATATGACGGCAAATCACATATCATGAGAAAACATGAAGTAGTATCGAAATATTGGGTAAAAACGAATATCTTTACGTAAAATCACACTACATGAAAAACGTGAAAAAAGTCAATATTTTACCATATTTGAGGATTTTAACTTCAAATCATAAAGCGAGGTTTCGTATTAAGAATATCCAAGAAAAGACATATGACAATGTTGTTTCCGATACAAATGATAAAAATCAATGTGTATTCATTAGAATTAACTAAAATGTTCCTGATTTTCCGTTTATATTACCGATGGAAGATGTAACAGAACTTCTCCCCTTTTCAATATCTTACTCTGAATTTAACGAGAAACAAATAGTTGATTGAAAATGAAGTATTTAAGGTTAATTTCTAATCAATTATGTGTTTGCATCATTTTTATCGTATATTTAATGAATTAATACCAATAAACTGAGAATTCACAAAAACGTGGAAAAACGGCAAAATATTGCCTAATTCGATGATATTTTGTTTAAATCATATAAAGGAAAAGGGGATGATGCTTAAACTTGCTTAAAATGCAATATTATGCGAAATTCTGAGATTTGAAGGCCAAATCACATATCGTGATACTACATGAAATAGTATTGAAATATTGGTAAAAAATATATATATATATACGTAATATCAAACTACATGAAAAACGTGAAAAAAGTCACTATTATACCAAATTTGAGGATTTTAACTTCATATCATAGAGCGAGGTTTCCTATTAAGAAGATCCAAGAAAAGACATATGACAATGTTTTTCCAATACAAATGATAAAAATCAATGCGTTTTCATTAGAATTAACTAAAATGTTCCTGATTTTCCGTTTATATTACCGATGGAAGATGTACACGTAAAACCGCTCTAATCCGGCTGAAACGTCGATATATGCAATAAAAACAGAACTTCTCCCCTTTTCAATATCTTACTCTGTATTTTACCGAGAAACAAATAATTGATTGAAAATGAAGTATTTAAGGTTAATTTCTAATCAATTATGTGTTTGCATCATTTTTATCGTATATTTAATGAATTAATACGAATAAACTGAGAATTCACAAAAACGTGGAAAAACGGCAAAGTATTGACTAATTCGAAGATAGTTTGTTTAAATCACATAAAGGAAAAGGGGATGATAAGCGTCAAAATATTGCTAAATTCGATGATTTTTAGTACGAAACAAAATGCAAGAAAACTTGCTTAAAATGCAATATTATACGAAATTCTGAGATTTGAAGGCCAAATCACATATCGTGATACTACATGAAATAGTATCGAAGTTTTGGTAAAAATGAATATATATACGTAATATCAAACTACATGAAAAACGTGAAAAAAGTCATTATTATACCAAATTTGAGGATTTTAACTTCGATTCATAGAGCGAGGTTTCGTATTATTTAGATCCAAGAAAAGACATATGAAAATGTTGTTTCCGATGCAAATGATAAAAATTAATGTGTTTTCATTAGAATTAACTAAAATGTTCCTGATTTTCCGTTTATATTACCGATAGAAGATGTACACATAAAACCGCTCTATTCCGGCTGAAACGTCGATATATGCAATAAAAAGCGAACTTCTCCCCTTTTCAATATCTCACTCAGTATTTTAACGAGAAACAAATAGATGATTGAAAATGAAGTATATAAGGTTATTATCTAATCAATTATGTGTTTGCATCATTTTTATCGTATATTTAATGAATTAATACCAATAAACTGATAATTCACAAAAACGTGGAAAAAGGCTAAAAATTGCCTAATTCGATGATATTTTGTTTAAATCACATAAACGAAAAGGGGATGATAAACGTCAAAATATTGCTAAATTTAATGATTTTTAGTCCAAAACAAAATGTAAGAATCTTGCTTAAAAACGCAAAATTTGCGAAATTCTGAGATATGACGGCCAAATCACATATCGTGAGAAAACATAAAGTAGTATCGAAATATTGGGTAAAAACGAATATATTTACATAAAATCACACTACATGAAAAACGTGAAAAAAGTCAATTTTTTACCTTATTTGAGGATTTTAACTTCAAATCATAAAGCGAGGTTTCGTATTAAGAAGATCCAAGAAAAGTCATATGACAATGTTGTTTCCGATACAAATGATAAAAATCAGTGCTTTTTCATTAGAATTAACTAAAATGTTCTTGATATCCCGTTTATATTACCGATGGAAGATGTACACGTAAAACCGCTCTAATCCGGCTGAAACGTCGATATATGCAATAAAAACAGAACTTCTCCCCTTTTCAATATCTAACTCTGTATTTTACGAGAAACAATTAGTTGATTGAAAATGAAGTATTTAAGTTTAATCTCTAATCAATTATGTGTTTGCATCATTTTTATCGTATATTTAATGAATTAATAACAATAAACTGAAAATTCACAAAAACGTGGAAAAACGGCAAAATATTGGCTAATTCGATGATATTTTGTTTAAACCATATAAAGGAAAAGGGGATGATAAACGTCAAAATATTGCTATATTCGATGATTTTTAGTACGAAACAAAATGCAAGAAAACTTGCTTAAAATGCAATATTATCCGAAATTCTGAGATTTGTAGGCCAAATCACATATCGTGATACTACATGAAATAGTATCGAAATATTGGTAAAAATGAATATATATACGTAATATCAAACTACATGAAAAACGTGAAAAAGTCACTATTATACCAAATTTGAGGATTTTAACTGCAAATCATAGAGCGAGGTTTCGTATTAAGAAGATCCAAGAAAAGACATATGACAATGTTGTTTCCAATATAAATGATAAAAATCAATGCGTTTTCATTAGAATTAACTAAAATATTCCTGATTTTCCGTTTATATTACCGATGGAAGATGTACACGTAAAACCGCTCTAATCCGGCTGAAACGTCGATATATGCAATAAAAACAGAACTTCTCTCCTTTTCAATATCTTACTCTGAATTTAACGAGAAACGAATAGTTGATTGAAAATGAAGTATTTAAGGTTAATTTCTAATCAATTATGTGTTTGCATCATTTTTATCGTATATTTAATGAATTAATACCAATAAACTGATAATTCACAAAAACGTGGAAAAAAGGCTAAAAATTGCCTAATTCGATGATATTTTGTTTTAATCCCATAAAGGAAAAGGGGATGATAAACGTCAAAATATTGCTAAATTTAATGATTTTTAGTCCAAAACAAAATGTAAGAATCTTGCTTAAAATATTGCTGAAAATGCAATATTAATCGAAATTCTGAGATTTGAAGGCCAAATCACATATCGTGATACTACATGAAATAGTATTGAAATATTGGTAAAATATATATATATATACGTAATATCAAACTACATGAAAAACGTGAAAAAAGTCACTATTATACCAAATTTGAGGATTTTAACTTCATATCATAGAGCGAGGTTTCCTATTAAGAAGATCCAAGAAAAGACATATGACAATGTTTTTCCAATACAAGTGATAAAAATCAATGCGTTTTCATTAGAATTAACTAAAATGTTCCTGATTTTCCGTTAAAATTACCGATGGAAGATGTACACGTAAAACCGCTCTAATCCGGCTGAAACGTCGATATATGCAATAAAAACAGAACTTCTCCCCTTTTCAATATCTTCCTCTGTATTTTAACGAGAAACAAATAATTGATTGAAAATGAAGTATTTAAGGTTAATTTCTAATCAATTATGTGGTTGCATCATTTTTATCGTATATTTAATGAATTAATACGAATAAACTGAGAATTCACAAAAACGTGGAAAAACGGCAAAATATTGACTAATTCGATGATATTTTGTTTAAATCACATAAAGGAAAAGGGGATGATAAGCGTCAAAATATTGCTAAATTCGATGATTTTTAGTACGAAACAAAATGCAAGAAAACTTGCTTAAAATGCAATATTATACGAAATTCTGAGATTTGAAGGCCAAATCACATATCGTGATACTACATGAAATAGTATCGAAGTTTTGGTAAAAATGAATATATATACGTAATATCAAACTACATGAAAAACGCAAAAAAAGTCACTATTATACCAAATTTGAGGATTTTAACTTCGAATCATAGAGCGAGGTTTCGTATTATTTAGATCCAAGAAAAGACATATGAAAATGTTGTTTCCGATGCAAATGATAAAAATTAATGTGTTTTCATTAGAATTAACTAAAATGTTCCTGATTTTCCGTTTATATTACCGATAGAAGATGTACACGTAAAACCGCTCTATTCCGGCTGAAACGTCGATATATGCAATAAAAAGCGAACTTCTCCCCTTTTCAATATCTCACTCAGTATTTTAACGAGAAACAAATAGATGATTGAAAATGAAGTATATAAGGTTATTATCTAATCAATTATGTGTTTGCATCATTTTTATCGTATATTTAATGAATTAATACCAATAAACTGATAATTCACAAAAACGTGGAAAAAAGGCTAAAAATTGCCTAATTCGATGATATATTGTTTAAATCACATAAAAGAAAAGGGGATGATAAACGTCAAAAAGTTACTAAATTCGATGATTTTTAGTACAAAACAAAATGTAAGAAACTCTCTTAAAAACGCAAAATTTGCGAAATTCTGAGATATGACGGCCAAATCACATATCGTGAGAAAACATGAAGTAGTATCGAAATATTGGGTAAAACGAATATATTTACGTAAAATAACACTACATGAAAAACGTGAAAAAAGTCAATATTTTACCATATTTGAGGATTTTAACTTCAAATCATAAAGCGAGGTTTCGTATCAAGAAGATCCAAGAAAAGACATGACAATGTTGTTTCCGATGCAAATGATAAAAATTAATGTGTTTTCATTAGAATTAACTAAAATGTTCCTGATTTTCCGTTTAAATTACCGATAGAAGATGTACACGTAAAACCGCTCTATTCCGGCTGAAACGTCGATATTTGCAATAAAAAGCGAACTTCTCTCCTTTTCAATATCTAACTCTGTATTATACGAGAAACAATTAGTTGATTGAAAATGAAGTATTAAGGTTAATTTCTAATCAATTATGTGTTTGCATCATTTTTATCGTATATTTAATGAATACTTAATTTATTATATATTTAATTGAATGAACAATAAACTGAAAATTCACAAAAACGTGGAAAAACGGCAAAATATTGGCTAATTCGATGATATTTTGTTTAAACCATATAAAGGAAAAGGGGATGATAAACGTCAAAATATTGCTATATTCGATGATTTTTAGTACGAAACAAAATGCAAGAAAACTTGCTTAAAATGCAATATTATGCGAAATTCTGAGATTTGTACGCCAAATCACATATCGTGATACTGCATGAAATAGTATCGAAATATTGGTAAAAATGAATATATATACGTAATATCAAACTACATGAAAAACGTGAAAAAGTCACTATTATACCAAATTTGAGGATTTTAACTGCAAATCATAGAGCGAGGTTTCGTATTAAGAAGATCCAAGAAAAGACATATGACAATGTTGTTTCCAATATAAATGATAAAAATCAATGCGTTTTCATTAGAATTAACTAAAATGTTCCTGATTTTCCGTTTATATTACCGATGGAAGATGTACACGTAAAACCGCTCTAATCCGGCTAAAACGTCGATATATGCAATAAAAACAGAACTTCTCCACTTTTCAATATCTTACTCTGTATTTTAACGAGAAACAAATAATTGATTGAAAATGAAGTATTTAAGGTTAATTTTAATCAATTATGTGTTTGCATCATTTTTATCGTATATTTAATGAATTAATACCAATAAACTGAGAATTCACAAAAACGTGGAAAAACGGCAAAATATTGCCTAATTCGATGATATTTTGTTAAAATCATATAAAGGAAAAGGGGATGATAAACATCAAAATATTGCTATATTCGATGATTTTTAGTACGATACAAAATGCAAGAAAACTTGCTTAAAATGCAATATTATGCGAAATTCTGAGATTTGAAGGCCAAATCACATATCGTGATACTACATGAAATAGTATTGAAATATTGGTAAAATATATATATATATATACGTAATATCAAACTACATGAAAAACGTGAAAAAAGTCACTATTATACCAAATTTGAGGATTTTAACTTCATATCATAGAGCGAGGTTTCCTATTAAGAAGATCCAAGAAAAGACATATGACAATGTTTTTCCAATACAAGTGATAAAAATCAATGCGTTTTCATTAGAATTAACTAAAATGTTCCTGATTTTCCGTTAAAATTACCGATGGAAGATGTACACGTAAAACCGCTCTAATCCGGCTGAAACGTCGATATATGCAATAAAAACAGAACTTCTCCCCTTTTCAATATCTTCCTCTGTATTTTAACGAGAAACAAATAATTGATTGAAAATGAAGTATTTAAGGTTAATTTCTAATCAATTATGTGGTTGCATCATTTTTATCGTATATTTAATGAATTAATACGAATAAACTGAGAATTCACAAAAACGTGGAAAAACGGCAAAATATTGACTAATTCGATGATATTTTGTTTAAATCACATAAAGGAAAAGGGGGATGATAAGCGTCAAAATATTGCTAAATTCGATGATTTTTAGTACGAAACAAAATGCAAGAAAACTTGCTTAAAATGCAATATTATACGAAATTCTGAGATTTGAAGGCCAAATCACATATCGTGATACTACATGAAATAGTATCGAAGTTTTGGTAAAAATGAATATATATACGTAATATCAAACTACATGAAAAACGCAAAAAAAGTCACTATTATACCAAATTTGAGGATTTTAACTTCGAATCATAGAGCGAGGTTTCGTATTATTTAGATCCAAGAAAAGACATATGAAAATGTTGTTTCCGATGCATATGATAAAAATTAATGTGTTTTCATTAGAATTAACTAAAATGTTCCTGATTTTCCGTTTATATTACCGATAGAAGATGTACACGTAAAACCGCTCTATTCCGGCTGAAACGTCGATATATGCAATAAAAAGCGAACTTCTCCCCTTTTCAATATCTCACTCAGTATTTTAACGAGAAACAAATAGATGATTGAAAATGAAGTATATAAGGTTATTATCTAATCAATTATGTGTTTGCATCATTTTTATCGTATATTTAATGAATTAATACCAATAAACTGATAATTCACAAAAACGTGGAAAAAAGGCTAAAAATTGCCTAATTCGATGATATTTTGTTTAAATCACATAAAAGAAAAGGGGATGATAAACGTCAAAAAGTTACTAAATTCGATGATTTTTAGTACAAAACAAAATGTAAGAAACTCTCTTAAAAACGCAAAATTTGCGAAATTCTGAGATATGACGGCCAAATCACATATCGTGAGAAAACATGAAGTAGTATCGAAATATTGGGTAAAACGAATATATTTACGTAAAATAACACTACATGAAAAACGTGAAAAAATTCAATATTTTACCATATTTGAGGATTTTAACTTCAAATCATAAAGCGAGGTTTCGTATCAAGAAGATCCAAGAAAAGACATGACAATGTTGTTTCCGATGCAAATGATAAAAATTAATGTGTTTTCATTAGAATTAACTAAAATGTTCCTGATTTTCCGTTTAAATTACCGATAGAAGATGTACACGTAAAACCGCTCTATTCCGGCTGAAACGTCGATATTTGCAATAAAAAGCGAACTTCTCTCCTTTTTAATATCTAACTCTGTATTATACGAGAAACAATTAGTTGATTGAAAATGAAGTATTAAGGTTAATTTCTAATCAATTATGTGTTTGCATCATTTTTATCGTATATTTAATGAATACTTAATTTATTATATATTTAATTGAATGAACAATAAACTGAAAATTCACAAAAACGTGGAAAAACGGCAAAATATTGGCTAATTCGATGATATTTTGTTTAAACCATATAAAGGAAAAGGGGATGATAAACGTCAAAATATTGCTATATTCGATGATTTTTAGTACGAAACAAAATGCAAGAAAACTTGCTTAAAATGCAATATTATGCGAAATTCTGAGATTTGTACGCCAAATCACATATCGTGATACTGCATGAAATAGTATCGAAATATTGGTAAAAATGAATATATATACGTAATATCAAACTACATGAAAAACGTGAAAAAGTCACTATTATACCAAATTTGAGGATTTTAACTGCAAATCATAGAGCGAGGTTTCGTATTAAGAAGATCCAAGAAAAGACATATGACAATGTTGTTTCCAATATAAATGATAAAAATCAATGCGTTTTCATTAGAATTAACTAAAATGTTCCTGATTTTCCGTTTATATTACCGATGGAAGATGTACACGTAAAACCGCTCTAATCCGGCTAAAACGTCGATATATGCAATAAAAACAGAACTTCTCCACTTTTCAATATCTTACTCTGTATTTTAACGAGAAACAAATAATTGATTGAAAATGAAGTATTTAAGGTTAATTTTAATCAATTATGTGTTTGCATCATTTTTATCGTATATTTAATGAATTAATACCAATAAACTGAGAATTCACAAAAACGTGGAAAAACGGCAAAATATTGCCTAATTCGATGATATTTTGTTAAAATCATATAAAGGAAAAGGGGATGATAAACATCAAAATATTGCTATATTCGATGATTTTTAGTACGATACAAAATGCAAGAAAACTTGCTTAAAATGCAATATTATGCGAAATTCTGAGATTTGAAGGCCAAATCACATATCGTGATACTACATGAAATAGTATTGAAATATTGGTAAAATATATATATATATATACGTAATATCAAACTACATGAAAAACGTGAAAAAAGTCACTATTATACCAAATTTGAGGATTTTAACTTCATATCATAGAGCGAGGTTTCCTATTAAGAAGATCCAAGAAAAGACATATGACAATGTTTTTCCAATACAAGTGATAAAAATCAATGCGTTTTCATTAGAATTAACTAAAATGTTCCTGATTTTCCGTTAAAATTACCGATGGAAGATGTACACGTAAAACCGCTCTAATCCGGCTGAAACGTCGATATATGCAATAAAAACAGAACTTCTCCCCTTTTCAATATCTTCCTCTGTATTTTAACGAGAAACAAATAATTGATTGAAAATGAAGTATTTAAGGTTAATTTCTAATCAATTATGTGGTTGCATCATTTTTATCGTATATTTAATGAATTAATACAAATAAACTGAGAATTCACAAAAACGTGGAAAAACGGCAAAATATTGACTAATTCGATGATATTTTGTTTAAATCACATAAAGGAAAAGGGGGATGATAAGAGTCAAAATATTGCTAAATTCGATGATTTTTAGTACGAAACAAAATGCAAGAAAACTTGCTTAAAAAGCAATATTATACGAAATTCTGAGATTTGAAGGCCAAATCACATATCGTGATACTACATGAAATAGTTTCGAAGTTTTGGTAAAAATGAATATATATACGTAATATCAAACTACATGAAAAACGCGAAAAAGTCACTATTATACCAAATTTGAGGATTTTAACTTCGAATCATAGAGCGGGGTTTCGTATTATTTAGATCCAAGAAAAGACATATGAAAATGTTGTTTCCGATGCAAATGATAAAAATTAATGTGTTTTCATTAGAATTAACTAAAATGTTCCTGATTTTCTGTTTATATTACCGATAGAAGATGTACACGTAAAACCGCTCTATTCCGGCTGAAACGTCGATATATGCAATAAAAAGCGAACTTCTCCCCTTTTCAATATCTCACTCAGTATTTTAACGAGAAACAAATAGATGATTGAAAATGAAGTATATAAGGTTATTATCTAATCAATTATGTGTTTGCATCATTTTTATCGTATATATATTGAATTAATACCAATAAACTGATAATTCACAAAAACGTGGAAAAAAGGCTAAAAATTGCCTAATTCGATGATATTTTGTTTAAATCACATAAAAGAAAAGGGGATGATAAACGTCAAAAAGTTACTAAATTCGATGATTTTTAGTACAAAACAAAATGTAAGAAACTTGCTTAAAAACGCAAAATTTGCGAAATTCTGAGATATGACGGCCAAATCACATATCGTGAGAAAACATGAAGTAGTATCGAAATATTGGGTAAAATCGACTATATTTACGTAAAATAACACTACATGAAAAACGTGAAAAAAGTCAATATTTTACCATATTTGAGGATTTTAACTTCAAATCATAAAGCGAGGTTTCGTATCAAGAAGATCCAAGAAAAGACATGACAATGTTGTTTCCGATACAAATGATAAAAATCAATGTGTTTTATTAGAATTAACTAAAATGTTCCTGATTTTCCGTTTATATTACCGATGGAAGATGTACACGTAAAACCGCTCTAATCCGGCTGAAACGTCGATATATGCAATAAAAACAGAACTCCCCTTTTCAATATCTTACTCTGTATTTTACGAGAAACAAATAGTTGATAGAAAATGAAGTATTTAAGGTTAATTTCTAATGAATTATGTGTTTGCATCATTTTTGTCGTATATATAATGAATTATTAACAATAAACTGAAAATTCACAAAAACGTGGAAAAACGGCAAAATATTGCCTAATTCGATGATATTTTGTTTAAATCATATAAAGGAAAAGGGGATGATAAACATCAAAATATTGCTATATTCGATGATTTTTAGTACGATACAAAATGCAAGAAAACTTGCTTAAAATGCAACATTATGCGAAATTCTGAGATTTGAAGGCCAAATCACATATCGTGATACTACATGAAATAGTATTGAAATATTGGTAAAAAAAAATATATATATACGTAATATCAAACTAAATGAAAAACGTGAAAAAAGTCACTATTATACCAAATTTGAGGATTTTAACTTCATATCAGAGAGCGAGGTTTCCTTTTAAGAAGATCCAAGAAAAGACATATGACAATGTTTTTCCAATACAAATGATAAAAATCAATGCGTTTTCATTAGAACTAACTAAATTGTTCCTGATTTTCCGTTTATATTACTAATGGAAGATGTACACGTAAAACCGCTCTAATTCGGCTGAAACGTCGATATATGCAATAAAAACAGAACTTCTCCCCTTTTCAATATCTTACTCTGAATTTAACGAGAAATAAATAGTTGATTGAAAATGAAGTATTTAAGGTTAATTTCTAATCAATTATGTGTTTGCATCATTTTTATCGTATATTTAATGAATTAATACCAATAAACTGATAATTCACAAAAACGTGGAAAAACGGCAAAAATTGCCTTATTCGATGATATTTTGTTTAAATCACATAAAGGAAAAGGGGATGATAAACGTCAAAATATTGCTAAATTCAATGATCTTTAGTACAAAACAAAATGTAAGAAACTTGCTTAAAAACGCAAAATTTGCGAAATTCTGAGATATGACAGCAAAATCACATATCGTGAGAAAACATGAAGTAGTATAGAAATATTGGGTAAAAACGAATATATTTACGTAAAATCACACTACATGAAAAACGTGAAAAAGTCAATATTTTACCATATTTGAGGATTTTAACTTCAAATCATAGAGCGAGGTTTCGTATTAAGAAGATCCAAGAAAAGACATATGACAATGTTGTTTCCGATACAAATGATAAAAATCAATGTGTTTTCATTAGAATTAACTAAAATGTTCCTGATTTTCCGTTTATATTACCGATGGAAGATATATTTACGTAAAATCACACTACATGAAAAACGTGAAGAAGTCAATATTTTACCATATTTGAAAACTTTAACTTCAAATCATAAAGCGAGGTTTCGTATTAAGAAGATCCAAGAAAAGACATATGACAATGTTGTTTCCGATACAAATGATAAAAATCAATGTGTTTTCATTAGAATTAACTAAAATGTTCCTGATTTTCCGTTTATATTACAGATGGAAGATGTACAAGTAAAACCGCATAATCCTGCTAAAACGTCGATATATGCAATAAAAACCGAACTTCTCCCCTTTTCAATATCTAACTCTGTATTTTACGAGAAACAAATAGTTGATTGAAAATGAAGTATTTAAGGTTAATTTCTAATTAATTATGTGTTTGCATTATTTTTATCATATATTTAATGAATTAATAACAATAAACTGAAAATTCACAAAAACGTGGAAAAACTGCAAATTATTGGCTAATTCGATGATATTTTGTTTAAACCATATAAAGGAAAAGGGGATGATAAACGTCAAAATATTGCTATATTCGATGATTTTTAGTACGAAACAAAATGCAAGAAAACTTTCTTAAAATGCAATATTATGCGAAATTCTGAGATTTGTAGGCCAAATCACATATCGTGATACTACATGAAATAGTATCGAAATATTGGTAAAAAATGAATATATATACGTAATATCAAACTACATGAAAAACGAGAAAAAAGTCACTATTATACCAAATTTGTGGATTTTAACTTCGAATCATAGAGCGAGGTTTCGTATTAAGAAGATCCAAGAAAAGACATATGACAATGTTGTTTCCGATACAAATGATAAAAAACAATGTGATTTCATTATAATTAACTAAAATGTTCCTGATTTTCCGTTTATATAACCGATAGAAGATGTACACGTAAAACCGCTCTTTTCCGGCTGAAACGTCGATATATGCAATAAAAAGCGAACTTCTCCCCTTTTCAATATCTCACTCAGTATTTTAACGAGAAACAAATAGATGATTGAAAATGAAGTATATAAGGTTATTATCTAATCAATTATGTGTTTGCATCATTTTTATCGTATATTTAATGAATTAATACCAATAAACTCATAATTCACAAAAACGTGGAAAAAAGGCAAAAAATTGCCTAATTCGATGATATTTTGTTTAAATCACATAAAGGAAAAGGGGATTATAAACGTCAAAATATTGCTAAATTCAATGATTTTTAGTACAAAACAAAATGTAAGATACTTGCTTAAAAACGCAAAATTTGCGAAATTCTGAGATATGACGGCCAAATCACATATCGTGAGAAAACATGAAGTAGTATCGAAATATTAGGTAAAAACGAATATATTTACGTAAAATCACACTACGTGTAAAACGTGAAAAAGTCAATATTTTACCATATTTGAGGATTTTAACTTCAAATCATAGAGCGAGGTTTCGTATTAAGAAGATCGAACAAAAGACATATGACAATGTTTTTCCAATACAAATGATAAAAATCAATGCGTTTTCATTAGAACTAACTAAATTGTTCCTGATTTTCCGTTTATATTACTGATGGAAGATGTACACGTAAAACCGCTCTAATTCGGCTGAAACGTCGATATATGCAATAAAAACAGAACTTCTCCCCTTTTCAATATCTTACTCTGAATTTAACGATAAACAAATAGTTGATTGAAAATGAAGTATTTAAGGTTAATTTCTAATCAATTATGTGTTTGCATCATTTTTATCGTATATTTAATGAATTAATACCAATTAACTGATAATTCACAAAAACGTGGAAAAACGGCAAAAAATTGCCTAATTCGATGATATTTTGTTTAAATCACATAAAGGAAAAGGGGATGATAAACGTCAAAATATTGTTAAATTCAATGAATTTTAGTACAAAACAAACTGTTCCTGATTTTCCGTTTATATTACCGATGGAAGATGTACACGTAAAACCGCTCTAATCCGGCTGAAACGTCGATATATGCAATAAAAACAGAACTTCTCCCCTTTTCAATATCTTACTCTGTATTTTAACGAGAAACAAATAATTGATTGAAAATGAAGTATTTAAGGTTAATTTCTAATCAATTATGTGTTTGCATCATTTTTATCGTATATTTAATGAATTAATACCAATAAACTGAGAATTCACAAAAACGTGGAAAAACGTCAAAATATTGCTAAATTCGATGATTTTTAGTTCGAAACAAAATGCAAGAAAACTTGCTTAAAATGCATTATTATACGAAATTCTGAGATTTGAAGGCCAAATCACTTATCGTGATACTACATGAAATAGAATCGAAATTTTGGTAAAAATGAATATATATACGTAATATCAAACTACATGAAAAGCGTGAAAAAAGTCACTATTATACCAAATTTGAGGATTTTAACTTCGAATCATAGAGCGAGGTTTCGTATTAAGAAGATCCAAGAAAAGACATATGTCAATGTTGTTTCCAATATAAATGATAAAAATCAATGCGTTTTCATTAGAATTAACTAAAATGTTCCTGATTTTCCGTTTATATAACCGATAGAAGATGTACACGTAAAACCGCTCTATTCCGGCTGAAACGTCGATATATGCAATAAAAAGCGAACTTCTCCCCTTTTCAATATCTCACTCAGTATTTTAACGAGAAACAAATAGATGATTGAAAATGAAGTATATAAGGTTATTATCTAATCAATTATGTGTTTGCATCATTTTTATCGTATATTTAATGAATTAATACCAATAAACTCATAATTCACAAAAACGTGGAAAAAAGGCAAAAAATTGCTTAATTCGATGATATTTTGTTTAAATCACATAAAGGAAAAGGGGATGATAAACGTCAAAATATTGATAAATTCGATGATTTTTAGTACGAAACAAAATGCACGAAAACTTGCTTGAAATGCAATATTATACGAAATTCTGAGATTTGAAGGCCAAACCACTTATCGTGATACTACATGAAATAGTATCGAAATTTTGGTAAAAATGAATATATATACGTAATATCAAACTACATGAAAAAAGTGAAAAAAGTCACTATTATACTAAATTTGAGGATTTTAACTTCGAATCATAGAGCGAGGTTTCGTATTATTTAGATCCTAGAAAAGACATATGACAATATTGTTTCCGATGCAAATGATAAAAATTAATGTGTTTTCATTAGAATTAACTAAATTGTTCCTGATTTTCCGTTTGTATTACCGATAGAAGATGTACACGTAAAACCGCTCTATTCCGGCTGAAACGTCGATATATGCAATAAAAAGCGAACTTCTCCCCTTTTCAATATCTTACTCAGTATTTTAACGAGAAACAAATAGATGATTGAAAATGAAGTATATAAGGTTATTAACCAATCAATTATGTGTTTGCATCATTTTTATCGTATATTTAATGAATTAATACCAATAAACTGATAATTCACAAAAACGTGGAAAAAAGGCTAAAAATTGCCTAATTCGATGATATTTTGTTTAAATCACATAAAGGAAAAGGGGATGATAAACGTCAAAATATTGCTAAATTTAGTGATTTTTAGTACAAAACAAAATGTAAGAATCACGCTTAAAAACGCAAAATTTGCGAAATTCTGAAATATGACGGCCAAATCACATATCGTGAGAAAACATGAAGTAGTATCGAAATACTGGGTAAAAACGAATATATTTACGTAAAATCACACTACATGAAAAACGTGAAAAAGTCAATATTTTACCATATTTGAAAACTTTAACTTCAAATCATAAAGCGAGGTTTCGTATTAAGAAGATCCAAGAAAAGACATGACAATGTTGTTTCCAATACAAATGATAAAAATCAGTGCTATTTCATTAGAATTAACCAAAATGTTCCTGATATTCCGTTTATATTACCGATAGAAGATGTACACGTAAAACCGCTCTATTCCGGCTGAAACGTCGATATATGCAATAAAAACCGAACTTCTCCCCTTTTCAATATCTCACTCAGTATTTTAACGAGAAACAAATAGATGATTGAAAATGAAGTATATAAGGTTATTATCTAGTCAATTATGTGTTTGCATCATTTTTATCGTATATTTAATGAATTAATACCAATAAACTGATAATTCAAAAAAACGTGGAAAAACGGCAAAAAATTGCCTAATTCGATGATATTTTGTTTAAATCACATAAAGGAAAAGGGGATGATAAACGTCAAAATATTGCTAAATTCAATAATTTTTAGTACAAAACAAAATGTAAGAAACTTGCTTAAAAACGCAAAATTTTCGAAATTCTGAAATATGACGGCCAAATCACATATCGTGAGAAAACATGAAGTAGTATCGAAATATTGGGTAAAAACGAATATATTTACGTAAAATCACACTACATGAAAAACGTGAAATAGTCAATATTTTACCATATTTGAAAACTTTAACTTCAAATCATAAAGCGAGGTTTCGTATTAAGAAGATCCAAGAAAAGACATGACAATGTTGTTTCCAATACAAATGATAAAAATCAGTGCTATTTCATTAGAATTAACTAAAATGTTCCTGATATTCCGTTTATATTACCGATAGAAGATGTACACGTAAAACCGCTCTATTCCGGCTGAAACGTCGATATATGCATTAAAAACCGAACTTCTCCCCTTTTCAATATCTCACTCAGTATTTTAACGAGAAACAAATAGACTATTGAAAATGAAGTATATAAGGTTATTATCTAGTCAACTATGTGTTTGCATCATTTTTATCGTATATTTAATGAATTAATACCAATAAACTGATAATTCACAAAAACGTGGAAAAAAGGCTAAAAATTGCCTAATTCGATGATATTTTGTTTAAATCACATAAAGGAAAAGGGGATGATAAACGTCAAAATATTGCTAAATTTAATGATTTTTAGTACAAAACAAAATGTAAGAATCTTGCATAAAACGCAAAATTTGCGAAATTCTGAGATATGACGGCCAAATCACATATCGTGAGAAAACATGAAGTAGTATCGAAATATTGGGTAAAAACGAATATATTTACGTAAAATAACACTACATGAAAAACGTGAAAAAAGTCAATATTTTTCCATATTTGAGGATTTTAACTTCAAATCATAAAGCGAGGTTTCGTATTAAGAAGATCCGAGTTAAGACATATGAAAATGTTTTTCCAATACAAATGATAAAAATCAGTGCGTTTTCATTAGAACTAACTAAATTGTTCCTGATTTTCCGTTTATATTACTGATGGAAGATGTACACGTAAAACCGCTCTAATCCGGCTGAAACGTCGATATATGCAATAAAACCAGAACTTCTCCCCTTTTAAATATCTTACTCTGTATTTTACGAGAAGCAAATAGTTGATTGAAAATGAAGTATATAAGATTAATTTCTAATCAATTATGTGTTTGCATCATTTTTATCGTATATTTAATCGTATATTTATACGATTAAAAAGGGATGCAGAGGTTTTAGAGAGGGATGCAGAGGCTCAAGAGATGGATGCAGAGGCTTAAGAGAGTGATGCAGAGGCTGAAGAGAGTGTTGCAGAGGCTTAAGAGAGGGATGCAGAGGCTCAAGAGAGTGATGCAAAGGCTCAAGAGAGTGATTCAGAGGCTTAAGAGAGGGATGCAGAGGCTCAAGAATGGGATGTAGAGGCTCAAGAGAGTGATGCAAAGGCTCAAGGGAGTGATGCAGAGCCTCAAGAGAGTGATTCAGAGGCTTAAGAGAGTGATGCAGAGGCTTAAAGAGAGTGATGCAGAGGCTTAAGAGAGGGATGCAGAGGCTAAAGAGAGGGATGTAGAGGCCCAAGAGAGGGATGCAGAGGCTCAAGAGAGGGATGCAGAGGCTCAAATGAGGGATGAAGAGGCACAAGAGAGGGATACAGAGGCTCTTGAGAGTGATGCAGAGGCTCAAGAGAGGGATGCGGAGGCTTAAGAGAGTGATGCAAAGGCTCAAGAGAGGGATGCAGAGGCTCATGAGAGGGATGCAGGAGTTCAAGAGAAGGTGGCAGAGGCTCAAGAGAGTGATTCAGAGGCTAACGAGAGTGATGCAGAGGCTTAAGAGATTGATGCAGAGGCTTAAGAGAGGGATGCAGGGGCTCAAGAGAGGGATGCATAGGCTCAAATGAAGGATGCAGAGGCACAAGAGAGGGATGCAGAGGCTCTTGAGAGTGACGAGGAGGCTCAAAAGAGGGATGCAGAGGCTTAAGAAAGTGATGCAAAGGCTCAAGAGAGGGATGCAGAGGCTCATGGGAGGGATGCAGGAGTTCAAGAGAGTGATGCAGAGGCTCAAGAAAGGGATGCAGAGGCTTAAGAAAGTGATGCAGAGACTCAAAAATGGGATGCAGATGCTTAGGAGAGTGATGCAGAGGCTGAAGAGAGTGTTGCAGAGGCTTAGGAGAGGGATGCAGATGCTCAAGAGAGGGATGCAGAGGCTTAAGAGAGTGATGCAGAGGCTGAAGAGAGTGTTGCAGATGCCCAAGAGAGGGATGCAGAGGCTCTCTAGAGTGATGCAAAGGCTCAAGAGAGTGATGCAGAGGCTTAAGAGAGGGATGCAGAGGCTCAAGAGAGGGATGTAGAGGCTCAAGAGAGTGATGCAGAGGCTCAAGAGAGTGATGCAGAGGCTGAAGAGAGAGATGCAGAGGCTTACGAGAGTGATGCAGAGGTTCAAGAGAGTGATGCAGAGGCACAGGAGAATGATGTAGAGGCTTAAGAGAGGGATGCAGAGGCTCAAGAGAATAATGCAGGGGCTCAAGAGAATGATGCAGAGGCTTAAGAGAGGGATGCAGAGGCTTAAGAGAGTGATGCAGAGGCTCAAGAGAGTGATGCAGAGGCTCAAACGAGTGATAGAGAGGCTCATGAGAGTGATGCAGAGGCTCAAGAGAGTGATGCAGACGATCAAGAGAGTGATGTAGAGGCTCAAGAGAGTGATGCAGAGTATCAAGAGAGGGAAGAGGAGGCTTAAGAGAGTGATGAAGTGGCTCTAGAGAATGATGCAGAGGCTTAAGAGAATGATGCAGAGGCTTATGAGAGGGATGCAAAGGCTTAAGAGAGGGATGCAGAGGCTGACGAGAATGATGCAGAGGCTCAAGAGAGTGATGCAGAGGCACAGGAGAGTGATGCAGAAGCTCAAGAGAGTGATGCAGAGGATCAAGAGTGTGATGCAGAGGCTCAAGAGTGTGATGCAGAGGCTGAATATAGAGTGTTGCAGAGGCTGAAGAGAGGGATGCAGAGGCTCAAGAGGGTGATGCAGAGCCTCAAGAGAGTGATGCAAAGGCTCTAGAGAGGGATGCAAGGGCCCAAGAGAGTGATGCAGATGCTCAAGAGAGGGATGCAGATGATGAAGAGAGTGATGCAGAGGCTCGAGAGAGTGATGCAGAGGCTCAAAAGAGAGATTCAGAGGCTCAAGAGAGGGATGCAGAGGCTGATGAGAGTGTTGCAGAGGCTCAAGAGAGGTCTGCAGAGGCTCAAGAGAGTGATCCAGAGACTCAAGAGAGTTATGCAGAGGGTCAAGAGAGTTATGCAGAGGCTTACGAGAGTGATGCTGAGGCTCAAGAGAGGGATGTAGAGGCTCAAGAGAGTGATTCAGGAGCTCAAGAGAGTGATGCAGAGGCTCAGGAGAGGGATGCAGAGGCTCAAGAGAGGGATGCAGAGATTGAAAAGAGTGATGAAGAGGCTCAAGAAAGTGATGCAGAGGCTTAAGAGAGGGATGCCGAGGCTCAAGAGAGTGATGCAGAGGCTCAAGAGAGGGATGCAGACATTGAAGAGAGTGATGTAGAGGCTGAAGAGAGTGATGCAGAGGCTTAAGAGAGGACCTTAAATACTTCATTTTCAGTCAATTATTTGTATCTCGCTAAAATACAGAGTAAGATATTGAAAAGGGGAGAAGTTCTGTTTTTATTGCATATATCGACGTTTCAGCCGGATTAGAGGGGTTCTACGTGTACATCTTCCATCGGTAATATAAACGGAATATCAGGAACATTTTAGTTAATTCTAATGAAAAAGCACTGATTTTTATCATTTGTATTGGAAACAACATTGTCATATGTCTTTTCTTGGATCTTCTTAATACGAAACCTCGCTTTATGATTTGAAGTTAAAATCCTCAAATATGGTAAAATATTGACTTTTTCACGTTTTTCATGTAGTGTGATTTTACGTAAATATATTCGTTTTTACCCAATATTTCGATACTACTTCATGTTTTCTCACGATATGTGATTTGGCCGTCATATCTCAGAATTTCGCAAATTTTGCGTTTTTAAGCAAGTTTCTTACATTTTGTTTTGTACTAAAAATCATTGAATTTAGCAATATTTTGACGTTTATCATCCTCTTTTCCTTTATGTGATTTAAACAAAATATCATCGAATTAGGCAATTTTTTGCCTTTTTTCTACGTTTTTGTGAATTATCAGTTTATTGGTATTAATTCATTAAATATACGATAAAAATGATGCAAACGCATAATTGATTAGATAATAACCTCAAATACTTCATTTTCAATCATCTATTTGTTTCTCGTTAAAATACTGAGTGAGATATTGAAAAGGGGAGAAGTTCGGTTTTTATTGCATATATCGACGTTTCAGCCGGAATAGAGAGGTTTTACGTGTACATCTTCTATCGGTAATATAAACGGAAAATCAGGAACATTTTAGTTAATTCTAATGAAAGCACATTGGTTTTTATCATTTGTATCGGAAACAACATTGTCATATGTCTTTTCTTGGATCTAAATAATACGAAACCTCGCTCTATGATTCGAAGTTAAAATCCTCAAATTTGGTATAATTGTGACTTTTTTCACGTTTTTCATGTAGTTTGATATTACGTATATATATTCACTTTTACCAAAATTTCGATACTATTTCATGTAGTATCACGATATGTGATTTGGCCTTCAAATCTCAGAATTTCGCATAATATTGCATTTTTAGCAAGTTTTCTTGCATTTTGTTTCGTACTAAAAATCACCGAATTTAGCAATATTTTAACGTTTATCATCCCCTTTTCCTTTATGTGATTTAAACAAAATATCATCGAATTAGTCAATATTTTGCCGTTTTTCCACGTTTTTGTGAATTCTCAGTTTATTGGTATTAATTCATTAAATATACGATAAAAATGATGCAAACACATAATTGATTAGAAATTAACCTTAAATACTTCATTTTCAATCAATTATTTGTATCTCGTTAAAATACAGAGTAAGATATTGAAAAGGGGAGAAGTTCTGTTTTTATTGCATATATCGACGTTTCAGCCGGATTAGAGCGGTTTTACGTGTACATCTTCCATCGGTAATATAAACGGAATATCAGGAACATTTTAGTTAATTCTAATGAAAAAGCACTGATTTTTATCATTTGTATTGGAAACAACATTGTCATATGTGTTTTCTTGGATCTTCTTAATACGAAACCTCGCTTTATGATTTGAAGTTAAAATCCTCAAATATGGTAAAATATTGACTTTTTCACGTTTTTCATGTAGTGTGATTTTACGTAAATATATTCGTTTTTACCCAATATTTCGATACTACTTCATGTTTTCTCACGATATGTGATTTGGCCGTCATATCTCAGAATTTCGCAAATTTTGCGTTTTTAAGCAAGTTTCTTACATTTTGTTTTGTACTAAAAATCATTGAATTTAGCAATATTTTGACGTTTATCATCCTCTTTTCCTTTATGTGATTTAAACAAAATATCATCGAATTAGGCAATTTTTTGCCTTTTTTCTACGTTTTTGTGAATTATCAGTTTATTGGTATTAATTCATTAAATATACGATAAAAATGATGCAAACGCATAATTGATTAGATAATAACCTTAAATACTTCATTTTCAATCATCTATTTGTTTCTCGTTAAAATACTGAGTGAGATATTGAAAAGGGGAGAAGTTCGGTTTTTATTGCATATATCGACGTTTCAGCCGGAATAGAGAGGTTTTACGTGTACATCTTCTATCGGTAATATAAACGGAAAATCAGGAACATTTTAGTTAATTCTAATGAAAGCACATTGGTTTTTATCATTTGTATCGGAAACAACATTGTCATATGTCTTTTCTTGGATCTAAATAATACGAAACCTCGCTCTATGATTCGAAGTTAAAATCCTCAAATTTGGTATAATTGTGACTTTTTTCACGTTTTTCATGTAGTTTGATATTACGTATATATATTCACTTTTACCAAAATTTCGATACTATTTCATGTAGTATCACGATATGTGATTTGGCCTTCAAATCTCAGAATTTCGCATAATATTGCATTTTTAGCAAGTTTTCTTGCATTTTGTTTCGTACTAAAAATCACCGAATTTAGCAATATTTTAACGTTTATCATCCCCTTTTCCTTTATGTGATTTAAACAAAATATCATCGAATTAGTCAATATTTTGCCGTTTTTCCACGTTTTTGTGAATTCTCAGTTTATTGGTATTAATTCATTAAATATACGATAAAAATGATGCAAACACATAATTGATTAGAAATTAACCTTAAATACTTCATTTTCAATCAATTATTTGTATCTCGTTAAAATACAGAGTAAGATATTGAAAAGGGGAGAAGTTCTGTTTTTATTGCATATATCGACGTTTCAGCCGGATTAGAGCGGTTTTACGTGTACATCTTCCATCGGTAATATAAACGGAATATCAGGAACATTTTAGTTAATTCTAATGAAAAAGCACTGATTTTTATCATTTGTATTGGAAACAACATTGTCATATGTGTTTTCTTGGATCTTCTTAATACGAAACCTCGCTTTATGATTTGAAGTTAAAATCCTCAAATATGGTAAAATATTGACTTTTTCACGTTTTTCATGTAGTGTGATTTTACGTAAATATATTCGTTTTTACCCAATATTTCGATACTACTTCATGTTTTCTCACGATATGTGATTTGGCCGTCATATCTCAGAATTTCGCAAATTTTGCGTTTTTAAGCAAGTTTCTTACATTTTGTTTTGTACTAAAAATCATTGAATTTAGCAATATTTTGACGTTTATCATCCTCTTTTCCTTTATGTGATTTAAACAAAATATCATCGAATTAGGCAATTTTTTGCCTTTTTTCTACGTTTTTGTGAATTATCAGTTTATTGGTATTAATTCATTAAATATACGATAAAAATGATGCAAACGCATAATTGATTAGATAATAACCTTAAATACTTCATTTTCAATCATCTATTTGTTTCTCGTTAAAATACTGAGTGAGATATTGAAAAGGGGAGAAGTTCGGTTTTTATTGCATATATCGACGTTTCAGCCGGAATAGAGAGGTTTTACGTGTACATCTTCTATCGGTAATATAAACGGAAAATCAGGAACATTTTAGTTAATTCTAATGAAAGCACATTGGTTTTTATCATTTGTATCGGAAACAACATTGTCATATGTCTTTTCTTGGATCTAAATAATACGAAACCTCGCTCTATGATTCGAAGTTAAAATCCTCAAATTTGGTATAATGGTGACTTTTTTCACGTTTTTCATGTAGTTTGATATTACGAATATATATTCACTTTTACCAAAATTTCGATACTATTTCATATAGTATCACGATATGTGATTTGGCCTTCAAATCTCAGAATTTCGCATAATATTGCATTTTTAGCAAGTTTTCTTGCATTTTGTTTCGTACTAAAAATCACCTGAATTTAGCAATATTTTAACGTTTATCATCCCCTTTTCCTTTATGTGATTTAAACAAAATATCATCGAATTAGTCAATATTTTGCCGTTTTTCCACGTTTTTGTGAATTCTCAGTTTATTGGTATTAATTCATTAAATATACGATAAAAATGATGCAAACACATAATTGATTAGAAATTAACCTTAAATACTTCATTTTCAATCAATTATTTGTATCTCGTTAAAATACAGAGTAAGATATTGAAAAGGGGAGAAGTTCTGTTTTTATTGCATATATCGACGTTTCAGCCGGATTAGAGCGGTTTTACGTGTACATCTTCCATCAGTAATATAAACGGAAAATCAGGAACAATTTAGTTGGTTCTAATGAAAACGCATTGATTTTTATCATTTGTATTGGAAAAACATTGTCATATGTCTTTTCTTGGATCTTCTTAATACGAAACCTCGCTCTATGATTTGAAGTTAAAATCCTCAAATATGGTAAAATATTGACTTTTTCACGTTTTTCATTTCATGCTTTTTTTCATGTGATTTTACGTAAATATATTCGTTTTTACCCAATATTTCGATACTACTTCATGTTTTCTCACGATATGTGATTGGGCCGTCATATCCCAGAATTTCGCAAATTTTGCGTTTTTAAGCAAGTTTCTTACATTTTGTTTTGTACTAAAAATCATTGAATTTAGCAATATTTTTACGTTTATCATCCCCTTTTCCTTTATGTGATTTATCCAAAATATTATCGAATTGTGCAATTTTTTGCCGTTTTTCCACGTTTTTGTGAATTATCAGTTTATTGGTATTAATTCATTATATATACAATAAAAATGATGCAAACACATAATTGACTAGATAATAACCTTATATACTTCATTTTCAATCATCTATTTGTTTCTCGTTAAAATACTGAGTGAGATATTGATAAGGGGAGAACTTCGGTTTTTATTGCATATATCGACGTTTCAGCCGGAATAGAGCGGTTTTACGTGTACATCTTCCATCAGTAATATAAACGGAAAATCAGGAACATTTTAGTTAATTCTAATGAAAATACATTGATTTTTATCATTTGTATTGGAAAAACATTGTCATATGTCTTTTGTTCGATCTTCTTAATACGAAACCTCGCTCTATGATTTGAAGTTAAAATCCTCAAATATGGTAAAATATTGACTTTTTCACGTTTTTCATTTCATGTTTTTTCTCATGTGATTTTACGTAAATATATTCGTTTTTACCCAATATTTCGATACTACTTCATGTTTTCTCACGATATGTGATTGGGCCGTCATATCCCAGAATTTCGCAAATTTTGCGTTTTTAAGCAAGTTTCTTACATTTTGTTTTGTACTAAAAATTATTGAATTTAGCAATATTTTGACGTTTATCATACCCTTTTCCTTTATGTGATTTAAACAAAATATCGAATTAGGCAATTTTTAGCCTTTTTTCCACGTTTTTGTGAATTATCAGTTTATTGGTATTAATTCATTAATATAGGATAAAAATGATGCAAACACATAATTGATGAGATAATAACCTTATATACTTCATTTTCAATCATCTATTTGTTTCTCGTTAAAATACTGAGTGAGATATTGAAAAGGGGAGAAGTTCGCGTTTTATGGCATATATCGACGTTTCAGCCGGAATAGAGCGGTTTTACGTGTACATCTTCTATTGGTTATATAAACGGAAAATCAGGAACATTTTAGTTAATTATAATGAAATCACATTGATTTTTATCATTTGTATCGGAAACAACATTGTCACATGTCTTTTCTTGGATCTAAATAATACGAAACCTCGCTCTATGATTCGAAGTTAAAATCCACAAATTTGGTTTAATAGTGACTTTTTTCACGTTTTTCATTTAGTTTGATATTACGTATATATATTCATTTTTACCAATATTTCGATACTATTTCATGTAGTATCACGATATGTGATTTGGCCTACAAATCTCAGAATTTCGCATAATATTGCATTTTAAGAAAGTTTTCTTGCATTTTGTTTCGTACTAAAAATCATCGAATATAGCAATATTTTGACTTTTATCATCCCCTTTTCCTTTGTATGGTTTAAACAAAATATCATCGAATTAACCAATAATTTGCCGTTTTTCCACGTTTTTGTGAATTTTCAGTTTATTGGTATTAATTCATTAAATATACGATAAAAATGATGCAAACACATAATTGATTAGAAATTAACCTTAAATACTTCATTTTCAATCAATTATTTGTATCTCGTTAAAATACAGAGTAAGATATTGAAAAGGGGAGAAGTTCTGTTTTTATTGCATATATCGACGTTTCAGCCGGATTAGAGCGGTTTTACGTGTACATCTTCCATCGGTAATATAAACGGAATATCAGGAACATTTTAGTTAATTCTAATGAAAAAGCACTGATTTTTATCATTTGTATTGGAAACAACATTGTCATATGTCTTTTCTTGGATCTTCTTAATACGAAACCTCGCTTTATGATTTGAAGTTAAAATCCTCAAATATG
Source organism: Procambarus clarkii (assembly GCF_040958095.1). Lineage (NCBI taxonomy): Eukaryota > Metazoa > Arthropoda > Malacostraca > Decapoda > Cambaridae > Procambarus > Procambarus clarkii. Next base: position 31,731,016 of record NC_091198.1, read on the forward strand.
GTAAAATATTGACTTTTTCACGTTTTTCATGTAGTGTGATTTTACGTAAATATATTCGTTTTTACCCAATATTTCGATACTACTTCATGTTTTCTCACGATATGTGATTTGGCCGTCATATCTCAGAATTTCGCAAATTTTGCGTTTTTAAGCAAGTTTCTTACATTTTGTTTTGTACTAAAAATCATTGAATTTAGCAATATTTTGACGTTTATCATCCTCTTTTCCTTTATGTGATTTAAACAAAATATCATCGAATTAGGCAATTTTTTGCCTTTTTTCTACGTTTTTGTGAATTATCAGTTTATTGGTATTAATTCATTAAATATACGATAAAAATGATGCAAACGCATAATTGATTAGATAATAACCTCAAATACTTCATTTTCAATCATCTATTTGTTTCTCGTTAAAATACTGAGTGAGATATTGAAAAGGGGAGAAGTTCGGTTTTTATTGCATATATCGACGTTTCAGCCGGAATAGAGAGGTTTTACGTGTACATCTTCTATCGGTAATATAAACGGAAAATCAGGAACATTTTAGTTAATTCTAATGAAAGCACATTGGTTTTTATCATTTGTATCGGAAACAACATTGTCATATGTCTTTTCTTGGATCTAAATAATACGAAACCTCGCTCTATGATTCGAAGTTAAAATCCTCAAATTTGGTATAATTGTGACTTTTTTCACGTTTTTCATGTAGTTTGATATTACGTATATATATTCACTTTTACCAAAATTTCGATACTATTTCATGTAGTATCACGATATGTGATTTGGCCTTCAAATCTCAGAATTTCGCATAATATTGCATTTTTAGCAAGTTTTCTTGCATTTTGTTTCGTACTAAAAATCACCGAATTTAGCAATATTTTAACGTTTATCATCCCCTTTTCCTTTATGTGATTTAAACAAAATATCATCGAATTAGTCAATATTTTGCCGTTTTTCCACGTTTTTGTGAATTCTCAGTTTATTGGTATTAATTCATTAAATATACGATAAAAATGATGCAAACACATAATTGATTAGATAATAACCTTAAATACTTAATTTTCAATCAATTATTTGTATCTCGTTAAAATACAGAGTAAGATATTGAAAAGGGGAGAAGTTCTGTTTTTATTGCATATATCGACGTTTCAGCCGGATTAGAGCGGTTTTACGTGTACATCTTCCATCGGTAATATAAACGGAATATCTGGAACATTTTAGTTAATTCTAATGAAAAAGCACTGATTTTTATCATTTGTATTGGAAACAACATTGTCATATGTCTTTTCTTGGATCTTCTTAATACGAAACCTCGCTTTATGATTTGAAGTTAAAATCCTCAAATATGGTAAAATATTGACTTTTTCACGTTTTTCATGTAGTGTGATTTTACGTAAATATATTCGTTTTTACCCAATATTTCGATACTACTTCATGTTTTCTCACGATATGTGATTTGGCCGTCATATATCAGAATTTCGCAAATTTTGCGTTTTTAAGCAAGTTTCTTACATTTTGTTTTGTACTAAAAATCATTGAATTTAGCAATATTTTGACGTTTATCATCCCCTTTTCCTTTATCTCATTTAAACAAAATATCTTCGAATTAGGCAATATTTTGCGGTTTTTCCACGTTTTTGTAAATTTTCAGTTTATTGTTATTAATTCATTAAATATACGATAAAAATGATGCAAACACATAATTGATTAGAAATTAACCTTAAATACTTCATTTTCAATCAACTATTTGTTTCTCGTAAAATACAGAGTAAGATATTGAAAAAGGCAGAAGTTCTGTTTTTATTGCATATATCGACGTTTCAGCCGGATTAGAGCGGTTTTACGTGTACATCTTCCATCAGTAATATAAACGGAAAATCAGGAACAATTTAGTTGGTTCTAATGAAAACGCATTGATTTTTATCATTTGTATTGGAAAAACATTGTCATATGTCTTTTGTTCGATCTTCTTAATACGAAACCTCGCTCTATGATTTGAAGTTAAAATCCTCAAATATGGTAAAATATTGACTTTTTCACGTTTTTCATTTCATGCTTTTTTTCATGTGATTTTACGTAAATATATTCTTTTTACCCAATATTTCGATACTACTTCATGTTTTCTCACGATATGTGATTGGGCCGTCATATCCCAGAATTTCGCAAATTTTGCGTTTTTAAGCAAGTTTCTTACATTTTGTTTTGTACTAAAAATCATTGAATTTAGCAATATTTTTACGTTTATCATCCCCTTTTCCTTTATGTGATTTATCCAAAATATTATCGAATTGTGCAATTTTTTGCCGTTTTTCCACGTTTTTGTGAATTATCAGTTTATTGGTATTAATTCATTATATATACGATAAAAATGATGCAAACACATAATTGACTAGATAATAACCTTATATACTTCATTTTCAATCATCTATTTGTTTCTCGTTAAAATACTGAGTGAGATATTGATAAGGGGAGAACTTCGGTTTTTATTGCATATATCGACGTTTCAGCCGGAATAGAGCGGTTTTACGTGTACATCTTCTATCAGTAATATAAACGGAATATCAGGAACATTTTAGTTAATTCTAATGAAATAGCACTGATTTTTATCATTTGTATTGAAACAACATTGTCATATGTCTTTTGTTCGATCTTCTTAATACGAAACCTCGCTCTATGATTTGAAGTTAAAATCCTCAAATATGGTAAAATATTGACTTTTTCACGTTTTCATTCATGTTAGTGTGATTTTACGTAAATATATTCGTTTTTACCCAATATTTCGATACTACTTCATGTTTTCTCACGATATGTGATTGGGCCGTCATATCCCAGAATTTCGCAAATTTTGCGTTTTTAAGCAAGTTTCTTACATTTTGTTTTGTACTAAAAATCATTGAATTTAGCAATATTTTGACGTTTATCATACCCTTTTCCTTTATGTGATTTAAACAAAATATCGAATTAGGCAATTTTTAGCCTTTTTTCCACGTTTTTGTGAATTATCAGTTTATTGGTATTAATTCATTAAATATAGGATAAAAATGATGCAAACACATAATTAATTAGAAATTAACCTTAAATACTTCATTTTCAATCAACTATTTGTTTCTCGTAAAATACAGTTAGATATTGAAAAGGGGAGAAGTTCGGTTTTTATTGCATATATCGACGTTTCAGCCGGATTAGAGCGGTTTTACGTGTACATCTTCCATCGGTAATATAAATGGAATATCAGGAACATTTTAGTTAATTCTAATGAAAAAGCACTGATTTTTATCATTTGTATCGGAAACAACATTGTCATATGTCTTTTCTTGGATCTTCTTAATACGAAACCTCGCTTTATGATTTGAAGTTAAAGTATTCAAATATGGTAAAATATTGACTTTTTCACGTTTTTCATGTTGTGTGATTTTACGTAAATATATTCGTTTTTACCCAATATTTCGATACTACTTCATGTTTTCTCACGATATGTGATTTGGCCGTCATATATCAGAATTTCGCAAATTTTGCGTTTTTAAGCAAGTTTCTTACATTTTGTTTTGTACTAAAAATCATTGAATTTAGCAATATTTTGACGTTTATCATCCCCTTTTCCTTTATGTCATTTAAACAAAATATCATCGAATTAGGCAATTTTTTGCCGTTTGTCCACGTTTTTGTGAATTATCAGTTTATTGGTATTAATTCATTAAATATACGATAAAAATGATGCAAACACATAATTGATTAGAAATTAACCTTAAATACTTCATTTTCAATCATCTATTTGTTTCTCGTTAAAATACTGAGTGAGATATTGAAAAGGGGAGAAGTTCGGTTTTTATTGCATATATCGACGTTTCAGCCGGAATAGAGAGGTTTTACGTGTACATCTTCTATCGGTAATATAAACGGAAAATCAGGAACATTTTAGTTAATTCTAATGAAAGCACATTGGTTTTTATCATTTGTATCGGAAACAACATTGTCATATGTCTTTTCTTGGATCTAAATAATACGAAACCTCGCTCTATGATTCGAAGTTAAAATCCTCAAATTTGGTATAATGGTGACTTTTTTCACGTTTTTCATGTAGTTTGATATTACGAATATATATTCACTTTTATCAAAATTTCGATACTATTTCATGTAGTATCACGATATGTGATTTGGCCTTCAAATCTCAGAATTTCGCATAATATTGCATTTTTAGCAAGTTTTCTTGCATTTTGTTTCGTACTAAAAATCACCGAATTTAGCAATATTTTAACGTTTATCATCCCCTTTTCCTTTATGTGATTTAAACAAAATATCATCGAATTAGTCAATATTTTGCCGTTTTTCCACGTTTTTGTGAATTCTCAGTTTATTGGTATTAATTCATTAAATATACGATAAAAATGATGCAAACACATAATTGATTAGAAATTAACCTTAAATACTTCATTTTCAATCAATTATTTGTATCTCGTTAAAATACAGAATAAGATATTGAAAAGGGGAGAAGTTCTGTTTTTATTGCATATATCGACGTTTCAGCCGGATTAGAGCGGTTTTACGTGTACATCTTCCATCGGTAATATAAACGGAATATCAGGAACATTTTAGTTAATTCTAATAAAAAAGCACTGATTTTTATCATTTGTATTGGAAACAACATTGTCATATGTCTTTTCTTGGATCTTCTTAATACGAAACCTCGCTTTATGATTTGAAGTTAAAATCCTCATATATGGTAAAATATTGACTTTTTCACGTTTTTCATGTAGTGTGATTTTACGTAAATATATTCGTTTTTACCCAATATTTCGATACTACTTCATGTTTTCTCACGATATGTGATTTGGCCGTCATATATCAGAATTTCGCAAATTTTGCGTTTTTAAGCAAGTTTCTTACATTTTGTTTTGTACTAAAAATCATTGAATTTAGCAATATTTTGACGTTTATCATCCCCTTTTCCTTTATGTCATTTAAACAAAATATCTTCGAATTAGGCAATATTTTGCGGTTTTTCCACGTTTTTGTAAATTTTCAGTTTATTGTTATTAATTCATTAAATATACGATAAAAATGATGCAAACACATAATTGATTAGAAATTTACCTTAAATACTTCATTTTCAATCAACTATTTGTTTCTCGTAAAATACAGAGTAAGATATTGAAAAAGGCAGAAGTTCTGTTTTTATTGCATATATCGACGTTTCAGCCGGATTAGAGCGGTTTTACGTGTACATCTTCCATCAGTAATATAAACGGAAAATCAGGAACAATTTAGTTGGTTCTAATGAAAACGCATTGATTTTTATCATTTGTATTGGAAAAACATTGTCATATGTCTTTTGTTCGATCTTCTTAATACGAAACCTCGCTCTATGATTTGAAGTTAAAATCCTCAAATATGGTAAAATATTGACTTTTTCACGTTTTTCATTTCATGCTTTTTTTCATGTGATTTTACGTAAATATATTCGTTTTTACCCAATATTTCGATACTACTTCATGTTTTCTCACGATATGTGATTGGGCCGTCATATCCCAGAATTTCGCAAATTTTGCGTTTTTAAGCAAGTTTCTTACATTTTGTTTTGTACTAAAAATCATTGAATTTAGCAATATTTTTACGTTTATCATCCCCTTTTCCTTTATGTGATTTATCCAAAATATTATCGAATTGTGCAATTTTTTGCCGTTTTTCCACGTTTTTGTGAATTATCAGTTTATTGGTATTAATTCATTATATATACAATAAAAATGATGCAAACACATAATTGACTAGATAATAACCTTATATACTTCATTTTCAATCATCTATTTGTTTCTCGTTAAAATACTGAGTGAGATATTGATAAGGGGAGAACTTCGGTTTTTATTGCATATATCGACGTTTCAGCCGGAATAGAGCGGTTTTACGTGTACATCTTCCATCAGTAATATAAACGGAAAATCAGGAACATTTTAGTTAATTCTAATGAAAATACATTGATTTTTATCATTTGTATTGGAAAAACATTGTCATATGTCTTTTGTTCGATCTTCTTAATACGAAACCTCGCTCTATGATTTGAAGTTAAAATCCTCAAATATGGTAAAATATTGACTTTTTCACGTTTTTCATTTGATGTTTTTTTTCATGTGATTTTACGTAAATATATTCGTTTTTACCCAATATTTCGATACTACTTCATGTTTTCTCACGATATGTGATTGGGCCGTCATATCCCAGAATTTCGCAAATTTTGCGTTTTTAAGCAAGTTTCTTACATTTTGTTTTGTACTAAAAATCATTGAATTTAGCAATATTTTGACGTTTATCATACCCTTTTCCTTTATGTGATTTAAACAAAATATCGAATTAGGCAATTTTTAGTCTTTTTTCCACGTTTTTGTGAATTATCAGTTTATTGGTATTAATTCATTAAATATAGGATAAAAATGATGCAAACACATAATTGATGAGATAATAACCTTATATACTTCATTTTCAATCATCTATTTGTTTCTCGTTAAAATACTGAGTGAGATATTGAAAAGGGGAGAAGTTCGCGTTTTATGGCATATATCGACGTTTCAGCCGGAATAGAGCGGTTTTACGTGTACATCTTCTATTGGTTATATAAACGGAAAATCAGGAACATTTTAGTTAATTATAATGAAATCACATTGATTTTTATCATTTGTATCGGAAACAACATTGTCACATGTCTTTTCTTGGATCTAAATAATACGAAACCTCGCTCTATGATTCGAAGTTAAAATCCACAAATTTGGTATAATAGTGACTTTTTTCACGTTTTTCATTTAGTTTGATATTACGTATATATATTCATTTTTACCAATATTTCGATACTATTTCATGTAGTATCACGATATGTGATTTGGCCTACAAATCTCAGAATTTCGCATAATATTGCATTTTAAGAAAGTTTTCTTGCATTTTGTTTCGTACTAAAAATCATCGAATATAGCAATATTTTGACGTTTATCATCCCCTTTTCCTTTGTATGGTTTAAACAAAATATCATCGAATTAACCAATAATTTGCCGTTTTTCCACGTTTTTGTGAATTTTCAGTTTATAGTTATTTATTAATTAAATATACGATAAAAATAATTCAAACACATAATTAATTAGAAATTAACCTTAAATACTTCATTTTCAATCAACTATTTGTTTCTCGTAAAATACAGTTAGATATTGAAAAGGGGAGAAGTTCGGTTTTTATTGCATATATCGACGTTTCAGCCGGATTAGAGCGGTTTTACGTGTACATCTTCCATCGGTAATATAAATGGAATATCAGGAACATTTTAGTTAATTCTAATGAAAAAGCACTGATTTTTACCATTTGTATCGGAAACAACATTGTCATATGTCTTTTCTTGGATCTTCTTAATACGAAACCTCGCTTTATGATTTGAAGTTAAAGTATTCAAATATGGTAAAATATTGACTTTTTCACGTTTTTCATGTTGTGTGATTTTACGTAAATATATTCGTTTTTACCCAATATTTCGATACTACTTCATGTTTTCTCACGATATGTGATTTGGCCGTCATATATCAGAATTTCGCAAATTTTGCGTTTTTAAGCAAGTTTCTTACATTTTGTTTTGTACTAAAAATCATTGAATTTAGCAATATTTTGACGTTTATCATCCCCTTTTCCTTTATGTCATTTAAACAAAATATCATCGAATTAGGCAATTTTTTGCCGTTTGTCCACGTTTTTGTGAATTATCAGTTTATTGGTATTAATTCATTAAATATACGATAAAAATGATGCAAACACATAATTGATTAGAAATTAACCTTAAATACTTCATTTTCAATCAACTATTTGTTTATCGTTAAATTCAGAGTAAGATATTGAAAAGGGGAGAAGTTCTGTTTTTATGCATATATCGACGTTTCAGCCGAATTAGAGCGGTTTTACGTGTACATCTTCCATCAGTAATATAAACGGAAAATCAGGAAGAATTTAGTTAGTTCTAATGAAAACGCAATGATTTTTATCATTTGTATTGGAAAAACATTGTCATATGTCTTTTCTTCGATCTTCTTAATACGAAACCTCGCTCTATGATTTTAAGTTAAAATCCTCAAATATGGTAAAATATTGACTTTTTCACGTTTTTCATGTAGTGTGATTTTACGTAAATATATTCGTTTTTACACAATATTTCCATACTACTTAATGTTTTCTCACGATATGTGATTTGGCCGTCATATCTCAGAATTTCGCAAATTTTGCGTTTTTAAGAAAGTTTCTTACATTTTGTTTTGTACTAAAAATCATTGAATTTAGCAATATTTTGACGTTTATCATCCCCTTTTCCTTTATGTGATTTAAGCAAAATATCATCGAATTAGGCAATATTTTGCGGTTTTTCCACGTTTTTTTGAATTATCAGTTTATTGGTATTAATTCATTAAATATACGATAAAAATGATGCAAACACATAATTGACTAGATAATAACCTTATATACTTCATTTTCAATCATCTATTTGTTTCTCGTTAAAATACTGAGTGAGATATTGAAAAGGGGAGATGTTCGGTTTTTATTCCATATATCGACGTTTCACCCGGAATAGAGCGGTTTTACGTGTACATCTTCTATCGGTAATATAAACGGAATATCAGGAACATTTTGGTTAATTCTAATGAAATAGCACTGATTTTTATCATTTGTATTGGAAACAACATTGTCATGTCTTTTCTTGGATCTTCTTAATAAGAAACCTCGCTTTATGATTTGAAGTTAAAGTTTTCAAATATGGTAAAATATTGACTTTTTCACGTTTTTCATGTAGTGTGATTTTACGTAAATATATTCGTTTTTACCCTATATTTCGATACTACTTCATGTTTTCTCACGATATGTGATTTGGCCGTCATATTTCAGAATTTCGAAAATTTTGCGTACTTAAGCAAGTTTCTTACATTTTGTTTTGTACTAAAAATCATTGAATTTAGCAATATTTTTACGCTTATCATCCCCTTTTCCTTTATGTGATTTAAACAAAATATCATCGAATTAGGCAATTTTTTGCCGTTTTTCCACGTTTTTGTGAATTATCAGTTTATTGGTATTAATTCATTGTTTGTACGAAAAAAATGATGCAAACACATAATTGACTAGATAATAACCTTATATACTTCATTTTCAATCATCTATTTGTTTCTCGTTAAAATACTGAGTGAGATATTGAAAAAGGGAGAAGTTCAGTTTTTATTGCATATATCGACGTTTCAGCCGGAATAGAGCGGTTTTACGTGTACATCTTCTATCGGTAATATAAACGGAAAATCAGGAACATTTTAGTTAATTCTAATGAAAACACATTGATTTTTATCATTTGTATTGGAAACAACATTGTCATATGTCTTTTCTTGGATCTAAATAATACGAATTCTCGCTCTATGATTCGAAGTTAAAATCCTCAAATTTGGTGTAATAATGACTTTTTTCACGTTTTTCATGTAGTTTGATATTAGGTATATATATTCATTTTTACCAAATTTTCGATACCATTTCATGTAGTATCATGATATGTGATTTGGCCTTCAAATCTCAGAATTTCGCATAATATTGCATTTTAAGCAAGTTTTCTTGCATTTTGTTTCCTACTAAAAATCATCGAATATAGCAATATTTTGATGTTTATCATCCCCTTTTCCTTTATATGATTTAAACAAAATATCATCGAATTAGGCAATATTTTGCCGTTTTTCGACGTTTTTGTGAATTTTAAGTTTATTGTTATTAATTCATTATATATACGACAAAAATGATGCAAACACATAATTGATTAGAAATTAACCTTAAATACTTCATTTTCAATCAACTATTTGTTTCTCGTAAAATACAGAGTAAGATATTGAAAAGGGGAGAAGTTCTGTTTTTATTGCATATATCGACGTTTCAGCCGGATTAGAGCAGTTTTACGTGTACATCTTCCATCGATAATATAAACGGAAAATCAGGACCATGTTAGTTAATTCTAATGAAAACACATTGATTTTTATCATTTGTATCGGAAACAACATTGTCATATGTCTTTTCTTGGATCTTCTTAATACGAAACCTCGCTTTATGATTTGAAGTTAAAATCCTCAAATATGGTAAAATATTGACTTTTTTCACGCTTTTCATGTAGTGTTATTTTACGTAAATATATTGGTTTTTCCCAATATTTCGATACTACTTCATGTTTTCTCACGATATGTGATTTGGCCATCATATTTCAGAATTTCGCAAATTTTGCGTTTTTAAGCATGATTCTTACATTTTGTTTTGTACTAAAAATCACTAAATTTAGCAATATTTTGACGTTTATCATCCCCTTTTCCTTTATGTGATTTAAACAAAATATCATCGAATTAGGCAATTTTTAGCCTTTTTTCCACGTTTTTGTGAATTATCAGTTTATTGGTATTAATTCATTAAATATACGATAAAAATGATGCAAACACATAATTGATTGGTTAATAACCTTATATACTTCATTTTCAATCATCTATTTGTTTCTCGTTAAAATACTGAGTAAGATATTGAAAAGGGGAGAAGTTCGCTTTTTATTGCATATATCGACGTTTCAGCCGGAATAGAGCGGTTTTACGTGTACATCTTCTATCGGTAATACAAACGGAAAACAGGAACAATTTAGTTAATTCTAATGAAAACGCATTGATTTTTATCATTTATATTGGAAACAACATTGTCATATGTCTTTTCTTGGATCTTCTAATACGAAACCTCGCTCTATGATTTGCAGTTAAAATCCTCAAATTTGGTATAATAGTGAATTTTTTCACGTTTTTCATGTAGTTTGATATTACGTATATATATTCATTTTTACCAATATTTCGATACTATTTCATGTAGTATCACGATATGTGATTTGGCCTTCAAATCTCAGAATTTCGCATAATATTGCATTTTAAGCAAGTTTTCTTGCATTTTGTTTCGTACTAAAAATTATCGAATATAGCAATATTTTGATGTTTATCATCCCCTTTTCCTTTATGTGATTTAAACAAAATATCATCGAATTAGGCAATATTTTGCCGTTTTCGACGTTGTTGTGAATTTTATGTTTATTGTTATTAATTCATTATATATACGACAAAAATGATGCAAACACATAATTGATTAGAAATTAACCTTAAATACTTCATTTTCAATCAACTATTTGTTTCTCGTAAAATACAGAGTAAGATATTGAAAAGGGGAAAAGTTCTGTTTTTATTGCATATATCGACGATTCAGCCGGATTAGAGCGGTTTTACGTGTACATCTTCCATTGGTAATATAAACGGAAAAGCAGGAACATTTTAGTTAATTCTCATGAAAACACATTGATTTTTATCATTTGTAACGGAAACAACATTGTCATATGTCTTTTCTTGGATCTTCTTAATACGAAACCTCGCTTTATGATTTGAAGTTAAAATCCTCAAATATGGTAAAATATTGACTTTTTTCACGTTTTTCATGTAGTGTTATTTTACGTAAATATATTCGTTTTTACCCAATATTTCGATACTACTTCATGTTTTCTCACGATATGTGATTTGGCCATCATATCTCAGAATTTCGCAAATTTTGCGTTTTTAAGCAAGATTCTTGCATTTTGTTTTGTACTAAAAATCATTAAATTTAGCAATATTTTGACGTTTATTATCCCCTTTTCCTTTATGTGATTTAAACAAAATATCATCGAATTAGGCAATTTTTAGCCTTTTTTCCACGTTTTTGTGAATTATCAGTTTATTGGTATTAATTCATTAAATATACGATAAAAATGATGCAAACATATAATTGATTAGATAATAACCTTATATACTTCATTTTCAATCATCTATTTGTTTCTCGTTAAAATACTGAGTAAGATATTGAAAAGGGGAGAAGTTCGCTTTTTATTGCATATATCGACGTTTCAGCCGGAATAGAGCGGTTTTACGTGTACATCTTCTATCAGTAATATAAACGGAAAATCAGGAACATTTTATTTAATTCTAATGAAAACACATTGATTTTTATCATTTTCATCGGAAACAATATGGTCATAAGTCTTTTCTTGGATCTAAATAATACGAAACCTCGCTCTATGATTCGAAGTTAAAATCCTCAAATTTGGTATAATAGTGACTTTTTCACGTTTTTCATGTAGTTTGATATTACGTATATATATTCATTTTTACCAAAATTTGGATTCTATTTCATGTAGTATCACGATAAGTGATTTGGCCTTCAAATCTCAGAATTTCGTATAATATTGCATTTTAAGCAAGTTTTCTTGCATTTTGTTTCGAACTAAAAATCATCGAATTTAGCAATATTTTGACGTTTTTCCACATTTTTGTGAATACTCAGTTTATTGGTATTAATTCATTAAATATACGATAAAAATGATGCAAACACATAATTGATTAGAAATTAACCTTAAATACTTCATTTTCAATCAATTATTTGTTTCTCGTTAAAATACAGAGTAAGATATTGAAAAGGGGAGAAGTTCTGTTTTTATTGCATATATCGACGTTTCAGCCGGATTAGAGCGGTTTTACGTGTACATCTTCCATCGGTAATATAAACGGAAAATCAGAAACAATTTGTTTTGTACTAAAAATCATTGAATTTAACAATATTTTGACGTTTATCATCCCCTTTTCCTCTATGTGATTTAAACAAAATATCATCGAATTAGGCAATTTTTTGCCGTTTTTCCACGTTTTTGTGAATTATCAGTTAATTGGTATTAATTCATTAAATATACGATAAAAATGATGCAAACACATAATTGATTAGAAATTAACCTTAAATACTTCATTTTCAATCAACTATTTGTTTATCGTTAAATTCAGAGTAAGATATTGAAAAGGGGAGAAGTTCTGTTTTTATTGCATATATCGACGTTTCAGCCGAATTAGAGCGGTTTTACGTGTACATCTTCCATCAGTAATATAAACGGAAAATCAGGAACAATTTAGTTAGTTCTAATGAAAACGCATTGATTTTTATCATTTGTATTTGAAAAACATTGTCATATGTCTTTTGTTCGATCTTCTTAATACGAAACCTCGCTCTATGATTTGAAGTTAAAATCCTCAAATATGGTAAAATATTGACTTTTTCACGTTTTACATGTAGTGTGATTTTACGTAAATATATTCGTTTTTACCTAATATTTCGATACTACTTCATGTTTTCTCACGATATGTGATTTGGCCGTCATATCTCAGAATTTCGCAAATTTTGCGTTTTTAAGCAAGTTTCTTACATTTTGTTTTGTATGAAAACACATTGTTTTTTATCATTTGTATTGGAAACAACATTGTCATATGTCTTTTCTTGGAACTAAATAATACGAAACCTCGCTCTATGATTTGAAGTTAAAATCCTCAAATATGGTTATATAGTGACTTTTTTCACGTTTTTCATGTAGTTTGATATTTCGTAAATATATTCATTTTTACCAATATTTCGATACTATTTCATGTAGTATCACGATATGTGATTTGGCCTTCAAATCTCAGAATTTCGCGTAATATTGCATTTTAAGCAAGTTTTCTTGCATTTTGTTTCGTACGAAAAATCATCGAATATAGCAATATTTTGACGTTTATCATCTCCTTTTCCTTCATGTGATTTAAACAAAATATCATCGAATTAGGCAATATTTTGCCGTTTTCCACGTTTTTGTGAATTTTCAGTCCATGGGTTTTAATTCATATATATACGATAAAAATGATGCAAACACATAATTGATTAGATAATAAACTTAAATACTTCATTTTCAATCATCTATTTGTTTCTCGTTAAAATACTGAGGAAGATATTGAGAAGGGGAGAAGTTCGGTTTTTATTGCATATATCGACGTTTCAGCCGGATTAGAGCGGTTTTACGTGTACATCTTCCCTCGTTAATATAAACGGAAAATCAAGAACATTATAGTTAATTCTAATGAAAACACATTGTTTTTTATCATTTGTATTGGAAACAACATTGTCATATGTCTTTTCTTGGAACTAAATAATACGAAACCTCGCTCTATGATTTGAAGTTAAAATCCTCAAATATGGTTATATAGTGACTTTTTTCACGTTTTTCATGTAGTTTGATATTACGTAAATATATTCATTTTTACCAATATTTCGATACTATTTCATGTAGTATCACGATATGTGATTTGGCCTTCAAATCTCAGAATTTCGCATAATATTGCATTTTAAGCAAGTTTTCTTGCATTTTGTTTCGTACGAAAAATCATCGAATATAGCAATATTTTGACGTTTATCATCTCCTTTTCCTTCATGTGATTTAAACAAAATATCATCGAATTAGGCAATATTTTGCCGTTTTCCACGTTTTTGTGAATTTTTAGTCCATGGGTTTTAATTCATATATATACGATAAAAATGATGCAAACACATAATTGATTAGATAATAACCTTAAATACTTCATTTTCAATCATCTATTTGTTTCTCGTTAAAATACTGAGTAAGATATTGAAAAGGGCAGAAATTCGGTTTTTATTGCATATATCGACGTTTCAGCCGGATTAGAGCGGTTTTACGCGTACATCTTCCCTCGTTAATATAAACGGAAAATCAAGAACATTATAGTTAATTCTAATGAAAACACATTGTTTTTTATCATTTGTATTGGAAACAACATTGTCATATGTCTTTTCTTGGAACTAAATAATACGAAACCTCGCTCTATGATTTGAAGTTAAAATCCTCAAATATGGTTATATAGTGACTTTTTTCACGTTTTTCATGTAGTTTGATATTACGTAAATATATTCATTTTTACCAATATTTCGATACTATTTCATGTAGTATCACGATATGTGATTTGGCCTTCAAATGTCAGAATTTCGCATAATATTGCATTTTAAGCAAGTTTTCTTGCATTTTGTTTCGTACGAAAAATCATCGAATATAGCAATATTTTGACGTTTATCATCTCCTTTTCCTTCATGTGATTTAAACAAAATATCATCGAATTAGGCAATATTTTGCCGTTTTCCACGTTTTTGTGAATTTTCAGTCCATGGGTTTTAATTCATATATATACGATAAAAATGATGCAAACACATAATTGATTAGATAATAACCTTAAATACTTCATTTTCAATCATCTATTTGTTTCTCGTTAAAATACTGAGTAAGATATTGAAAAGGGGAGAAGTTCTGTTTTTATTGCATATATCGACGTTTCAGCCGGATTAGAGCGGTTTTACGTGTACATCTTCCCTCGTTAATATAAACGGAAAATCAAGAACATTACAGTTAATTCTAATGAAAACACATTGTTTTTTATCATTTGTATTGGAAACAACATTGTCATATGTCTTTTCTTGGAACTAAATAATACGAAACCTCGCTCTATGATTTGAAGTTAAAATCCTCAAATATGGTTATATAGTGACTTTTTCACGTTTTTCATGTAGTTTGATATTACGTAAATATATTCATTTTTACCAATATTTCGATACTATTTCATTTAGTATCACGATATGTGATTTGGCCTTCAAATCTCAGAATTTCGCATAATATTGCATTTTAAGCAAGTTTTTTTGCATTTTGTTTCGTACGAAAAATCATCGAATATAGCAATATTTTGACGTTTATCATCTCCTTTTCCTTTATGTGATTTAAACAAAATATCATCGAATTAGGCAATATTTTGCCGTTTTCCTCGTTTTTGTGAATTTTCAGTCCATGGGTTTTAATTCATATATATACGATAAAAATGATGCAAACACATAATTGATTAGATAATAACCTTAAATACTTCATTTTCAATCATCTATTTGTTTCTCTTTAAAATACTGAGGAAGATATTGAAAAGGGGAGAAATTCGGTTTTTATTGCATATATCGACGTTTCAGCCGGATTAGAGCGGTTTTACGTGTACATCTTCCCTCGTTAATATAAACGGAAAATCAAGAACATTATAGTTAATTCTAATGAAAACACATTGTTTTTTATCATTTGTATTGGAAACAATATTGTCATATGTCTTTTCTTGGAACTAAATAATACGAAACCTCGCTTTATGATTTGAAGTTAAAATCCTCAAATATGGTTATATAGTGACTTTTTTCACGTTTTTCATGTAGTTTGATATTACGTAAATATATTCCTTTTTACCAATATTTCGATACTATTTCATGTAGTATCACGATATGTGATTTGGCCTTCAAATCTCAGAATTTCGCATAATATTGCATTTTAAGCAAGTTTTCTTGCATTTTGTTTCGTACGAAAAATCATCGAATATAGCAATATTTTGACGTTTATCATCTCCTTTTCCTTCATGTGATTTAAACAAAATATCATCGAATTAGGCAATATTTTGCCGTTTTTCCACGTTTTTTGAATTTTCAGTCCATGGGTAATAATTCATATGTATACGATAAAAATGATGCAAACACATAATTGATTAGATAATAACCTTAAATACTTCATTTTCAATCAACTATTTGTTTCTCGTTAAAATACTGAGTAAGATATTGAAAAGGGGAGAAGTTCTGTTTTTATTGCATATATCGACGTTTCAGCCGGAATAGAGCGATTTTCGTGTACATCTTCTATCGGTAATATAAACGGAAAACCAGGAACATTTTAGTTAATTCTAATGAAAACACTTTGATTTTTATCATTTGTATTGGAAACAACATTGTCATATGTCTTTTCTTGGATCCAAATAATACGAAACCTCGCTCTATGATTTGAAGTTAAAATCCTCAAATATGGTTAAATAGTGACTTATTTCACGTTTTTCATGTAGTTTGATATTACGTAAATATATTCATTTTTTACCAATATTTCGATACTATTTCATGTAGTATCACGATATGTGATTTGGCCTTGAAATCTCAGAATTTCGCATAATATTGCATTTTAAGCAAGTTTTCTTGCATTTTGTTTCGTACGGAAAATCATCGAATTTAGCAATATTTTGACGTTTATCATTCCCTTTTCCTTCATGTGATTTAAACAAAATATCATCGAATTTAGCAATATTTTGACGTTTATCATTCCCTTTTCCTTCATGTGATTTAAACAAAATATCATCGAATTAGGCAATATTTTGCCGTTTACCACGTTTTTGTGAATTTTCAGTCCATGGGTATTAATTCATATATATACGATAAAAATTATGCAAACACATAATTGATTAGATAATAACCTTAAATACTTCATTTTCAATCATCTATTTGCTTCTCGTTAAAATACTGAGTAAATTGTTGAAAAGGGGAGAAGTTCGGTTTTTATTGCATATATCGACGTTTCAGCCGGATTAGAGCGGTTTTACGTGTACATCTTCCCTCGTTAATATAAACGGAAAATCAAGAACATTATAGTTAATTCTAATGAAAACACATTGTTTTTTATCATTTGTATTGGAAACAACATTGTCATATGTCTTTTCTTGGAACTAAATAATACGAAACCTCGCTCTATGATTTGAAGTTAAAATCCTCAAATATGGTTATATAGTGACTTTTTTCACGTTTTTCATGTAGTTTGATATTACGTAAATATATTCATTTTTACCAATATTTCGATACTATTTCATGTAGTATCACGATATGTGATTTGGCCTTCAAATCTCAGAATTTCGCATAATATTGCATTTTAAGCAAGTTTTCTTGCATTTTGTTTCGTACGAAAAATCATTGAATATAGCAATATTTTGACGTTTATCATCTCCTTTTCCTTCATGTGATTTAAACAAAATATCATCGAATTAGGCAATATTTTGCCGTTTTCCACGTTTTTGTGAATTTTCAGTCCATGGGTTTTAATTCATATATATACGATAAAAATGATGCAAACACATAATTGATTAGATAATAACCTTAAATACTTCATTTTCAATCATCTATTTGTTTCTCGTTAAAATACTGAGGAAGATATTGAAAAGGGGAGAAATTCGGTTTTTATTGCATATATCGACGTTTCAGCCGGATTAGAGCGGTTTTACGTGTACATCTTCCATCGTTAATATAAACGGAAAATCAAGAACATTATAGTTAATTCTAATGAAAACACATTGTTTTTTATCATTTGTATTGGAAACAACATTGTCATATGTCTTTTCTTGGAACTAAATAATACGAAACCTCGCTCTATGATTTGAAGTTAAAATCCTCATATATGGTTATATAGTGACTTTTTTCACGTTTTTCATGTAGTTTGATATTACGTAAATATATTCATTTTTACCAATATTTCGATACTATTTCATTTAGTATCACGATATGTGATTTGGCCTTCAAATCTCAGAATTTCGCATAATATTGCATTTTAAGCAAGTTTTCTTGCATTTTGTTTCGTACGAAAAATCATCGAATATAGCAATATTTTGACGTTTATCATCTCCTTTTCCTTTATGTGATTTAAACAAAATATCATCGAATTAGGCAATATTTTGCCGTTTTCCTCGTTTTTGTGAATTTTCAGTCCATGGGTTTTAATTCATATATATACGATAAAAATGATGCAAACACATAATTGATTAGATAATAACCTTAAATACTTCATTTTCAATCATCTATTTGTTTTTCTTTAAAATACTGAGGAAGATATTGAAAAGGGGAGAAATTCGGTTTTTATTGCATATATCGACGTTTCAGACGGATTAGAGCGGTTTTACGTGTACATCTTCCCTCGTTAATATAAACGGAAAATCAAGAACATTATAGTTAATTCTAATGAAAACACATTGTTTTTTATCATTTGTATTGGAAACAACATTGTCATATGTCTTTTCTTGGAACTAAATAATACGAAACCTCGCTCTATGATTTGAAGTTAAAATCCTCAAATATGGTTATATAGTGACTTTTTTCACGTTTTTCATGTAGCTTGATATTACGTAAATATATTCATTTTTACCAATATTTCGATACTATTTCATGTAGTATCACGATATGTGATTTGGCCTTCAAATCTCAGAATTTCGCATAATATTGCATTTTAAGCAAGTTTTCTTACATTTTGTTTCGTACGAAAAATCATCGAATATAGCAATATTTTGACGTTTATCATCTCCTTTTCCTTCATGTGATTTAAACAAAATATCATCGAATTAGGCAATATTTTGCCGTTTTTCCACGTTTTTTGAATTTTCAGTCCATGGGTAATAATTCATATGTATACGATAAAAATGATGCAAACACATAATTGATTAGATAATAACCTTAAATACTTCATTTTCAATCAACTATTTGTTTCTCGTTAAAATACTGAGTAAGATATTGAAAAGGGGAGAAGTTCTGTTTTTATTGCATATATCGACGTTTCAGCCGGAATAGAGCGATTTTCGTGTACATCTTCTATCGGTAATATAAACGGAAAACCAGGAACATTTTAGTTAATTCTAATGAAAACACTTTGATTTTTATCATTTGTATTGGAAACAACATTGTCATATGTCTTTTCTTGGATCCAAATAATACGAAACCTCGCTCTATGATTTGAAGTTAAAATCCTCAAATATGGTTAAATAGTGACTTATTTCACGTTTTTCATGTAGTTTGATATTACGTAAATATATTCATTTTTTACCAATATTTCGATACTATTTCATGTAGTATCACGATATGTGATTTGGCCTTGAAATCTCAGAATTTCGCATAATATTGCATTTTAAGCAAGTTTTCTTGCATTTTGTTTCGTCCGAAAAATCATCGAATATAGCAATATTTTGACGTTTATCATCTCCTTTTCCTTCATGTGATTTAAACAAAATATCATCGAATTAGGCAATATTTTGCCGTTTTCCACGTTTTTGTGAATTTTCAGTCCATGGGTTTTAATTCATATGTATACGATAAAAATGATGCAAACACATAATTGATTAGATAATAACCTTAAATACTTAATTTTCAATCATCTATTTGTTTCTCGTTAAAATACTGAGTAAGATATTGAAAAGGGGAGAAGTTCGGTTTTTATTGCATATATCGACGTTTCAGCCGGATTAGAGCGGTTTTACGTGTACATCTTCCCTCGTTAATATAAACGGAAAATCAAGAACATTATAGTTAGTTCTAATGAAAACACATTGTTTTTTATCATTTGTATTGGAAACAACATTGTCATATGTCTTTTCTTGGAACTAAATAATACGAAACCTCGCTCTATGATTTGAAGTTTAAATCCTCAAATATGGTTATATAGTGACTTTTTTCACGTTTTTCATGTAGTTTGATATTACGTAAATATATTCATTTTTACCAATATTTCGATACTATTTCATTTAGTATCACGATATGTAATTTGGCCTTCATATCTCAGAATTTCGCATAATATTGCATTTTAAGCAAGTTTTCTTGCATTTTGTTTCGTACGAAAAATCATCGAATATAGCAATATTTTGACGTTTATCATCTCCTTTTCCTTCATGTGATTTAAACAAAATATCATCGAATTAGGCAATATTTTGCCGTTTTTCCACGTTTTTTGAATTTTCAGTCCATGGGTAATAATTCATATATATACGATAAAAATGATGCAAACATATAATTGATTAGATAATAACCTTAAATACTTCATTTTCAATCAACTATTTGTTTCTCGTTAAAATACTGAGTAAGATATTGAAAAGGGGAGAAGTTCTGTTTTTATTGCATATATCGACGTTTCAGCCGGAATAGAGCGATTTTCGTGTACATCTTCTATCGGTAATATAAACGGAAAACCAGGAACATTTTAGTTAATTCTAATGAAAACACTTTGATTTTTATCATTTGTATTGGAAACAACATTGTCATATGTCTTTTCTTGGATCCAAATAATACGAAACCTCGCTCTATGATTTGAAGTTAAAATCCTCAAATATGGTTAAATAGTGACTTATTTCACGTTTTTCATGTAGTTTGATATTACGTAAATATATTCATTTTTTACCAATATTTCGATACTATTTCATGTAGTATCACGACATGTGATTTGGCCTTGAAATCTCAGAATTTCGCATAATATTGCATTTTAAGCAAGTTTTCTTGCATTTTGTTTCGTACGGAAAATCATCGAATTTAGCAATATTTTGACGTTTATCATTCCCTTTTCCTTCATGTGATTTAAACAAAATATCATCGAATTAGGCAATATTTTGCCGTTTTTCCACGTTTTTGTGAATTTTCAGTCCATGGGTATTAATTCATATATATACGATAAAAATTATGCAAACACATAATTGATTAGATAATAACCTTAAATACTTCATTTTCAATCATCTATTTGTTTCTCGTTAAAATACTGAGTAAGATGTTGAAAAGGGGAGAA